>NC_080420.1:52511456-52879789 GCF_029873635.1 Malania oleifera | reverse complement strand
TTCTTCCCATATCATCAGCTATGCAGACTTGGAACTCAGGGGTGATCTAGCATATGAGGAAGCTCTAGTTCAGAACTTAGACAGAAAAGATCAGGAATTACGCAATAAGAATATACCGTTAGTAAAAGTCCTGTGGAGAAATCACGTGGTTGAGGAAGCCTCGTGGGAGCTTGAAGATGAGATCATACGAAAGTATCCCCACTTGTTTTGAGAAGTTATAATGATAATGTATATATTAGGATAGTAATTTTCTTTTGTTCGGTACAGTGTAACTATAATATAGGGTATAGGATAGGTCGTATTTTGGTTTTGGGAGAATTTTATTTTATAGTTGTAATCTCCTAGAACTACCCATGTAACCACGGTATTCCTTCGCCATAAGTGAGGGTAGGTAATAAAATAAGTAGACCATTTGTCTTTATGGGATGGTAGAAGGTAATACAATCAGAAAATTTCGAGGACAAAATTTTATAAGGAGGGGAGAATGTAGTAACCCGAAGAATAATAGTATTTTAATAATAAAGAGGGAGGAAAATGGAAACAGGAACCGAAGGAGGCAGTAGACTTCGTCGACGACATCGCACTTTGGAGGTAATAACAATTTCAAGAAATTTCCAGGCCTCATCAATGAATACAGGGGTTTGTCGATGAGGGTTCTTCAAGACCTCGTCAACGAGAAAATACCGAGAGAAGAATATGGGCTACTCTGAATTTCGTCGATGAAGGGTAAGGTTCGTCGACGAAATTACTTAAGGACTCGTTGACGAGATGACGTGGCTCGTCGATGAATCCCGCAGTATAAATAGACCTAAACTGATTTTAATCACAGAAATTCGGCCACAAACCCTCTCCTCTCTCTCTCCTATGGCCCTTCCCCCTTCTTTCTTCGATTTCGGCCCCATTAGTCGTCGGATCGACGATTTGAGGCAGTCACGATGCTCCTGGCGGAGTTCTCTACAAGTTTGTCGGAGTAGATCGTCGGTGGAACGAAGTTGGAATTCATCCCAAATCCAGGGTAAGGTCTTTTATTCGGAATTTGACTTTCCAGAAGTTGTAAGAAATGATGCAGGCAAAGAAATATTGATATTTTGTTCTGAAATTTATGGTTTTTAGGGTGTTGCGTGGAGAACCTGTGGGTGTAGGACCCGTCTCAGTAGGGGGATTTTAATAAAAATTAGGTAAGGAAAATATGCTATGCTAGGCAATTTTACTATATTTCAGTATAAACTATACGTTTTTTTATCAGATGATTATTCCTGATAGAAATTTGTGCAATTTATCATTTATGTATAATATGTTTAAAATTACTTTGTGGCTTGAGAATATGGGTATAGTAAAGAAACATGTTTTACAATATTTCAAGAATAGGTTTTACAGAATATACAACTAGTGGTTATGTTTCATAGTAATTACAGAATACCATGATTATATAGTTTTTAGTACCATGATTATACAATTTCCAGTACCATGACTTACAGATTACAGTTCAGTTTAGAAACACAGTTGACACAGTTATATTTTATTTCATTGTCATGGTAAATACAGTTATTTCAGAATCATGGTAAATCAGATAGTTGTATATAGAGATGTATTATATAATATCAGATCCTGTTGGACTATACAGTTACAGAGCACGATACCGTAGCTACATATAGTTTACAAAGTGCAACCACCTATTCAGATAATGCGTGGTTGTAGGTCGATCATATAGTGCCCTAACGTGGATAGGCTCCCCATCAGATATAGGTTAAGGAGGGAAGATCAGACTGAGGGAGTATAGTGGTTTACCTTAGTCGGCCAGCCAGGGTAGATCTCGCCTACAGGCCACACAACCCTGTCATGAGGGGTTAAATCATGAAACACAGTTATCCAAAGAGAAGTTTTCAGTTATTATTATGTATATACAGATTTATAGAGACAAATAATATACTTATGTACAATAGAAGTATTTTAAATAGTGACCTAAAATACTGATATGTTAAGCAACATGGAAATGGTGGCAGTTTCTATTACTTATATTGTTTTACAAATCCAGTTATACATGATTTTATAGAAAGATATTTTCGTAATATTGTAACTCATCCGCCACACACTAGCAATAGCATATTTCGTCTTATTGAGCGTTGATTCATCCCAATTATTTTAACATTTTTTAGGTAATCCAGGTAGGCGAGCAGATCAGGCTCGAAAATAGAGGGTCCTCGGTATTGCCCTGACAGTAGTGTGAGTATTTTTGGGAGTATTTTTTTTTTTGTATAGCCTTAGCCAGTTAAGGGTATTCTGGAAAACAGACGTATATGTATATTTTGGGAAACACTTTAGCACTCTGGTATTGTATATAACTACGTATGGTTATGTTTATTTGATTTATACTTCTTGCTGCTTAGGTTGATGATTGGGTTTAATCCAGTTTGGTATCAGAGCATTTTAAATGTTATAGTATTCAAAAATTTAAATAGCAGGTCGTTACATAATACTCTCAACATCATGCTTGATTGTTTGTTGATTTTTGAGAATTAAGCAAAGAGTTATCCCACAAATTTTATTTGATAAATTTAGTGTTGGGAAAAAATCATTAGTTTAAGGATCTTTGAATTGTCATTGCAAGATTCCTTTAACTATACTTTTGGTGTGCAAATATTTTACAGGCTATATTATTTTCAAACAACTCTTGAGCCTATTTCATCAAAGAAATATTTTTTGAGTTGATTTTAATATTGTTGTAGCATCTTCGAAACCCTGATTTATTATTGAGAATTAATGTCTTGTTTCAAAGAAATAGCTTGTTTATACACTCTTGAGCATACTTGTGATTATATCTTATTGAGTGTTGCTTGCACAAAAATCACATCACTGAGCTTACTGTTCCTATATCATTGATATGCATTGATTAATTATTAGTGGTACACGTCTGCTTAGTTAAGAAACGTTTATTGGTACGAAAATTTTTATATCTGTTGTATTCTAGGCATGGGCTTGAAGAGGGAGACTAGCCCTATTGAATAATTCTGGATTAGCTTAGACTCGGTTAGGAAAGTTAACTGCACCATCCTGATAAGGTGTAGGTTAAGGTGTAATAACTCGGAAAAAAAAATAAAAAAAATAAAAAAATTTAAATTATTAATCAATTAATTAGTTGAATATTAGTAATTAATGTATTAATTTAACAAATAAAAAGAAATAGTATGAAAAAAAGAGTAATTATTAATTAATTAATGAATTAATTAAATATTATTAAATAAATAAATATAGTAAAAAAAATTGGAATAAAGATATATATATATATATATATATATAGATATATAAAAGTTAAAGTATAATATATATATATTTATATATAATATGTAAGTTTAATGTATATACATATATATATATATATATATATAGGTTAAGTTAAAATAAGTAAAAAAAGAAAAGAAAAGAAGGAAGCTGAAGCTTCCTGTAGATGGAAGAATTGCAGTGCCTCAGTCTCTCTTAGTCACCTTCTTTCTCGTCATCCACTCTCCGTCTCTGTCTCTCTCTCTCCCCTCATTTCTCGACGAAGATTCGACCGATCAGGAAACAGAAGGTGCCGTTGGATTTCTAACTCCGCCACCGATATTTCTACTGGAGCGGATTTGTCGTGGGAGCGGCGTAGGCACCATTCCTTGGGTAAGACAAATTTCCCTTAATTTCTCAATTTTTTGTTAAATTTGTTGTTGAATCAACGATCAGGCACCACCATGGGGTCCTAGTCGTGATTGTCGTCATTTTGTCATGAGTAAATTTCCAATTGGGGTTTTCTAGGCCCCACCCCAAAGCGAGAGTGAGATTTGAAAATTTTGGTAATTTGGCTATATTTAAAGGTATATTTATTTATTTAGAATTTATGGGTTTAGGAAATATTAAAATAATATATTATTTAGGGTTAATTTAATGGAATTAGAATTTTTTATTTCAGGGTCCGGGTGAGCGCCGCAGGCAACTTTTTGGGGTCCCTGTTGGCATAATTCAAGAAATCAGGTAAGGAAAAAAAATATTAAATCAAAATTTTTATGTATTAAATGAAAAATAAATTGTGTTATATATACGTGTATATGTTGTAGTATGAGTTTAAAATGCCAACTGTTTAAATTATGTTTTTTCGATCTTAAGACTGTTTATTAGATACATATATGCGAAAATGAACTGATGAAAGTGAAAAAATATTTTCAGGGTAATTATGTAAGAAATGAAAGGTATTTTCTGTATATAAACATTAAATGTTGGTTGACTTACTTTATAGGCAGTGTATGAATTTTATTGCTAAATTGTGTGGCATGAGTAAATAGGAATGCTGTGTGAAAGTATATGTTAAATGTATGAGATGCAGGTTAAGTAAGTAATACATTGAGAATGAAATAGGATATGAACTATGCTGCTTGTGTGTGTTAATGCAACCATATAAACAACTGAAATATGCTGGGTAAAACAGTTGAAAGATGCTGGGTAAATGTATGACAATTGAAAGATGCTGGGTAAAATAGCTGAAAGATGCTGGGTAAATGTATGATAACTGATTAGTGCTGAGTAAAATAGCTGAAAGATATTGGGTAAAACAACTGAAAGATGCTGGGTATATAATGAAATGAAATAAAAATGAAAATGAATGAAACGAAAATGAAATGTGAAACTTGAACGATACAAATGGGAAAGAGTCACTTAAAGTGAAATGCAATGCAATGTTAAGCTATGAACATGAATGGATGTGTATGATTAAATAAAGACAGAAAGAATGATGTATTATGATATTAGAAGTACTTATGTACGTAGAATGTGCTAAGATTTGGGGGCGTACTCTTCGCCTAAGGGCTTGCTGAGTAAGGCGAGTGCATTAGTAACTTTAGATGTGGTAATAGATGCATAACGTATTAGGGCAAAGGGAACCTACTTGTATGGGTGGGTAGATTTCCTTATCCTTGCAGCCTTCGTTGGTAAACCTTTGTTTGAACTGTGTGTGTAATAATCTGGAAAAAAAAATTTATTAAAAAAATTAATTAATTAAAAGATTTAAAATTAAAAGTAATTATTAACTATTTAATTAATTAAAAATTATCAAATAAATTAATTAAATAAACAAATAAAAATAAATATCATGAAAAAACAAATAAAACTAATTATTAATTAATTAATTAAACATTATTTAATTAAATAAATAAATAAATAAATAAAAAGTAATAGTAAAAAAAAAAATTAGAATAAAGATATATACATATATATATATATATATATATATATAAGTTTAATATATGTATATATAAAAGCTAAAGTATAATATATATATTTATATATAAAGGTTATCTAAAAGTAAGTTAAAAAAAAAAAAAAAAATGAAGAAGAAGAAGATGAAAGCTGAAAGCCTTCTAGACGTCCTCTCTCTCTCAATCTCTCTCTGCAACTCTCAGTGTCTTCGTCATTTCCTTTCGTCTCTGTCTCTCTTTCTCTTAATTTTATCGGCTTAACGAGCGCCAATCGGGAAACGGAAGGTGCCGTTGGGTTTCTAACTCCGCCACCAACATTTCTATTGGAGCGGATTTGTTGTGAGAACGACTTAGGTACTGCTCTTGGGGAAAGGTAATTTTTCCCCATTTTCTCAATTTCTGGTTAAATCTACTGTTGAATCGATGATCAGACACCACCATGGGGTCCTAGTTGTCGTTGCCATCATTTTGATGTGAATAAATTTTCAATTAGGGTTTTTTAGGCCCTACTCTAAAGCGAGAGTGAGATTTGGGAAATTTGGCAATTTGACTAAATTTAAGGGTATATTTATTTATTTAGGAATTATGGCCCTAGGAAATATTTAAATAATATTTTATTCAGGAATAATTTATTGGAGTTAGGAATTTTTGATTTAGGGTCCAGGTGAGCGCCGCAAGTAGGGGTGTACACGGTTCGGTTCGGTTTGGTTATTGCCAAAACCATCAACCGAACCAAACCTCTCGGTTTTTAAAACTACTGAATCGCAACCGAACCGTATACCGTTGGTTTAAAACCAAACCAAACCATTTATTTTACGGTTCGGTTCGGTTAATTCGGTTTTACCAAATTTTAAACTAACAAAATAAAAAAATAATTACATAAAGCCAAGTCAGGCCACAGCCAACTGGGCCAAGGCTTTGACTGCAAAGCCTAGCACGGAAGAGATTAAGTAGATCCAACTTCAATAAATAGGGTGAGGAAAATTTTTTCTTCCCATTTCCAACTGATGTGGGACGGCCAGAGCACCAAGCTAATGTGGGCGTGACCGTGAGCGACTGGCGTGGGCAATGGGCGTGAGCGTGGGCGTTGCTGTGTGTGACTACGTCGGCGTGGTGATGTGGGCGTTGGCGACTAGCGTGGGCGGTGGGCATGAGCGTCGCTGGTGTGGGCATGAGCATCGGAGGGCATTGCAGTCGGCACTAGGCACTGTGCAGTGTGTATGTTACTAGGAGATGGAGAAGATGATGCCTGTTGTGGTAGTAGCACTGTAGCAGGCTGCTATTGGTTTGGTTCTTCCCAATAGCACTCATCCCACATGGCCAAAATGGGAAGCTTTGGTTCTCATTCCTCCTTTATAAAATCCTTCCCCACTCCTTGAGAAAGTATAAGCCAATAATTTAAATTAAAAAAATAATGTAGGTATAATTATTTTTTCCACATGTACTTGTAATTAAAGTTCCCACAGGATATAATTATTTTAAAATTATAATCGGTTTTCAGTTTTTACGGTTCGGTTTTTGAGTGAAACCAAAACCAAAATTGAAAATCTATTTTTTATATATTCAAAATCGAAACTGATTACCGAAACCGAAAAATCGAACCGAAGCTTCAAATGGTTCGGTTTCAATCCGGTTCTCGATTTTTCGGTAAATTTTGTACACCCCTAGCCGCAAGTATTTTTTCGGAGTCCCTGTTGGCATTGTTCAAGAAATCAGATAAGGGGAAATTATATATTAAATCAGATTTTATGAAATTAAAGGCAATAATTTATGTTATATTATATGTATGTTTTGGTGTGAATTATTAAAATGCCAGCCATGAAATTTATGTTTTCTGAGCCTAGAATTGTCGATATAGTTATGTATATGTGAAAGTGAACGAATGAAAGTGAAAAGAATTTTCCGATGAATTAAATAAGAAATGAAATGTATTTTGAGCATATAAATGTTAAATGTGGGTTGGCTTATTTTACAGGCAACGTATGAATTTTATTGCTAAATTGTGTGGCATAAGTAAATAAAATGCTGTGTGCAAATTATATGTTAAATGTATGAGATGTAGGCTAAATAAGTAAAGTAATGAAAATAAAATATGATATGGACAATGTTGCCTGTGTATGTTAAATGCAACTATGTAAAGGTACAACAGCTAAAAGCCGGGTTAGCAGGTTCTAGCGCATTTCTATGTGGACTAACAAATGACGGCTAAAAAGCGGCTATTGTACAAAGGAATGAAATGAAAATGTTACGAAATGAAATGACAAGGAATGACAATGCAATGAAATGAAATGTGAAATGAGAATGATACAAATGGGAAAGAGTCACTTAAAGTGAAATGCAATGCAATGTTAAACCATGAATATGAACAAATGTGTATGATTGAATAATGATAGAAAGAACGATGTATTATGATATTAGAAGTATTTATGTACGTAGAACATGTTACGATTGGGCGAGACATACTCTTTTCCTGAGGGCTTGCTGAGTAAGGCAAGTGCACTAGTAGCTTCAGATGTGGCAGTAGTTGCATAACGCGCTAGGGCAGAGGGAACCTACTTGTATGGGCGAGTAGAATTCCCTATCCTTAGGGCCTTGGTTGGTAAACTATTGTTGAATGCGTGAGTACGAGATTAATCTATCACTTGAGGGCTTACTGAGTAAGGTGAGTGCCCTGGTATGCTTTAGCTACGACCTATGGGTTGCCTAGGTATCAGAGCAGAGGGGTGCTACTTGTATGGGCGGGTAATCACCCCTATCCTCGGGTAATCTCGTGGGTTAAACATTTGCATGTGTTTGATAAGGATCAAAAAATGACTTTCAGTATTATGTTAATGATTTGAAAATATTATAAAATGATATGTATAATCTTATGATGGCCACACGCTGAGTTTAATATATTGTTCCTTCCCTTACTGAGATGTGTCTCACTTGAATATGAAATTATCTTTTTCAGGAGTTCCTCAAGATCGAGCTTAGAGTGCTCAAGATTTTATAGCATTTTTGGTAAATAGAAAGAGAA
Organism: Malania oleifera; assembly: GCF_029873635.1. Lineage (NCBI taxonomy): Eukaryota > Viridiplantae > Streptophyta > Magnoliopsida > Santalales > Ximeniaceae > Malania > Malania oleifera. The sequence continues at coordinate 52,871,551 of NC_080420.1, read as the reverse complement.
AATGGTATATTTCTATGTTAATTTTGGGGCATGTAAATATTTATGTTTTATGCCTTTTTGTTTTAAAGATATTGAGTAAGGAATGATTGTGAAAATAATGAATTGTTTTAAGAGTTATGTAGATTTATGGAAATGCAGGTGATGGATAATTTATTATGGATTATAGTTAGAATTAGTAAACTCTGGTGTTATGTTATATGGAGATTATGATTATGTTTTCCGCTGCGTATGTTATGGATTATCATTTATCAGGATATGATCAGGTATAACGCCCCGGACCTGGGTTTAAGGGGTTGGGGCGTTACAGATGGTATTAGAGCAAATGGCTAGTTACCCCGATCCCCAGGAACTCTCTCTTATGAATGATTGTGGCGAAGTAAGTCTCTCCGCCCGGGGGCTTGCTAAATTGAGGGACGGCGCCTCAATCTTAGTGAGTGCTCTGATAGGTACCCGTTGTTGTCACGGGCGCAAGGCCCCTAAGGGAAAGTGACAACGCCCGAAAGGGGGGTCGTTACAGTGTGAGTACGAGATTAATTTAATATTTGAGGGCTTACTGAGTAAGGTGAGTGCCCTGGTATGCTTCAATTGTGACCTTTGGGTTGCCAATGTATCAGAGTAGAGGGGTGCTACTTGTATAGGTGGGTAATCACCCCTATCCTTAGGTAATCTCATGGGTTAAATCTCTGCATGTGATTGATTAGGTTCAGAGAATGATTTCAGTGTTTAGGATAATGTTTTGCAAATATTATTAAAATGATATTTATATACCTCATATTAGCCACACACTATTTTAATATATTGTTTCTTCCCTTACTGAGATGTGTCTCACTCGAATATAAATGTATCTTTTTCAGGATTTCCTCGAGATCGAGCTTAAGGAGCTCGAGGGTATTAGCCTTCTTGAGAATCATAAAAGAAAAAGGGTATATAATGATAATACTTTGGGGAATGTAAATGTTTATGTTTTAAGTCAGTTGTGAGAGGAATGATTATGAAAATACTGGAATGTTTGGAGAGGTATGTATTTATGGTAATGCAGGTGTTGGATGGATAGTATGGATGTTATATAGGGGTAGTAAACTCTGGTATTATTGATTATGATTTTTATGTTATATGGAGATTATGTTTATGTTTTCCGCTGCGTATATTATGAATTATGGATTATCAGGATTTTATTAGGTATAACACACTGGACCCGGGTTTAAGGTTCTGGGCGTTACATGAGCTTAGTCCTGTGAATTGACTTGGTTGTAAACGGTGCCGCTCCATTCATTAAGTGAGCCATAGTGAAATCCTTGTACTAGTGAGCCAAGGCGGGGACGTAGGCATCATTGGCCGAACCTCGATAACATATCTTGCATGTTCTTTATATTTTCGCAATTTATTTACTGCATGTGTATGTTTCATTGTAAATGATTGAGTTTATAATTGCATAGACATACCCTAGGGTGGGCAATACTGTTGATCTAGTTGAACTTAGGAAGAAATATTTTAAATACCCAATTCACCCCTCCTCTTGGGAATACACCAAAGCTAACAATTGGTATTAGAGCCTCGTAGCATTGATTTAGACGATTTTTCTAAAAGATCGAGATGACTCTTATTGGTGTATCCTCATTCAGAGAGGGACAGTCACCTACTAGTCCTCCATTGTTTTATGGTGTCGATTACATCACCTGAAAAATTAGAATGAGTGTATTTATAAAATCTATGAGTTGGAAGGCTTGGTAGGTGATTGTCAAAGGAATTTGTATGCCTGTAAACAAAAATGATATTACTTTGATGCATGCAAATTCATATGCCATGGAATTATTATATTGTGCTTTGGATTCTAACATCTTTATTGAGATCATGGCATGTAGGAGTGCACAGGAAATTTGGGATGAACTTGAAAGAAAATATGGAGAATCCCAGGAGAATGAAACCACCACTTAGGAGGTGGTAAATGATGGGGTTAGTGTATTAACAGAACAAGAGGTATATGATTCTATCTTTGCCTCTATTGATGATTCTTGTGCTGAATGCTATAATGTGTCTTATGTTGAATCATCTATTGATAATTCTGTTAATGATGCATATGATGATTGTTATGCTGAATGTTGTAATATATTATGGGGTGAATCATCTGTTATATTTTGTGATAATCCTGTTGAACAAGTATGCAATGATTCATATAATTTGTATGATATATCTTATGATGAATCATGTGATGAACTAAATGTTAAAAGCATGCCCTCGTATGGAGAACTAGAAAAGGCTTCATTTAAATTTCATAAGTTTCTAGTTAGATTATCAAGCAGGTAATTGTGGTGAGAAACTAAAATAAAAGATTGGCAAAACAATTAAGAGATTTGAAAAGTTATTATGCCATCTTAGAAAAGAGAAAAATTAAGAAGATATTGAAAATAATCTGCTTAGAAGAAATAGATGATTATTCTATAGCTACACTCAAAGTTTTAAAAGTAAAGAATAATCATAATAAAGCCTTAAAAATTAAAAAGAAAAATATTTTCAAAAAGGATTTAGGATTATCATAAGATTCCCACTTTCATGCCTTAACAAATAATCATAAAAGTTGTAAGCATAATCTTTCATGTATTTACAAAACTTGCTTACATTGTAAAAGAAAAGGGCACAATCGATTTAATTGTCTATTTAGAAGTGCTCGAGGCCTAAACAAAGAAATGATATGGGTGATTATGAAAGCAAACCCCATAAGATCTAAGGAAAAATGGATTTAAATTAGTACTACTTAATTATTTAATGCTTCCTTAGATCCTAGGTTTAGGTTTAGGGGGTTGTGATGATTGTAGGTTTGGGAAGTGGTTGTTGCTTAAAATGAAAATCTTAGTATACGCACTCACTAAACACTATCTTGTTATACTAAGAATCTTTATCCATTTCCAAATGGACATGACATCTATGCGTGGTATTTAATTCAAAATGCTTAACCCATGCTAATATGAAAATCACAAGTTTAAGCATACCTTTGTCCATTGCACATAATTGAGTTTTAGGGAATTCGTATTGCCTTATATCATTTTACCCTAAACTCATCAATCAAATAGTAGTCATTACTCTAGGTATAAGCACCAATGATAAAAAATTCCATATCTATTGAGTGCTAATAAAAGTTTGTCCTCCTTGTAATCAAATTTAGAGGCATCCACTAGGGGAGTGTCCCTTTTAAGTCATATCCTTTAGAGCTTCATATCCTTAGAAATGAGTTGAATAGCTAAGTTGATCGCCTAGGTCTCAATCTAGAAGAAGAAACATATTTTAAAGGAAACCAATTCACTGCTTCTCACACGTATTGAGATTCATAAGAAAAGAGGCAAAGTAGGTTTATGTTTCTGAAAAATACTGTTTGTGACTTTTTGTTCCTTTAAGCCTAAGCATGATAAGCCAAGATTAAATCATGAAAAATATAAAACACTTGGCTAAGTAATTAGAAAATGAAAAAGACATTAAATAAGTTGAGTGCATAACTCAGGGGGAGCTTTCATTCTTCATATCTATATAAATTAAAATGCTCTCATATCCGTATATTGTTTATGCCTTTATGCTTATCTGTGTGGAGCATTGCAACACGATCCATGACTCAATGAATGGTTATAATCTTTTTGATGGATAGTTTATGTATTTTACTAGCACGAACTACTATTGAGCTATATTGAATATCTTGAGTTGATTATACTACTGGAATGCATGCTTCGTTTAGAATGCCTCCTGCATGGCGGATGTAGTTGATGTGAATTACATGCTGGTAGTGGATATAGGTTCTCGTGTACCTTAAACTGAGTTATAAATTGCTTATTTGAACCTATCAGGTATAGGTTTTATGGGAAATTGTTCGATTTACAAACAACATGCTGTCAAAATTTCGATAGGAATTTTTTCCAACTTAAAACCATGTACAAAGATGATTATGTTAAAATAAACGTTTAAATCTTTTTGAAAGGATGAGTGAAAACTCAATGAAAATTAAATTTCATCCTCACATAATCATCAGGTGTTTAAGAAGCGTAGTTTCATCCCTATAGAAAGAACTTAAAGGATTCATATGCATCAATTCACTTTCATTTATTGAATATCGAGGCTCTTCCGAAATCCCTGAATATTATATCTAGCTCTTAAAGCCTTATAATTTGATATGGAATGTTCATGGGTCATTAACTCTAAAGTATGCCTTAATATACATTTTCTGATGCATCAATGGTCTATAGGGACAACTATACTGATCAGGTGATAAATATAGTTGATATATATTCAGTATAGTTGGCTTAAGGAGTGCAAAAATAATTGCTTATACTGCATGACATGCTTAATGAAATTAATTTTGGTTTGTATAAGTAACTATGTTCATCTAAGCTCGTAATTCAAATTGATAGGGGGAACATCTAAAATTAAAATGCCTATCATATTATGCTCACAAACCTTTTAGCTTAGATCTATTATTGAATCAAGTGTGACATGTGCTTGAATAAAACGATTATAGTGAAAATCTTAAGTTGAAATATGTAGTTTTGCCACTGTCATCAGTTTTTGCCATATGAACTTGTTTTTTATCTTCGAATATATCTTTTAAGTTTCATATGGTTGTATTTTTCTAGTCATGAGATGTTTTATGCTTAAACATTCACCAAAAAAATTATGCTTGCATGTGTTTTTAAATTAAAATTTCTTTTTCAGCAAGCACCCCCAGTACCACTTTGCAAACATCATAAGGGAGATATATATATTATTATTATATACATACACACACACACACACACACACACACACACACACACACACACACATATATATATATATATATATATATATTTAAATCGCATAACTGGTTCGATAACTTCACATGTAAATGCATGCGAACTTGTTAGACTGTGTTTGTGCTCAAACCAACTATTTGCTATCATATGCCGTGTGCTTTTAAACTCAAATCTTCCACGGGTCCTATGATATGTTTCAATTGCAATGGTTTGTGTATGTTTATGGTCTAGCCTTGTTTTTATGTATTTAAATGATTTAAATGACCAGTTTTATTATTTGTGTGCTTAATTGCTGAGATTATCTTTGTCATTCATTTTGCATTGTGTGACTATTTATCTCTTGAATGATTGAAAGTTATATCTCTATTTTATGTCTTGATCATACTGGATTGATTGAGTTACTTATCATGGAAAAATTGTATTCTTATACTCAATCAGGTTGTTGGAATACATATTGTTTTTGGGAAATATTCTATTTTCAAACGGCATGCTGCTAAAATTTTTAAAAGCTTTCCCAAAATTATATTTGTATTTGAATGATAATTTTCCTCTTATTTGGCTATATATACTTACATGATTTTTATAGGCCCTTTTTGCTGTTGCCAAAAGGGGGACAAGCAGGCAAGTGTTTGTCATTATAAAAAAGGGGGAGATTGTTGACCCTACAGGTCATACTCTGTTTTGATTATGACAAATACTCTGGCATTTAATGTCTATCAAGTTTGTGTGTAGACTTATATTAGCAAGATCATTTGATGACACATGAAGACTTAAAGACTAAAGACCCATAAGATTTATTTTGTATTGTAATTTCTATTTGGGTATGTAATCTTAACTAAGAAAAGGTCTGTAATAATCTACATATCATGCATATAGGACTATAAGCTCAAGACCTTAGAAAGACCTTCGGTCGACCAACGCCAAATTTTTTCGGCAAGCAAAACGACCTTAGAAAGACCTTAGGTCCCAGCACTACACGTAAAATAGTCCCCAAGAACACATATAATATCAGGGGAATAAATTGAATAAAATCAGGACTTAAAGGTAAAAAAATCATAAGGCATTCGGGCAACCCAGCCTGGAAATTCAAATTGCCTTGGTCAACTGAACCGTGGATAGGTCAACAAGTTGACCTATGTTCGGCAGACTGAACCAAATTACACACATCTTCCACGGTTAACTGAACCTATGTCAGGTTACTTTTCACCAACCTGGGCACCTGAACCTTGGCTTTCAAAATAGCCTCGGGCGATCGAACTTGTGAGTTCGGTCAACCGAATGTTGGACCGGGCACCCGAACCACGTACCTTTTGAGGAATCACCTCATTTAGCTAACCAAGCCCATTTCTGGGCACTTAAATGTCGAACGACACCTTTTTGCATTGTGTCTATTTTGGCACCCGAAAACTCTTAGGTTGTTTATTTTTTTTACCGAGGTCAAAGTGGTTAAATGGGGTTATTTTCTTTAAATAGTGCTGACTCTGTGAGTCCAATCCTGTTTTGATAATGATAAATCACTTGGTATTTGATCTGTGCATTGAGATTGTGAACATGAACTATATTAAGCATGCACTGAAGGATAATAAGTCATGGAGGCCATAAAGAACAAAGCATACATATCTAGGCAAGATCCATGGAACTCAAAGAATACAAGAATGAAGATGCAAGCACCAAGCTCAAGAATGTCATAGGAATGGGTATTTAGAACTCATGTATTTACATTTTCATATGATCTAATTTGAGGCTCAACATATACCCTAGAATGACTTTAGGGCTTATGCATTTCCTAAACATCATTAGGGGACATTCATGGATTAGAAATATTTTCAAAACCTTGGAAAATACTTTTATAAAAGATCCAAGAAAGAGAGCAAAGCAGAATTTTAAATTAGAAAGAAAAAATTCAGGAATGGCCACTTAAATAGCCTGAACTTAACCACAGTCGCCTGAAGAATTTCTTCAGAAGCCTGAAGATTAAGTTCAGTTGCCTGAAGAATTAATGGTGAAACACAGAAGTTGGCCGAGGCACTTCGGTTGCCTGAAGTTGTCACTTCAAGAGCTTGAACTCCACTTCAGTCGTCTGACCCTGTATTCAGGTTGATTTTTTCAAAGCACTGACGAACTTCAGTTGCATGGGCTTCGACCTCAGCCGCCTGAACTTGCGGAAAAACTTTTAAAAATTAATTTTTATTAAGAGAACTCGCGAGATATTTTTTAATCCAACGGTCAAGATTGATTCTCAGGGTTAAGCACCTATATATTGAACATCTAAACCCTAGAGCATAAGCTAAGATAAATGAGAAAAGAAGAGAACATCTTGTTGAAAAGAGATTTGAGAACTTTGAACACATTGCTATACGATTGCCTGCACTCTTGCACATACTCATCAAGCTTAGGCAAATCAATTTAGAAAATCAAAGGGAATTCATTTACACAACTTGATTTCAACTTGGTATTGAGGTTTGGTTAATCCATTTAGTGTTTTTCAAGAGATTCTCATATTATCATCTATTATTGAATATCATTAGAGAGTTTGATCTTGAGTGTTCCTAACTATATAGAGATTGTTTTCTTGACAAGTTTGTAACTTAAGAAAGTTTTCTTTCGCCATTGATATATATTTTTCTAAGAACTTCTCATTTCAAAATCTATTGTTGAAATAAGTTGAGGGTTAGATAGTGAGTCTACTTTCATATATATCATTTAGATAATCTCACTACTTGATAAAGGGTTTCATCATCGGTTAAATAGATTTGAATCAAGTGTGTGTTCAGTTAAAAGATCTATATTTTAGATATATTAAAACACTTGATTAAATATCCTTGGTGTTCATAAATAGACATTTTATTTAAGGGATATTTTCTGAAAGATATTACATTAGGTTTTTGATCTTTGGAATACATATCGTGTGTGTGTATATATATATTTTCATATTACAAAGATTATTGTGTGATTGAATATTTAAAAGAAAGTTGTTGTTTGTGATTGATCTAATATTCAAGACAAAGTTTTTTTTAATAAGTTTACATTAGATATATTTGTGAATTTTTGCAAAGTGAACTAGAACCCTAATATTCTCTAAAGCGTTTAAATATATCATTACTTGGGAGTTTTGGTTAGAAGGGAAATTGTGTATTGAAATATAATCATTCATAAACGATTGTATCGTTTCATACATTCTGAGCTTCAAGTTTTATCATATGATTATGTATTAGGAATTTGAATTGTACTCACGAGCTTTGTTGGAAGTAACTTTGAGTGTTTTACAGATTTTATTGTATTCACGGTTCGGGTTGTGAACCGGGTTTGGGGAGAGAGCTGTATCTCTTGTAAGCAGCGGAGTAGGAGGAAGTTGTATCTCTTGTAAGCAGCGGATTGTAAGGGAAGTTCTGTACCACTTTAAGGAGTAGAGATTATAGTGGAATCCTTGAGTGGGTTGCTCAAGGCGAGGACGTAGGTCGGGTTGGCTGAACCTTGTAAAAACTACATTTGCATTCTCTGTTCCCTTATCTCTTTATTTTTCGCATTACATGTCAATATCCAGCTTGCATGTATGTTTGTTGAATAATCTCACATGAACTTGATATGTAATTTTTTAAATTTAGACATAGTTTCAAAGAATTTTTAAAATACCCAATTCACCCTCTCTTGGGATTACACCTAAATCAACAAACATGTTTAAAATTTTTTTTAATAGTGCCCATTGAGTCCCCAACGGTCATAATTTTGCCTATGCCTATATATAGAAGCTCATTTGGGAAAATTAAGCATGGATTAGCAATTAGGATTAAGCAAAAATTCTCTCTATTTTTAAAACCGTATTTTACTTATACTACTCCCATACACTCTCCCAATCTGACTTTCTTGATTAAACTAAGCTTAGTGAGTGTCTTGAGTGCTAGAGATCCATCCTATATTGTTTAATACTCTCAACATTATGCTTGATTGTTTGTTGATTTTTGAGAGTTAAGCAAAGAGTTATCCCACCAATTTTATTTGATAAATCTGGTGTTGGGAAAAACTCATTAGCTTAAGGATCTTTGCATTGTCATTGCAAGATTCCTTTAGCTATACTTTTGCAGTGCAAATATTTTACAAGCTACATTATTTTTCAAACAACTCTTGAACCTATTTCATTGAAGAAAATATTTTTTGAGTTGATTTGAATATTGTTGCAGTATCTTTGAAACCCTGATTTATTATTGAAATTTGAATATCTTGTTTCAAAGAAATAGCTTGTTTATACACTCTTGAGCATACTTGTGATTATATCTTGTTGAGTGTTGCTAGCACAAAAATCACATCACTGAGCTTACTGTACCTATATCATTGATATGCATTGATTGATTGTTAGTGGTACATATCTGCTTAGTTAAGAAGCGTTTATTTGTACGAAAATTTTTTATATCTGTTGTATTCCAGGCATGGACCTGAAGAGGAAGACTAGCCCTGTTGAATAGTGTCAGATTGACTTAGACCCGGTTAGAAAAGTTAGGTGCACCATCCTGGTAAGGTGTAGGTTGAGGTCAGCCCCGTGAATTGACCTAATTCTAAACAGATTCGCTCCACCCTGTTAAGTGTGCCATAGTGGAATCCTTGTGCTAGTGAGCCAAGGTGGGGTGTAGGCAGTATTGGTCATACCCCGATGACATATCGTGTGTGTTCTTTATATTTTCGCAATTTATTTACAACACGTGTACATTTTATTATGAATGATTGAAATTATAATTGTATAGACAGACTCTAGGTTGCGCAATACTGCTGATCTAGTTTAACCTAGGAAGAAATATTTTAAATACCCAATTCACCCCCCTCTTGGGAATCAACCAAAGCTAACACTTACCCTGCAATTGGGGTAGTACAAATGAACTCCTCTATCACGGAGCTTGCTCCACTCGTATGTTGAGGTTTTATAAAATATTTGCAATGCTGGGAGACACCTCTCAGTAAGGAAAATAGACTAATATCAGTGTGTGGCAACATGAGTCTTATCATGTTATAAACATATACTGCAAATAATATAATTGTAATATATCTTAAGCTGTAACTGATTGCGCATGAAAATCTATACTTTTAAACATAAGCTTACTATATCATAATGAATTATCGTATCATTTAAATCATCTGTTAAATCTGTATATTACTGAAATCATACCCTGGATGTATAACTGCATATCATGTGTTAACCCCACATGATTCGGGTTGTGCGGCCTGTAGGCTGGACTTCACTCTAGCTGGCCTACCAAGCTAAGTCAAACATGACATAACTACACACGATTACCCACCCAACCTGATCTGCCCATCCTACTCTCCGCCACACTTCACGGCTCAGTACATAGTTGGTATCCTGCTCTCCGCTATACTTTGGCTAATCGGCCTTCGACCTACACTTCCTAAATAGTGTGGTTGCACTGTTGGCTATACACCAACCCGGTCCGCCTATCCTACTCTCCGCAAAACTTCTCGGGTCGGTACAGAGGGGGTGACATTATTTGATCTGGCTAGCTAGCTACGGTACCGTGCTCATAACATACGTAACCATCTGAGTTCTGTTACTATATAATACATTTCACATAATATTTCTATAGATAAATATCATTTTCTAATTTCTAAATAAAATCTAACATAAATGTATTTCTATATAGAAACTTGTCATTTCATAATTTCTGAATATATTGTCATATTAAATCTGATCACGACATCTGTGCCGGCTGAACTATCACGGTATCTGTGCCGATTGAACTATTACAGCATCTACACCGACTGAATTATTATAATACACTGAAAAATATCTTAATACCTGTACTGATTATCATCTTTCTAAAACTATCATATCATGCTTGTTATGTGAAAACATAAAATATTCTGACAAGTTACAACTTTGCAATAAAATTGTCTCTACTCATGCCACACAAGTGAGTACTACCATTTTATATTATCTAACCTGAAAAACATATTTTACTTAAAAAATAATATTAAATCTGAAATTAAGGTTTCCTCACTTCAACATCAGTATTCCCAAAACTACTTTATTTCATACATATAATTTCTAAAACAATACCGTATAATAAATGTTAAAATTTTCTAAAAATACCTGACTTAATCTATTCCCTTACCTATTTCCTGTTAGGCCTACTGAAACTCTAAATCTACACCCCGCGGCGTTCGAAGCTCAAAACCTTGAAATTTCATTTTCCCTAAATTAATCAACTCAATCTCCAGAATATTATTTTTTAATATTCCCTAGGCCCAAAATACTCCAATTTAATAATTAAAACTAATATTTAACACCCTCACCTCAGTTTTGGAGTGGTACCCCGGAACCCCAAACTGAAAATCTGCTCCGGTGAAGTTACAGAGAATCTTCCTACAAACCTCATGGTGGTTCCTAATCATCAAAATGGGGTTTAACGGAGCAAGAATCGAAGAAAGAAAGAGGTAGGGCCATAGGGTTTGAGAGAGAGAGAGAGAGAGAGAGAGAGAGAGAGAGAGAGAGAGAGAGAGAGAGAGAGAGAGGAGGAGGAGGATTTTATTTTTTTTCAAATGAAGCTCGCAGGATTTTTTCTTTATAACCCTCATTGTCGAGAAAACCGTCAATGGTTTTTAGCTCCTCTCACAAAATCGTCGACGGTTTGGGTTTTACCCATCCGTTTTTAACTGTTTTACCTATAACCGACCCACGATAAAAAGAATACCGTCGACGGTTTTCCTTCTTCCCCACAAAACTGTCGATGGTTTGGGCTGTACCCAAACCTTCTTCCTCTTTCCTTATTTATTTTAATTATTATATTTTCTGGGCCTCTAAAATGCGTTCATGATGACTCCTAACAAGGATGATCTTGGTCATTTATGGGAGGCGGAGATCCAACGGTGGAGGCGAGGCTGTTTCAGATCGCTGACATGTAGAGATCTGAACCGTCGCGAGGAATTATGATCATGTGGTGGGCGTTCAAGGCATTCAGATTAATTACGTGGCATGATATAAGTCGTATGTAAGAAACACAATATGTATGGTGATTGAGAAGCCACGTCCGCCTTATGATCGAACAAACAAAGATGAGCCACGTGTTTGAATCCGATGGTCCCTAGGCGAAGCGTACTTTAACTAAGATTTTTTGCTTCCTTCTCATTTTCACACTTTCTCCGAAAACTCTCTCTCTCTTTCTCTTGTCTTCTCTTGTGCGAACAGAAACCCTAGGGTTTCTAGTTTGACTCCCTCTCGTCTCCTCTACAACACATCATCTTCTCCCACTCATATCCCTTTCCCCTTTCGATTCTCTTTGTTTTCTCTTCAATTTTCTCTTAGAAACCCTAACACCCCTCTGAAACTTGCCATCTTTTAAAAGATTTCCATCTCCCTCTCATAAAAACTCTCTCAATCTCTCCTTTCCAATTCTCCTTCGAACTCTTCTCTAAAATCCTCTATTTGATTGAAATCTATTCAACAATTCTGCAAAGAAATGAGATCTTGATCCCTCAAACAATCTGAAACCTTAGGGTTTTGGACTCTTGCCTAGTCTCCTTCTAAAACCCCTTGTCGTTTTGAAAAGTTAGTTGACTACCAACCCTATGCCTTTCTATCGCTAACAAATAAAGATCCTAGTTTCATCTCCACAACATTTTTTCTCAAAATCTTCACCAACCCAGTTCATTTTCATGATGGTGTATGGTTGAATACCCGAAGGCATTCGAGGATTTGAGATACGAGGGAGATATTCTGTTCATTTCTTGAACCTAGATAAGTATCTAACTCCCTCCCGCCCTGGTGTGTGCATGATTGGTTAATACTGGTTGTTTGGTGTTGTTTTCTTACTATTGTGATTTTTTTCATGTTGGAGTTTGCACTTGGATCTGCTAGGGTTTCTTGATCAGAGCTCTTGGCTTGTTAGGGTTAGGGCTTGGTTTTGTCAACTCGTCTATGATCGGGTCAGTGGTACTTAAATTGACTTATGCGAGTCAACCCAGTGAGTTTCGTAACCTTGGGTGACCCCGATTAGGTTCCATGTGTCGAGGTCAGACACGTGTGGGGCTGAGTTGTCTTAAAGCTGGGTATGGGCTTGGCTATGGGTTAGGGGTCGGGATCTTTCGAAATGGGTTATGGGCTTGGTTGTTTTAAAAACTAGGTATGTGCTTGGTTGTTTTTTAAAAATCTAGGCATGGCATGACCTTGTTAACCACAATGAGTGCACTTTCATAGGTTTGAGGGAGGGCTTCTATAATATCCATCATTTTTTCCGCAACTGCTAAAACCACCTTGGAAACTTTTGCTAGTATTTGGTTGAAAACCAAAATCATCTTTTGTAACGAAAAAAGAAATCTTATTAGAGATAAGGTTAAAGCATTGGCACCAAGGGCTAAAAAATATGTGCTAGATGAAGCACGAAGAATGCGAAAGAAACATTAGCAAAGGATGTCAACTTTATTCTACCAAGAATATGGGACTAGGTTGCCTTGAGCTGGGTTTTAAACTTACTAGAACTTGAATGGTCGTCATATGTTCCCTTTACTTTTGCATCTCATAGTTATTGGTTGTTAGGTTTGCACAAGGTTGAGTTCCTCGAGGATGTACTTCATCTCTGCAAAGTATTGTGACACTTATGTCTTCATATTGTAGTAGAAAGTAATCTAGACAAGGATCATTACATATGTATAATGTTACTAGAATATAATAGCTTGGCATAATCCAAAATCTCCTTGTATGCATCTACATGCTTGCAGATACATGCAATATAGGGGTTCCATTGATTTCTATAGTAGGAATATAATGAACAACCATCTTCCTAAGTCCATACTTCTTTCATTTTCTCATCACTAGTCTCGTATTGAAATAAGTCTATAAATTTTCCATGGCCTATCAAATAAATCTTGATAGCCTTAATCCACTGCACATAATTCTCTTTGTAATTATCCATAGCCGTAATGAAAGGAATATACTACTGGATTCATAGATTCCAACTCAACATTCATAAGCAATACCAAGAAATAATACATTTAATGAAACAACCACGAACAACACAAACAACTAAAAGTACCACAAAAAAAAAAAAGAAAGTGAATGACAATATAACTCATGAAATGAATCACCAAAAAAAAAAAAACCCAACACAAAATTTCCATAGCCCTAAGGAACTCATCTACCATTGTCATACAATTCTTAATGGTACCAAACAATCATAAAGAAAGTGCAACGACTGAGCATCTAAAAAAGGTTGGATCTTTGAATATAAAACATGACCCTCAACTTGATATTGTGGAACATAGATTCAAGCCATATGGGAACAAATCAAAGAAAAAATAAAACTTAACAAAGCTTCATATGCCAACCGCATAGTGTTGGAGTAGTCAGCCTTCAACCAACTTTTAAGGACACATATCTAATACTTCATGAATGAAATTTGGGGGTGGTTATTGACAATTTCTATGAGTGACTTTGGATTGGTTTGTAGGATCTAAAAGGATCTTATGTTTCTTTGGAATTGTTAGCCTTTGATAAAATCCTAAGGAAACGTAGTTGGTCCCTTCAACAATGAAATTTGAGGGGGCTATGGACAATTTCCATGTAAGTCTAAATTGGTTTCCAAGATCTAAAGGGATCTCATGTTATTTAACTAACAATGACATCCAAAATTTTTTCAATGACTCGTGTTGTTTGGTGTCTAGCAGAGTGGTTTTAGGTCTTTACTAGTGTGAATGACCCTTTTACAGTGGTAGACATGCATAAGATTATGAGGTTTAGGGTTGGGTTTTGTTATGAATACAACACTTAGGGTTTAGGTAAGATCATTCTCTAATAACATGTTAAAGTATTTTCTAAATTATAAGACCTAAAAAACAACCATAGGTCTCCTCTTTATTTATAATGTAGGCCAAGTATATTACAATGACCATAATACCCTTACTAACTATTAATTACTATCAAAGGCAATACTAATGTAATCAATTACAAGGAACCTTATTTGAGTTAAAGAGAACTAGATGATCATGCTTCCAAGTTAACAATAGTGCTTGGCCAAGACATCTTTAGAAAACTTAAAAAGGAGCAACTTTTGTATATTAAGGAATGTAATTTTGAGCGATGCTTAATGATGACTGTGACACAAGAAGTTCCAAATTTGAACATTTTAGGAGGTCTCATAAGTTGAGTATATTATTCAATAAAAGATTATTGGCTTAAATAAATTATTGAAGTCCCAAATTTTCTGTATGAATTATGTATCTAGAAAGAGGATGTAACTACATTCCCACTTTGCAAATGTTGGCCCCTAGGCTTTCATCTAAAGCATTTTAAAGCTCAAGATTTGCGCCTTTTTTTTTTTTTTTAATCAACCCAAGTGGAATGATTAGCTGCACAGGGACAAGGCTTAAAACTCAAATTTCAACATAGAATATTTTATACTTTTGAACATTGTTTTAATTTTTTTTTTTAGAATTTCCTATTTTTCATACATTTTTATGCTATTTTATTAGATAAGTAAGTAAAATAAGGGGTTGTGGCCTCCAAAACCAAATCCTAATTTATGGTGCTTTTGAATTAAATAGTTGATTTAAATTCATATTAAACAAACAGATGAACCATGTGTTGCCCCTCATCCTCAAAACAAAAACATGAAATCCTAGATTGATCTTTCTCTTATTGTGCAACCTTCCTCTTCAACACCCCCTCTCTATTTGTTTCTCGAGGTTTTGGTTAGGCTTTGGATTGAAGCAGCAGCAAACCTCATTCTCTCCCTATCCTCTTTCTCCGAGGACATCTTTCAGTCTGGAGGTCTTACCCACAATCATTTTCTCTACTCACAATACCTTCATTGAACCCTACGACAAATCTTCATTTGCTCATCATCACTTCCATCTACCAAGACAAAAATCATCAACTTGTCCTATCCCTCACAGAGCCCAAACACTCGTTCTTCATAGGTTTTGAAAAATGTATGTGTGCAATAGTAGTCCCTTGAAAAGCCCAAAACCAATTGCATCATCCAAAATCGTAGCACAACCTTGAGAATGACTAATTTTGAATTTCTCATATTGCAATTCTTTTTTGTTTGGGGATTCACTGTGTCAAGGTATTGATTCTTAAGGGTTTTGGTGTGTAGTCTACACCTTGGCATAAGTTGGGATTACAATTATATTGTTGCTCTCATTGAAATTTCAATCTTGTGCATATTATTTGGATTTCAAACTTTGATTATTCAAAAAGCTTAACCTGGTCTTGGATTTGGAACACACACTAGCACATTTCTTTGGCAATGATAATGATTTTTTATTGCAAAGGAATTAGTTCCTAAGAAAATAATGATCAAATAAAATGAATAAGTGGGCATTGGAACAAAGGTTAAATGGAATTAGAAAGATAAGAGCATCAAGCTCTTTACTACATATCGACTATGTGTGAGAGACTTTCACCGCATCTCGATGTTATGGGAGATTTTGTGTCCACTTTAGATGCTTGTTCAACAATGTTCATTATAGGAGCACATTTGGTATAATGAGTATTTTGCTTATCAAAGTGATCAAGAGCTTTCTTTAGTGATTTGTGTTAGGTAGCTGACAGTTAGCTTAAAATTTTGTCTGATCTTATTATTATGAATTCTTTTCAAATTTACATAGGTCAAGGGAATTGATCAAGTTAGTATATAAGAGAGAGGGTTAATAAGTTAGCAAAAGAAACTGAAATTAGATTAACAACTTAGAGTATAGGGATTCTTGCAGGAAAAAAGTACAAAAATGATAGAAATAATGTTTAGAAGGAAAAGTAGCTTAATTTTCTTATAGGAAAGAAAGTTAGAGAATTTGAAAAATTAGGAATTAAACTTTGATACACTAGTAAAGAGAAACATAAAATTGGGGTGGGTATTATTGTAGACAAGGACCTAAAAGATAATGCAGCAAATGTTAAAAGAATAGAAGGTATGATCATTAAAATTAGGATACCTTTAGGTCTGGAGATAGTGAACTTCATTAGTGCATAACAATTTTGGAAAGATATGGATAATATTTACAAGGGATACCAATGTTTGAAAAGACATCATAGGAGCTTATATTAACTTATCACATTGAAAAGGATAATATATGAATGAGAGGATACACGAATATGGAGATAAAAATAAGGCCGATGATAGAATATTTACGATTTGGTTATTTTGAATACTTGTTTTATAAAAGAGAACACTTAAAAACCATAAGAGTGCGTATAATAAAAGTCAAATAGATTTCTTCTTAATTAAGAATGGAGATCATCTTTTTTGTAGGGATTGCAAAATTGTTTTAGGTGAGGAGAAAACCAGCGACGGTTTTTTAGTGTGCTAAGAAAACCGTCGACGGTTATATAGTTACCGCAACCGAGTAAAAGGGTAGATAGTGAAACCGGTTTGGTTAAAGACAAAACCAGCGATGGTTTTTTGGGAGCCTAAGAAAACCGTCGATGGTTTTTTCTTGGAACAAAATGATATATAAGGGTTGCATGTCATTTTCTTGTTAAAAAATTCAAAAAACTCTCTCTCTCCTCTGGAAGCTGCAAGCTCTCTCTCTATCCTCATTTTCTCACTCTAAATTCATTCCATCGACTATCAAACTCCGTATTTTAGGCCTAGAGATGATCCTCGTCAATTTGACTGAAGCATAATTATGTTTTGAGAATCCCAAGCACAACTCCAAAGTTAAGGTAAGGGTCTTAAATGTTGGTATTTGAATTATTAAATGAAGAATATGGGTTTAAATATATTTAAATGACTATAATTGAGGGGTTAAAGTTGATTAAGTTGGAAAAAATGTAAATTTTAGGGTTTTGGTGCGAACGTCGTAGGCACGGGTTTAGGGTCCGTACGAGCGTTTCCTTAGGAAATGAGGTAAGAGTAATAAATAGTTAATTATTTGATGTTTTATTGATTAAGTGGAGTATGTGGGTCTGGGGAAAATGTGAATATGATATTATTCTGGGATTACATAATTTAAGGGTTTTTGTGTTCTGAACGCCGCGGGTGTGATTATAGAGTTTTAGCAGGCCTCTAGATAATCAAGTAAGGGCAATAAGTTAAGTCAGATAAATTCAGGAATTTTATCAATTAAAGTATAACATGTGTTTATGGGATTTTAGCATATGATTTATTGTATATTACAGAATATAAATTTAGAGTATGAAATTTGGATTTTACATCTGTTGTATATTTGTGATAATTCAGAAAATTTGGGTTATAGGAAAGTTTTACATATGATATGTATTATTTTTATATTGCAGGAAAAAAATGTTTTACCCGTACAGATTATAGTATAAGAGTTTCATTAAAATTTTGTGGCATGAGAAATATCAGATATAGTAAAGAGATTTGATACATAGTTTTATACAGCTGCTATCGAACCATGACATTATAGGTTTTATTATAGAACCATGATTATATGCAGCTCTTATAGAACCATGATTTACAGTTATCACAGAACCATAATATACAGTTATTACAGAGCTATGATTTAAGTTATTATATAGAATCATAGTTATTTTAGTTTATACAGAATCATGGTAAAACAGTAATATACAGACATAGTATTATATAGTATCAGATCTCTGATGGACCAGCATAGATTACAGAGCACGGTATCGTAGCTATACAGTATAGATAGTGCAACCACACATCTCAGATAGAGTGTGGAATTGATAGTCAATTGTGCCCATAGGAGAGAAAAAGGCTCCCTGGCAGTTAGCTCCAGGTTGAGGAGGCCAATTGTACTATATAGGTTTATAGTTTGACTTAACCTCATAGGCCAGCCAGAGTTAAATCCCGCCCACGAGCTACACAACCCAAGCACAGGGAAGCTTTCATAGTTATATAAATAAATGTATATAGTTTTACAGAGAAGAGGAACTATCTATTCCAGTTAAAAGTGTGTTCAATAGAAAACTTATTTTAAAAGGCATAGGTGTGAGTTATGATATGTTTTACATTGAAATGTTATCACAATTATAGTTGGTTTAATAATTATGTTATTCAAGTAAAACTCATTTGCCACATACTGGTTGTAATTTATTCTGTTTTACTGAGAGGTGTCTCGCCCTAGAATTCCAAACATTTTAGGTGATCTAGATAGACGTGCGAAGCGAGCTCCTAGATAGAGGGGACTTTAGTACTGCCCTAGCTACAGAGTAAGTTCTGAGTTGGGAGTTGTATTTTTGGGTATGCCCCCAGGACATTGAGTTCCTTTTGGGAGATGTATGTGTATATTTTTGGGAATACTGAAACTCTAGTATTGTAAATAAGGTTAAAGTGTTTTATGTTTTCCAACTGCATAGATGGTATGTTTTATGAACAGGTATCCTCCGTACCACTTAAGGTCCGAGACGTTATAGTGAATAGTATTATGGGTATCAGAGTAATAGTATATTGTAAAAAAAAATGGTAACAATTTTGGGGTCGTTACAAGTTTGGTATCAGAGCCTAGGTTGTTAGGTTCTGTAGACTTTAGTGTACAATGGAAAGCAATACCAAAGTATAGGAATAGATTTTGATGAGGATAGGAAGAGGATGGACTGGTATTTTGGTAAAGTCAATGTGAGGGATTAATATGGGAATTTAGGGTTTTGTCTCGCAGTTTGGAGATAGGAACTTCAGGGTGGTCTCTGTGATTTTATTGGGGTGATTATTTCAGGAAAGCCATGGTAAACTATCGACGATGTTGTCTCCGAATGGTAAGATTGAGCCTTAAATTAGTGGATAAGTGGTATAAAGATATGTTATGATTTTTAGTTAGATTAATGTATGTTGGAATTAGTGTATTCTATTAGCTTTACCGTGATCCCAAGAGGGGGGGTGAATTGGTATTTTTAAAAACTATCCCCTAGGTATTCCTCCTAACAGCAGTATGTTCACAATCTTATGGTCAATCTAGTGCAAGTAATATCAGAAATTAAATAAAGCAGTTTAATCAATTACACAAGCACCAAAAAGCAGTAAAGATAAGAATGACACACAGATACGTTATCGAGGTTCGGCCAACTGCCTACGTCCCCACCTTGGCTAACCAGCACAAGGATTATCACAATAACTTGCTCACTTAAACGGGTGGAGCGACACCTATACAAACCAAGTCAAATTATCACAGGGCTGACCTCAACCTTAACCAGGTCAATTAGCACAGGGCTGAACTCAACCTTTACCAATCCTTACCAGGCTGGATTATCGCCCCCTCAGGCCACGCCTGGAATCTCTCAGATATACAATCAAAAGGTACAATGTATGGGTACTTTCACGTAAAGCAAATTTGTACCACAAATGTGCACAATATCACATACACCACAGATGATTTAATAATGTAAGCTCAGTGTGGTCTAAGTAGTTCAACTCTCAAATATATTTTTTATTAGTGTTATATGTACGTGAGAGTGTCAACCAGCAATCTTTGTATTTCTAGATGTTCTCAATCAAGAAGCTCAAACAAAGATATCATGCAATGTTCAAATATCTCAAATAGCAGAATATGTCAATCACGTGAATAGTGTATATGCTTGGTTTGCAAGATATATGTAATCTTTGTATTTCAGAAAATGATGTAGACTTGAATGGATATTGCCACAAAAATTAATATAACACACACAAATATCTTTTCACAAATATATTGATATGAATACCACAAGATATTTGAGTACGTTTGAAAATATTTTTTGCAAGCCAAAAAGCAAATACAAACTTCCTAAGATATTGCAATGAGAATGCAATACTTAGAAGTTCAGCAAAGTGTTCTTAGGATAGGCTTATGAGAAAAGCCCCTTAAGAATACTTAGGTAATGCTATCAAGAAAATCGATTCAAGCAATCAAAGAATGAGAGAGTAAAACCTCAAACCAATAACACTCAAATACACTTACAAATGATACTGAGATGAAGCAGGTAAGTTTGAGTGAATTTGGAGATAGTATGAGCAATAAGAAGTATTTAGCTTGAGAGAGAAATTTGATTTTTGGTTTTTGCTAATCAATTCTTAATTCTCCCAAATGAAGGAGTATATATAGACATACTAAAAATTTTGACCGTTGGGGACCTATTAGGGATTGTTGAAAAAGTTTAATGACATTTTAACCAATTTAGCCCTATTTAAAAAAATATTAACTGCGGTAAAAAATCAGGGCAACCGGAGAGGTCTAGTCGACCAGAAATGTTTTAGTTGACCAAGTTTCATATGGTTCGGTCGACTAGGGGAGTTTTGAACTAAAGGCTCGGTCGACCAGGAGAGGGTGATTTTCCAATTTTCCGAGGTTCGGTCGACCAGGCCATTTTGAACTGGCTGGTTCGGTCGACCAGACCGCTGGGAATTCTCCCGAGGACCCTCCGGTCGACCAGGTAGTTGGAGAACAAAAGTGTTCGGTCGACCAGATGGTCAAATGTTGACCAAGGAGGGTTTCGGTCGACTAGGTCTCTTTGAACAACCTGGTTAGGTCGACCAGGTGGTCAAACTTTTGACCCAGGGAGGTTTCGGTCAACCAGGGCTTTTTGAACTACTTGGTTCGGTCGACTAGATGGTCAAACTTTGACCTAGGGAGGTTTTGGTCGACCAGGCCAAAATGAACTGACTTGGCTGGTCGACCGAAAGTGTACCATGTGTGCATTTCGGTCCCGTTTCGAAACATACAAGCCTTATTCAAGAGCCTAACAAACATATGTGTAAATGTGTGTGTCCTAGGGTCACTTAAGGTCCAATTTGAAGACACTGAAAAAGTCTGGTGTCGGTCGACCAAGGGAATACCCTAAGGTCTTTCTATGGTCATTTTTGGTTTGTATCTGGTTTGAGCTTACAAAATAAACCATGCATATAATGTGTGTGCTTATTACAAACCGAATACCCTAATTACTATTATAGACAAATTTTATTACAAAAATATTACAATCAAGAGCATGAATTTGTCTTCAAGCTTTGAGCTTTCACGTGCCATTAATGATATGCTAATATGAACCTGCACAAAAACTAGATGTTCAGTAAATATAGGAGTATTTGTCATTATCAAAACCGGGTGTGACCTATAAGGTCAACATATTCCCAAGAGGGGGGGGGGATGAATCAGAAATTTAAAAACTTCTTCCTAGGTTTAACCAGATATCAGTAATACACAACCTAGGGTCTTTCTAATCATATACCAATTGCGCAGATAATGAAATGTAGAAATTAAATCATGCACAACATTTATAATATATTAAATATAACATACATGTGCAGGAATATAAAGTGCTGGAAATTAAAGTAGACACACAATATGTTATCGGGGTTCGACCAATACTGCTTACGTCCCTACCTCAGCTTGCAAGTCCGAGGATTCCACTAATTCTCACTTAACGGGTGGAGCGGCGCCATATACTACTAGGTCAATTTACAGCAGGGCTGACCTCAACCTTAACAAACTCTTGTTATGAGGCGAAGAAGGCCCTTAAAATCCTTACGGGCTAGATCAAACCCCCTCAGGCCACGCTTGGAATACAACAATACGGATAAAATTTTTGTACAATACAAATGCTTCTAAACAACCAGATTATGTACCAATACACACAAGAAATAATCAGTTCACCTCAAACAAATAGGAACTATAAGCTCAGTGCAGATGTGTGAACCTACTCTCAAGATATTGTCAATATGCAATTAAAGTGTGAGAGTGTGCTACAATAATATCTTTGAAACAATGTATATCAATATATCAATCAAAAATAAAGTTTCAAATATTTTCAAGAGAAAGATCAAATATCTCAAAATGATTTTAAAAAAACTTTAAGCACAAGAGATATTTTATAAACCAAGCTTGTCAAAAACATTTGCTTCACAACACAAGACAAGCTTAAGAGTTTTGCAATCAAAATGCAAAGACTCACAAGCTAGCAAGATTTTCCCCACACAATAAATTTATGAACACAATCTATGGGAAATTTTTTTGACTTAACTCTCTTTTAGAAAATCAACAATCAACACGACAATGAGAGTTTAAGCAGTGTATGATGATTTAAAATACTCTCACTAAAATAGGTTTTGCGAAAAAAAGATCAAAGAATGAGTATTTGGCTTTGAGTATGAAGAAGGAGCTCTCAAAAATTCAGAGGATATTTTCTTAATCAAACTCCCTAATATTAGCTTAATTTTTCAAATGAGCTCATATTTATAGACATACCCAAAAAAATAACGGTTGGGGACATAAGGGTAATATTTAAAATTTTTTTAAACATGTTTAATAAAAATAACCCTAATTTACCCTTAATTACCCGCGGTAAAATTTGGCCAACCCCAAAGTTTCGGTCGCTTGAACCTTGGGTTCGGTCGCCCGAACAGACACAACAAAAAGTGCAATTTTGAAGTTCGGGTGCCCGGTGAGAACTTCGGGTGGTTGAACCAAGGCAATTTTCCAAACTACTTGAGGTTCAGTCACTTGGTTCTAAGTACAATTTATCGAACTTGAGGATTCGGTCGCCCAATGTTAATTTGAACGTGAAGTTCGGGCTCCCGGGGAAGGTGGAAAATTCAGTATTATATGTTCGGTCGACCGAGTACACTTAGTTCAATTTAGTTCGGTCACTCGACCCAAGTCAACCTTTTGACTTTTCAACCATTCGGTTGATTGATGCATTTTCAACGTGCCTAGTTCGGTTGCTTGAATCCCTTTTAATTTTAAATTTTAGGTCCTATTTTGAGTTTAAAATTACGTGCAGGGACCTAGGGTCTATCTAAGGTCAAGGCTCTTTAATTTAGTCTTAAAAACCTGGTGTCGATCGACTATGTCTAAGGTCTTTGAGCTTATAGTCCCTACCATGCATGTCATGCATTAATTATTACAGACCTTTGAATAATTATTATAGGCCCAAAATGAATAAAAATACAACTTAAAAAAAAAAATCATTCTTCATGCGCTGCTCCTTTGCAATTCCATGGAATATGATGGGGTATGCTCGTTGAGGTCCTCTTTATGGCTTCCAAATTGCATCACCATATATGCTAACTAAAACATAAACCTGATCAAATACTCAAAGCACACAGATGAGATACTGTGGTTTGTCATAATCAAAATAGGGATCTGACCAAAAAGTCAATAATGTCCCCTTTTTTTATCATGACAAACACATGATCAAAATATAGGTTCTCCTGACAAGGCTCCCCCTAACAATATGCACAAATACAAAATGAAATTCAATAAAGTTCACCAACAAGCATGAAGACTTCACAATGATTCAAGTTTTGCATTAAAGTTTAGTTATCATTTGTCATTTTGAATAACAGATTCAGGGAGAAAGAACTAATTTTGCTCTTATAACACATCTCCCCCTTTTGTTATCAACAAAAGGGCATGTAAAAGAAAAAAAAATATAATTGTTTCTGAAAAATACAGCAATTGAGTATTCAAAAATAGTATAATTGGTCATTAAGAATTGAAATGACATGGTAAACAAGGTTAGACCATAAATATACACAAACCATTGCAAATGAAACATATCATAAGACCCGTGAAAGATTGAGTTTAAAGCACACAACATATGATAGCAAATAGTTGGTTTAAGCACATACAAAGTCTAACTAGTTCGCATGCATTTCCATGTGTAGTCACAGAACCAGTTATGCATTTCAATATATATATATATATATGAATATTAATAAGGCAAGACATAAAGGATTTTTAATTTGAAAGAATTTCTTTCCAAAAAAAAATTTCCCCCTTAGAGATTTATCAAAAGGTACTGGGGGGTTACTTGCCAAAAAAAATTTAAAGATCATGCAAGCAAACAACATTATTCTGGTTAAACATTTAAGCACACTTCATAAAACAACCAGAATAGGACAACCATATAGATCTTAAGAATTTAACAATCACATGCAAGATCATATGGCAAAGAAGAACTATTGTGGCTAAGCAATATATATCTAATTATGATTTTCATTAAAAACATCACTTTTACACATAAACCAATGAATTCAAGAACTGATCTAAGCAAACATTTGTGAGCACAATATGACTGGCATTTTAATTTTTGGATGCTCCCCCTATCGATTTGAATTCTAACTTAGATACGGTGAACTGCTTATACTAAATAAAGATTAATTTCATTAAGTATGGCAAGAAGTATAAGCAATCATTTTTAAGTCATTTAAAAAGAGTATACTGGATTAAGATTTATTCATTTTACCATTCGATCAGTATAATCATCCCTATAGGTCACACAAGCATCAGAGAATATATATATATATATATATATATATATATATATATATATATTAAGGCATGAAATAAATCACATAAATGAGAATAATGCATATCAAAACATAGAGCTTTAAAAGCAAGATATGATGTTCAGGGTTCTTAGAAGAGCCTCAATATTCAAAAAGTAAAACATGATGCATATGAATCCATTAAGCTATTTTCCTAGGGATGGAGCTGAGCTCCCCTAAATGTTCGATGATTATGTAAGGATGAAATTTAATATTCAATTAGTATTCACTCACCCTTTCAAAAAATATTTTAACATTTATTTCATCATAATCATCTTTGTACAAGGTTTTATTTTAGGGAAAATCCTGTCGAAATTTCGGCAGCATGTCGTTTGTATATAGGGCATTTTTCCATAAAACATGTACCTGATAGATGGCTATTCTCAACAAAATATTCATATAAAGCACACAACAACCTAAATTCCACTACCAGCATGCAGTTCACATCCACTGCATCCGCCATGCAGGAGGCTTTCAATACAAGCATGCAATCCAGTAGTAATCAATGGTTCATATAAAAATAAGCTATCCATCAAATATATTTAACTAATTAGTATATCATGGACAACAACTTTTAGCACTATTTATAAAGGCATACAAACATGTAATATGATTATGAGAGCAGTTTAGTTAATATAGCAATCAAAGAAAGATGCTCCCCCTGAGTTATGCACTTAATCATTTTATACCTTTTCTCATTATTCAAGTTCTTTAGCCAAGTGTTTTAAGTTGTCAATGATTATATCTTGGTTTCAAATGCTTTTGTCTTAGAGGACCAAAAAATTCACAATAGATATTTCTTTAAGTGAACTATGCCAATATTGCCTCTATTGTTATGAGTTTCAAAATGTGTGATAGGCAAAGGTTCAAATGGCTTCTAATGTTAGTCTCATGTGCATAGGTCTCCTTGAAATATATGCATTCATCTAGATTAAGACCTACTGCAACCAACTTGGCCATTCAACTTAACACGAAGGATATGAAGCTTTAATGGATTTGATTTAATGTTTGAGAGCTTGTGAAGCAAAGAAGAGTAAATACTCTTCACAATTAAAATCATTAACTTTAGACGAGTATTTAGAATGAGTGGACATTTTCCAAAATATTTTTGTGCTTAGTAATCATGTCCATGTTTGAGCAAAGAGCATCTAGAAGTGTATGAATTTATGAATACAACTCTTTGGGGAATGGAATGTATTCTTTAGATATGATTATGATTATGAGCAAGGATGCGAGACAAGGAATGAGAGAAACTGTAACGAACCGAATTTAAAATGGAAATTTGAGTAATAAGAGAGGGGAGAAATAGAAACAGAAACAGAAAGAGGCCATAGAAAATAAAATAAAGAAGGTCGACGAAGGCTTAAGAGAATTCGTTGACGAACACAAGGCTTCGTCGAAGAGAAAATACCGAGAGGGGTTCTGAGACAGCCTGAATTTCGTCGACGAATACAGGGCCTCGTCGATGAAATTTGTGAAGGACTCGTCGACGAGCCCGACCTCGTCGACAAATCTCGCTGCTTTATAAATATGGAAATCTGGGAAATATCTCATTTTTTTAAGAAATCTCTCTCTCCTCTTCAGCTCTCTCACTCTCTCTCTACGATTTTGGGCTGGTTTACACTGGATCGAAGATCTGAGGCTACCACGACACTACTGACGAAGTTCCCTACAAGTTTGCCGGAGCAGATCGTTGGGGAAACGAGGTTGGAAATCATCCCAGAGTTGAGGTAAGGCTTTTTAAGCCAAATTAGACTTCATGGTAGTTATAGAAATTAACGTACACATGAAAATACTGATGTTTAATACTGGGAGTTTTGACTTTTAGGGTATTGAGTAGGGAATCCTACGGGAGTTAGGCTAAGATTTTAGGGGGCTTTCTCAGTAGTCAGGTATGGGAGTAAACTAAAGTAGTTCTTTTCCATGCAAACTATTATTGATTATGAGTAGATTTATTTTCAGAAAAACATATGATATATTCGTTTATTATGAATGAAATGTACGATTGGGAAAATACTGCTATGATGCTTAAAAAGTATATGTATGTATGAGATGTCAGAAAATCATGATTTCAAAATATGAAGTATGACTTTTAATAGAGCATGTGTGGCGTGAATATTATTTTACGTAAAATGAGATATGATATGAATGTTTTTAAGAGTAAAATACACCTTCAGGTATTTTGGAAAGATGGGTTATGTTATATTGAGTTGACGAATATATGATAAATGAGTTATTTTCAAATGTAAATACCTGAAATGTATTTGGCGCGATGCCATATTTATGTTATCGGCACGAGGCCGTATTTATATGATTTTGGCATGAGGTCATGTGTTTATGTTATTAGCACGAGGCCGTATTGGTATTATTGGCGCGAGGCCATATTTACTATGATTTTGGCACGAGGCCATACGTATGATTTCGGCGCGAGGCCGTATCTATGTTTTCGGCACAAGGTCGTAATGATGTTATGTATGATCATGTATTATATGTTATCACGACCAGGATGTTAGTTTAGTTCAGACCAGGAGCTCGGTACCGTAGCTATGGGTAGATCAGATTTGGCACGAGGCTGTATTAGTACTAACCATTCCACGAGGGGATGGGAGATGGATAGTCGATGTGGCTTTCGGTAGAGTATGGATGTCCACCTAGTAGTCCGGACTAAGGTGTGGTGGGCACATCGTACTTACAGAAAAATTTTGATTCGGCAGTGGCCGGCCAGCCATTGTCGGGTCCCGCCTTCGGGCTGCACAACCCGTCATGGGGGGTAATACATGACATTAGCTAGCTATTCATCCTGGGTTGATTTTCAGTATTATGAGTTATAACAGATGTTTATGTATGTTATGATTTATTAACGAATATGAAAATACATGATTATCCAGCATGATATTATGATTATTTCCAGAGTTATGAAATGTATTGTATATGTATAAGCACTTTAAATATTCATGTTGCCACATAGCTATATTTAGTTTACTTTCCCTTACTGAGAAGTGTCTCACCCCCAACATTAATATATTTTTCAGGAAACCCAGAGAGACTGGTGGGTCAGGGCCGCCGTTACGTGATTGGTGCTTCCCTACTAGAAGGGTAAGCCTTGAGCTAGGACTAGGAGATTTTTGTTGCATAGTCCTAGTGTTATTTTGACTTTTTGGAGATTGTACATATGAATAGTATTTTGATGTTAATAGAAAACTCTAGTATTATGTTTTATGGATGGATGTATGGATTTTTTATGTTTATTGCTACTAGGTTTTCCGCTGTGTATGACAGGTGTCCTCGTTACCCACGGGTTCGGGTTGACTATTTCATTTATTATGTGATATTCTATATTGATAAATTGAGGGACGTTACAGAAACCTTACTGAATATGATTGTGGTTTGGTAAGGAGTCCTATGGAGGAGATGATGAAACAAGATTAGAGGATTTTTATATTTAGAGCTTAAGAAGATTTTATTATTATTATAATTCAATGAACAGTTTGAATCCCTTCCAGGTTATCTCTAATTTGATTGAGAATGATGACTTTTAAGTTCAAGGATGGGTTTAGGTTTAAATGATATATAGTGTGAGATGAATTCCCAAAACCACAAGTTTGTGCAATGAACAATGTATGCTTAACTTAAGAAATGTACATTCAAGCATAGATTAAGCATTAAGAATTTTATACCAAGCAAGGATGCTTTTGTCCATTTGGAAGTGAATTTTAATTTAGTAAGCTATACCCAAAGTTTTCACATTTTCACCAATCATTATGATATATATGTATTAAATTTATATTGGATATTTTGCTTGAATTTTTGTATTGGCTTAATTTTTCAAGATTCTTAGTATGTAAAATTTTGAATAGTGGACATATACTAAGTTTTTTACATTTTAAACCCAAACCACTTCCTAAGCCTTTAGTAAACACTCTCTTTCAACCCAAGAGCAAAGGATGAATTAAATGATTATGTGATTCCAATTGGAATCCATTTTTCCTTAGATCCTGAGAGGTTTGTCTTCAAAATTGCCCACAACATTTCTCAGTCCATGCCTCTGGCACTTCTAGATGGGCAAGTAAACCGAATGTACCACATCATCTTACAACACAAGCAAATTTTGTATAGGTGTGAAAGATTTTGCTTGATTGTTCTATTTTTACAAAATGAGGCAGATGAATGACAATGGGATTTATGTATCAATCCCGAACGCCTTTTGAAATGATTTTTCTTTTTGATTCCTAAGGATTCATTATGAAAATTCTTTTTATTTGTGGCCTTGGATGCTACACTAGAATTATCTTCCATTTCTCCTTTTAGGCAGAAAATTTTCAATATCTTCTTAACCTTTTTATTTTCAAAGATGTCATGATACTCTTTTAAATTTTCTAATTGCTTTACCAACCTTTTACTTTCGTTTTTCAAAAAAAAAAAAAAAATACTGCTTAGACATCCTAGCCAGAAACTTATGCATTTTAAATAAAGTCTTTTCTATTTGTTTGCAAGAAGGCATGCTTTCATTTTCATTGCATGATTCATCACAAGATATATTATGATAACAGTTATATGAATCAATGCATGCATCATTAGTAGTATTATCACAATATTCAGTAGATGATTCAACATATTATGTAAAGCAGTTTTCAGCATACGAATCATCCATAAATATAGTGTGAGAATCATATACCTCTTCATCTGCTGAATCTATTTGCCCATGATTTGCCACTACCTGATCATTTGAGTTTGGAGCTTCCAGAGTAGCGATCTCTTTTACTTGGGTCTCTCCATATCTCCTATCTAGCTCAACCTAGATCTCCTGTGCACTTCTACATGCCATAATTTCATGAAAAATATGAGAATCTAAAGCACAATATAATAAATCCATGGCATGTGAATTTGCATGCATTAAACTATTATCATTTTCAACAACTGGCATACAAATTCCTTTATTAATAACCTGTCAGACCCTCCAATTTATAGATTTTATGAAAATGGTCATTCTAATTTTCCAGTGGGTGAAATTTGCACCATGAAATACAGGAGGACTGGTAGGTGATTTTCCCTCTCCGAATGCATTGCGATCTTTTGCAAAAACGTTTAAATCTAGTATAACGAGGCTCTAATACCAATTGTTGGAATTGGTGTATTCCCAAGAGGGGGGTGAATTAGAAACTTAAAAACTTCTTCCTAGGTTTAACTAGATATCAGTAATACACAACCTAGGGTCTTTCTAATCATATACAAATTGTGCAGATAATGAAATGCAAAAATTAAATCATGCTCAGCATTCACAATATATTAAATATAACATACATGCGCAGGAATATAAAATGCTGGAAATTAAAGTAGACACACAATGTGTTATCAGGGTTCGACTAATACTGCCTACGTCCCCGCCTCAACTCACAAGCCCGAGGATTCCACTAATGCTCACTTAACGGGTGGAGCGGCACCGTATACTACCAAGTCAAATTATAACAGGGCTAATCTCAACATTTACAAACTCTCCTTACGGGGTGAAGAAGGCCCTACTGATCCTTATGGGCTAGATCAAAACCTTTCAAGCCATGCCTGGAATACAACCATGAGGATAAAATTTTTTTACAATACAAATGCTTTTAAACAAGCAGATTATGTACCAATACACACAAGCAATAATCAGTGCACCTTAAGTAGATAGGAAATAAGCTTAGTGCAGATGTGTGAACCTACTCTCAAGATATTGTCAATATGCAATCAAAGTGTGAGAGTGTGCTACAACAATATCTTTGAAACAATGTATATCAATATATTAATCACAAATAAAGTTTCAAAGATTTTCAAGAGAAAGATCATATATCTCAAAATGATTTAAAAAAAAACTTTAAGCAATAGAGATATTTTATAAACCAAGCTTGTCAAAAATATTTGCTTCACAACACAAGACAAGCTTAAGAGTATTGCAATCAAAATGCAAAGACTCACAAGCTAGCAAGATTCTCCCCACATAATAAATTTATGAACTAAATCTATAGGGAAATTTTTTGGCTTAACTCTCTTTTAGAAAATCAACAATCAACACAACAATGAGAGTTTAAGCAGTGTAAGATGATTTTAAATACTCTCACTCAAATAGGTTTTGCAAAAGAATGATCAAAGAATGAGTATTTGGCTTTGTGTATGAAAAAGAAGCTCTCAAAAATTCAGATGATATTTTCTTAATCAAACTACATAATCTTAGCTTAATTTTTTCCAATGAGCTCATATTTATGGACTACCCAAAAAAATAATCGTTGGAGACATAAGGGTAATATTTAAAATTGTTTTAAACATGTTTAATGAAATAACCTTGATTTACCCTTAATTACCCGTGGTAAAATTTGGCCAACTCGAGAGTTTCGGTCGCTCGAACAGACACATGATAAAAAGTGCAACTTTGAAGTTTGGGTGCCCGATGAGAACTTTAGGTGGCTAAACCAAGGCGATTTCCAAACTGCTTGAGATTCGGTCGCCAAGTTCTAAGTTCAGTCTACCGAACTTAAGGATTCGGTCGCCCGAGGTTAATTTGAACGTGAAGTTCGGGCACCTAGGGAAGGTGGAAAAGTTAGTATTATATGTTCAATCGACGAGGACACTCAGTTTTATTTGGTTCGGTCGCCCAACCCAAGTCAACCTTTTGACTTTTCAACCATTCGGTCGATCGAGGCATTTTTAACGTGCCTGCTTGGTCGCCCAAATCCCTTTTAATTTCAAGTTTTAGGTCCTGTTTTGAGTTTAAAGTTATGTGCAGGGACCTAGGGTCTATCTAAGGTCAAGGCTCTTTAATTTAGCTTAAAAAACTTGGCGTTGGTTGACCGTGTCTAAGGTATTTGAGCTTATATTCCCTACCATGCACGCCATGCTTTAATTATTACAGACCTTTGAATAATTATTATAGATCGGAAATGAATAAAAATACAACTTAAAACAAAAATCATTCTTCATGCGCCGCTCCTTTGCAATTCCATTGAATACGCCGGGGTATGCTCGTTTATGTGCTCTTTATGGCTTCCAAATTGCATCATCATCTATGCTAACTAAAACATAAAACTGCTCAAATACTCAAAGCACACAAATGAGATACTGTGGTTTGTCATAATCAAAACAGGGATTTGACCAAAAAGTCAACAATGTAAGATTGTATTATGAAGTTAGGATTCTCAAATTATTCTCGTGTTATTGCATGATGGACCCCGCAAATAGCAATGCACACATCGGTGGTAGTAGTGATGCAGGACCTTCCAATATGGGTGGCAGTAACTCTGACCAGGTGCTGCGCAGTGTAACACAACAAGTTATGGCAGAAAACGCCTAGAATACTAATAATAGGGCTGCCCACTAGCTGATCAAGGTTGTACAATCCAATAGTTTACTGACATGAATCCTTTGGCGTTTATGGGGGGAGCCGACCCTGTAGTTACCAAAAATTGGATGTAGGAAATTAAGAAAACACTGACGATGTTGAACAAAGGGTTCTTTATGCCATGTATAGGTTGACAGGTGAGGCTGAGAGGTGGTGGACAACCGGGAAGTTTTTAGAGGATCAGAGATCTGTACCAGTAGTCATGACTTGGAGCTGGTTCAATGAGGTATTTTTTGACCAATATTTCCCTGCCACTTTTAAGGAAGTTAAGGTAGAGGAATTCTTGAATTTGACGCAGGGGCATTTGATAGTCCAGCAATATGCAGCGAAGTTTATTGAGCTTTCACGTTTTACCCCATATATTGTCTTAGGCAAGGCTAAGAAGGCGAGGAAGTTTGAGAGGGGTTTAAGGAAAGAAATCTATGAACATGTGGTAGTTCTGAAAGAGTAGGACTTTTTAGAATTGGTTGATAGAGCTGTTGTAGCAGAGGCGAGCAGGCAGAGGGGTACTGGGATACAAAGCCAAAGAAAGAGACCCATGCCTCTTGAGTTTGAGGAAGGTACTAGCAGGGGGCCATGAAGGGGCGACCGGTATGGTGAAGGTCAGAGGCAAGTGACAGGAAATCATGGAAATCAGGACGAGAAGACTTGCCCTATCTGCCCTAAATGTGGTAGGAGGCATATTGGAGAACGTCGTGTGGGATAGAATATCTACTATCGGTGTGGACAGCCCGGGCACTTTGCAAGAAACTGCTGAGCACAACCAGCTAACTTACCAACTCCTGGACCATTCCAAGGAAATAACCAAGCACCCCAGGGAGGCCAGCAGAGGAATACAACCCCGACGAGGGTTTATGCGATGACATCGAGAGATGCTAAGGCTGTGGGTGATGTCGTGGTAGGTACTATTATTGTTTTATCATATAAAATTGTTGTTTTATTTAACTCAAGGGACACAAATTCTTTCGTGTCTATGGGATATGTTAAATTATATGGGGTAGAAACTTAAATGCTAGACACCGAGTTGTTAGTAGCTACACCAACAGGGTCAGTAGTGAGGTGTCGATAGGTGCTTAAAGGGTATCCATTGGGCATTCAGAAAAGAGTATTACCGGTTAATCTTGTGATATTAAATATGCATGGGTTTGACATGATTTTGGATATAGACTGGCTAGCCACTAATTACACCAATATTAATTGTCATAAAAAAGAGGTAATAGTTAGGCCTCTTAGAGACTAGGAGTTCAGATTTGCGGGGTCTTGTGTGTGCGCCTCACCATAGTTGGTGTCAACTATACAAGCAAGGAGACTACTCCGGTATGGTTGCCAGGGGTACATAGTTTGTATAAAAGAAATACCAGAGGGAGAATTGAAACTTGCTGATATTCAAGTAGTTAGGGAATTTTCATATGTTTTTCCAGAGAAGTTACCTGGTTTACCACCAGATCGTGAAATTGAGTTTGCAGTTGATTTATTTCTAGGGTTGGCACCAATTTCTAAAGCACCCTATAGAATGACTTCAGCCAAACTGAAAGAACTAAAAGACCAATTGTAAGAATTATTAGACAAATGATTTATCCTACCTAGTGTGTCGCCCTAGGGAGCGCCAATTTTATTTGTAAAGAAGAAAGATGGGATGATGAGGATGTGTATCGACAATAGAGAGATAAATAAAGTGACAATTAAGAACAAGTGTCCTCTTCCCTGTATTAATGACTTATTTGATCAGCTCCAAGGAACCTTGGTCTACTCTAAGATTGATCTTCGGTCAGGATACCATCAGGTAAAAATTAAGGCAAAAGATGTTCCGAAGACAGCCTTCCAGACTAGGTATGGCCACTACAAGTTTTTGGTTATGACCTTCGGATTGACCAATGCATCAGCAGTATTCATGGACCTAATGAACAAGTTATTCCACCAGTATTTGGATCAATTTTTTGTTGTTTTCATTGATGATATTCTGGTCTATTCAAAGAGTTTTGAGGAGTAGGAAGATCATCTAAAGATGGTGTTACAGGTGTTGAGAGAAAAAAAGTTGTACGCTAATTTTAAGAAATGGGAATTTTGGATGAGGGAAGTTACGTTCCTTGGACATGTGATCTCTGGGGATGGTATTTCGGTAGATCTGAGCAAGATAGAAGTAGTGATGAATTGGACGAGACAAAGAAATGTTCAGGAGATCTGAAGTTTCTTAGGTCTGGTGGGATACTACCGGGGGCTTGTAGAGAGTTTTTCTAGATTATCAGGTCCTCTAACATGGTTCACAAGGAAAAATGTGAAGTTCGAGTGGACCAATGAATGTGAACAGAGCTTTCAGGAGTTGAAGCAGCGACTCGTCACCGCACTAGTTTTGACCATCCCATTAGGGGATGGAGATTTTGTGATCTACAGTGACGCGTCTTTGAGAGGACTTGGGTGTGCATTGATGCAACAAGGAAAGGTTATGGAATACACTTCTCGGCAACTCAAGGAATATGAAAAGAATTATCCGACGCATGATTTAGAGTTGGCTGCAGTGGTGTACACCTTAAAGATCTGAAGGCATTATCTATATGGTTGGAAATATGAGATCTTTACAGATCATAAGAGCTTGAAATATTTCTTCACACAGAAATAGTTGAATATGAGGCAGAGGAGATGGTTGGAGTTAATTAAATATTACGATTGTACCATCAGTTACCACCTAGAGAAAGCAAATGTGGTAGCTAATGCCTTGAATCGAAAATCAGGGAATGCCTCTGTCTCAGCAG
Organism: Malania oleifera; assembly: GCF_029873635.1. Lineage (NCBI taxonomy): Eukaryota > Viridiplantae > Streptophyta > Magnoliopsida > Santalales > Ximeniaceae > Malania > Malania oleifera. Next base: position 52,836,444 of record NC_080420.1, on the reverse strand, counting down.
TGGTGATGTAGCATCAGATTTGAATGGATTTGGAAAGGCTTGGGGTATAGTTGGTAGAGGGAGATCACCATGAATTTATTGCTAGTATGGTACTTCAACCAACTTTGCTAGAAAAAATTAAGATCGCTTAGATGCAAAATACAGAATTAGTGAAGATCAGAGATAAAGTACAGAGCGGACAGGTAGCCGATTTTACTATTTTAGATGATGATGCTCTGAGGTTTGGTACCAGACTGTGTGTACTTCTAGATACTAAAATTAAAAGAACCATCTTGGAGGAGGAGCATCGATCCTTGTATACAGTGCACCCAAGAAGCACTAAAATGTACAGGGATATTTGAGAATCCTTTTGGTGGAGCAATATGAAGAAAAAGATAGCTAAGAATGTAGAGCAGTGTTTGATGTGCCAACAGGTAAAAGTTGAGCACCAGAAACTGGTGAGACAATTTGTTGACCTTATAGGTTATACCCTATTTTGATTATGACAAATACTCTGGTATTTCATGTCTATCAAGTTTGTGTGCAGGACTCATATTAGAAAGATCAGTTGATGGCATATGAATACTTGAAGAATACAAAGACTTAGAATAGTTATTCATTGCAATTTATATTATGTTTAATTCGGGTCTGTAATAGTAATGTAGGTAAGGTCTGTAATAATTATTGCGTATCATGCATGTAGGAATTAATAAGCTTAAAGGCCTTAGAACGACTCTAGGTCCCTACACATCACTTGGAAATCAAGAAACTTTAGACAAGACTTCGGTTGACCGACGCCAAGTTTTTAGGCTAAGTTAAAATGCCTAAAAACCTTAGAAATGACCCTAGGTCCTTGCACTTACACGCAAGATTGTCCCCAATATCACATATAATATCAGGGGAATTAATTAAAGTAAAACAGGACTTAAAGGCATGAAAATAGTGAGGCTTCAGGTGACCGAACTAGGCAAGTCAAATTGCTTCGGTCGACCGAACCGTGGACCAGTCAAAAAGTTGACCTGGATTCAATCGATCGAACTCGTACCATGTACTTTTCCATCGTCCACGGGCGCCCGAACTCTTAGTTCATTTTCACCTTAGGTGACCGAACTTTGAAGTTCGGTAAACCGAACTCAAGACCAGGCGACCGAACCTCGGATAGATAGAAAATTGCCTTAGTTCGGCCACCTGAAGTTCTCACCGGACACCCGAACTTCAAAATTGTCTTTTTCTATTGTGAGTGTTCGGGCGACCAAACCTAGAGTCTGAGCGATCGAAACTCTCGAGTTGCTTTATTTTTAACCGTGGTAACTCAGGTTAATTAAAGGTAAATTGGTTTTAAAATTCATTAAACAAATTTAATAATACCCTTTGTGTCCTAACAGTTATATTTTTGTTGAAATCTATATATATACCTTCATTTGAAAAAATTAGTGGGGATTAGAGATTTTATTAGCTAAAATTTCCTCTGAAATTTTGAGAGCTCTATTTTCCCATACTAAGCCAAATACTTTTCTATTGATCATTCTATTGAAAATTCTTTTTGAGTGAGAGTATCTTGAGAGATCCTACTCTACTTAAACTTTCTATGTTGTGTTGATTGTTGATTTTTTAAAAGAGAGTTAAGTCAAAGATTTTTCCCTATAGATTTAGTTCATAAATTTATTGGGTAGGGAAAATCTTGCTAGCTTTTGAGTCTTGGTATTTTGATTGTAAGACTCTTAAGCTTGTCTTGTGTTGTGAAGCAAATATTTTTGATAAGCTTGTTTTACAAATGTCTCTTATGCTTAATACTTTTGAAAATCATTTTTGAGATATTTGATCATTCTATTGGAAATCATTGAAACCCTATTTGTGATTGAGATATGTTTATACATATTGTTTCAAAGCTCGATTAATAATACACACTTGCACTTGATTGCTTAGTGACATTAACTTGAGTGTTATTGCACACATATTTGCACTGAACTTATAGTTCCTATCTGTTTGAGGTGCATTGATTAGTGCTTGTGCGTAGTGGCACATATCTTCTTGTGTAAGAAGCATTTTCTTGTACGTAAATTTTTATATCTATTGTATTCTAGGTGTGGGCCTAAAGAGTGAGACTAGTCCTAGTGAATAGTCCCTATTGACACCCCAATTTTAACGAGGCTATCCCAAGGAAACCCAACAAAACAGGAGTTGACTTTGAGCCCCGAATGACCCCAAGTTTTGGAATTAAGACTCAAGTCCTTTTGATTGCGGTTAAGTCTCTTAAAAGTCAAAAATATGATTTAGAGTTGAGTCTTGTAAATGTCCAGTTCAAGTTTTAGGTTTTTGATCCAATTGTTAGGATTTGTTTATGGTAATTTTAATTAATTCTTTTTAGTTACAAAATAAATCCTGATTGTTGCATAGGATCCCTGCTGTGGTATTAGGTTTTGAGTCTTGGGAACCCGAAAGTTGGGCACCCCTAACTTGTTTGATTACAAAATATATTTTCTTTAGTTGAGCCCCCATAACTTTCTAAAAATGTTGAATCGAGGTTTTCCTTTATGATTGTAATTTTAAAAATCCAAAATCCAAAAATTATTTAAGAGTGCTCATAATGAACGAGCATGCCACTTTTATGTTAAAGTCAAGTGTTTCTTCATAAATGGAGTTTTTAGTTTAAAAAACCTAGTGCAGAATTCCCATATTTGATTGAACCTAAACCCTTGATTCGAAAATCACCATTGTCTATAATAAGTTGGATCTTGTCTTCGAAGGTTTGATTTTAATTTCAATTTCTAGGGGTCTAGGAATTTTCAAGGTAGGGATCAAGTTTCCAAAATTGGGTCTTAATTTCAGATCGGTCTTATTCAAAGATTAAGGTCAAATCTGTTTGGTTTGGTCAACTTACTTGGTCAAAATTAGTCAAATTGCTTGGTCAAAGTTGACCAATTCAATTGGTCAAAATCGGTCAATGTGCTCAGTCAAAATTAGTCAACACTGGGATTCGTGACCTAAGGGAGCATCGGCTAGTTAAGAGTGCATATGTGCACATACATGTGTAGGGATGAAGACATGCAAAAGGGCAAGTGTGCAAGGTAAAATAAAGTTGCAAGACACAGAAAGTTAAGAAAATAAATGCATACAAACTAGGGGTACACACGTCACAATACAGAAGAAAAAGAAAAAAGGAAAGGGGAAATTACAAAACATAAAAATAAAAAAAATAAAAAATAAAAAAGTGGATGCCTTGCCCGCGAGTCTCAATATGCCACCTAGAAGCCCCAAAATCCTCGCAAGTCCCAGCTTGCCACCTGGGTTACCCACCTGCGAAGAAGAGTAAAGCCAAGTAAAACTACTTAGCGGAAGAAAAGGGAGAAATAAAAAAAGAAAATAAAAATAAAGATACCTTACCCACAAGTCCAGTGCTGCCAGCTAAAAGCCCGCAAATCTTGGGCTGCCACCGGAGCAACTCATTTGTGCACAGGAAGAATGAAAATCAGAAAACAAAAAGAGAGGGAAGAGTCACACATGCAAGTTTGTTAAGGGAAATTATTCCCTGACACAGGTCGTTGGTGGGGAATTGTTGAGGAAGAATTGGCGCCAAAATCATCTTAGAGCCTCCCTATAAATAGGAAGGCTCCCACCCCTGTAGAGGACCCCCAGAGAGCATAGAAATACTTTGCAAAAAATTAGGATAAAAGAAAAAAAGAGGAAAAATCAAAGAGACTCTACTAGAATTGAGAGAAATTGTGAGCGTTTCAGCCTGTACAACAATTCATAGCAATTTAGGAGTTCAGACATTTTGCAGAGCCAAGGAGGATCAGAAAGAGAGTTGTAGAAGAGACCAAAGGAAGGATCAGTAAAGAGAAGCCCTGCACTATACGGTGCAGAGAGCAGAGAAAAGCTTTACATCACAGACGGTAGAGCAACGATTCACAGAAGCCGAGCAGACTAACAAAGGTTCAATATATGAGGACAATCATAACCAGACACCAGGCAAGCACACCCACTGGAGAAGAAGATCGGAGGAGGGGAAGGATCTGAGATAAAACACATGTGTAAATGATTACATCTTAAATTGTGTTGTGTGTGAACTGTGAAGTGTAGGTACCCTTTCAGTGTTCTGGTTCTCATTTGAAAGTGAACTCAAGTTAAACCTGAACCTGAACTCGGGTTTTTTTCTTTGATGCCCCCTTGATCCGGATTAAAATTTGGGTTCAAGTCCATTTCGAACCACGATCAATACCCGAGCCCACTCCCCATATTTTAAAACTCGGGTTTGGGTCTAAGTTCAAAGTCAAGGCCCACCTTCTCTAACAGAACCCAAGCCCAACCGATTCTCAAAATTCAACCCACCCACTTTTTTTTAAAAAACTGAAACCCGGGCCTATTTTCAAAAAACTTAGAGGCCCACTTAACTTTCACACTCTTGGGTCCCTGTTTCAATTCAACCCTCAGCCTGTTTTAAAATTCTAACCCTCAAGCTCGTTTTTGAAAATCCTAGGACCCAAGGTTTGCTTTAAAATCCAGGCCCAATGAATCTTTTAAAAAATGACCTAAGCCCATTTCTAAATTTTAAAACTCAATTGGGCCAACCCCATTTTAAAGAAACCCAGGCCCTGTTTTAAAACTCAATTGGGTCGGCCCCATTTTAAAGAAACCCAGACCCTATTTTAAAATTCAAATTGGGCTAGCCTCATTTTAAAGAAACTCGGGCCTTGTATTAAAATTCAAATTAGGCTAGCCCCATTTTAAAAAACCCGGGCTCTATTTTTGAAAAACAGAAACGGGCTAGCCTATTTTGTGACTCGAGCCCATTCTTCTAAATCAAACATGGGCCCAAGTCCCTCGAGCCCTTTGTCATAAGTCCTAAGGACCACACGTGACCTGAACACGTGCTAATCACTCGCCCAGTGTAGCTCACTGAGCTCACCTAATTTCATCCAGATCAACACATGCACACTTACCTGGGTTGACTCACGCAAGTCAACCCCGGTTTTTCTCGCCCACTAACTCACCCAGGCCGAGACGAGAGTAACTTGTCTTCGAACTCACCAAACTCTAATCCTGAAACCTTAACTTGAAAAAACGCACACACAGATTTGAACAATAGTCAAATGCATTGATCACAATCAGAACTGAATCCCACTAACAAAACAAGAAAAATAAGGAGGGAAATAAAATACTCATCTTGCATTTTGAACAGCATCAGCTATTCTAGCTGACCATCCTCGAAAGGTTGAACCAACTAAAATGGGCTCAGATCCTTCCTATTTTGATACACTAGGAACTGTCAGTAGCAATGACTGAACCATGTTTCTGTTTTGAGCCACCTGAGGAGAAAACAGAGAAAGTGAGAGAAGCGGAGAGCAGGGATAGTTGCAGAAAAGAGAAGCAAAGAACAGGGAGAGTGATAGAAAAGAGAGGAAGACTAGGGAGAGCCTAAAAAAGGGTGAAAGAAGAGAGATGGAGGTCTAGGGTTTTGAGTAATGCTTCAGAAAGCTCAGAGAGAACTCAAAGGAAGAACAGAGCGGGTGAGAAAAGAGAGAAGAGAGAGAGAGAGAGAGAGAGAGAGAGCTTTCGAAATGCAAAATGAAAAAATGAACAGAATGAAAAAATAGGGCTTAAGTATCCTGACCCCCGGAGCCACCGAATCCTGACACCTGGCAACATCCTCACTGTAATAACCCGAGGAATTAATCAGGGCTTCATCGACGAACAAAGGGGATTCGTCGATGAGGATACATGAGGACCTCGTCGACGAAGACACATCTAGTCGACGAGAAGATACCGAGAGAGGGTTTAAGGCAAACTAAAAACTCGTCGATGAGGGTACAGGCTTGTCAATGAGATGACGTGTCTCGTCGACGAAGCCGACCCTATAAATAATTGAAACTCAAATTTTTCAGCAGGAAATTTCGCGAGAAACTCTCTTTCTCTCTTTAAAACGTCTTCCTCTCCTTCTCACTTCGATCTCGGCTCCATTTCTTACCAGATTGAAGATCTGAGACCACCACGACGCTCCTGACGAAGTTCTCTGCAAGTTTGCCAGAGTTGATCGTTGGTGGAGATGGTTTGAAATTCATCTCAATTTCAAGGTAATGTATTTTATCCAGTTTTTACCTTTCCCATAGTTATAGGAAATGTAGTATACAATGAAATACTGATATTTTGTTTTGGGGGATGATGTTTTTAGGATGTTGAACAGGGAAACCTGCAGGTATAGGGCCAGAGTACAGTAGGGGTTTTCCAAAGTTTAAGTAAGGGAAATATGCTATACTAGAGATTTTGTTATATATTTCAGAAGATTATGAATGTGTATTTATAAGCATGCAGATCAGATTATTTTTCCAGAATAGCATGAATATTATTTTTACAGCAGAATTACAGAAATTGAGCATGAGATTTTGATTTCCCAAATGTGTGGCATGAGTTTATTACAGTATAGTATGTAGATATTACAGTATTACAGATATTCAATTATACAGATTATAACAAATGAATGAGACTTACATTACTTCTCAGAATAACATGATTTCTAAACCATAACACCCAGACATAAATTATAGACAGATATTTCAGAAAAATATTATAGAAATTACCGACAGATATTACAGATAGATATCACAGTTATTACAGATAGATATTCCAGATATTTTAAATATATATTACAGATAATTCAAATAGATATTTCAGATATTACAGCTCAGATTTATAGTGTTATGGTTGTTTTGAAATCATATTAAAAGCAGCAAGAAGATTATATATTTATATATGTATACAATATTACACAAATTCAGACCCCTGTGGATATTACGGACAGAGATATACAGTAGAGCACGGTACCGTTGCTAATTCAGACACATGCAACCACATGACTTAGATAGTATGTGGATTCCTTCTAATTGTGCGAGGAGAGATTGCAGTCTCCCTAGCATACTAGGTTGAGGTAGCTGGTTAGACGATGATAGAGGTTAGAGATGGCCTGGAGTAATTGCAGTAGGCTAGATTTACATAGATTGGCGGATGTTAGAGATTTAGATTGACTTGCCTGGTAGGCCAACCAGAGTAAGTCCAGCCTACGGGCCGCACAACCCTATCATGAGGGGATGTATCATGATATACAGATTCGAGGGTATAGAAGAAGTTCCTATGTACAGATATATCACACAACAGCAGTTTATACTATTATATTAGCAGTACCTTCAGATAACAAACTCAGATACACAACTATGTTTTAAATTATATTCCATATATTCTGTACAGTTTATCAGCTTACTCAGATTACAGTATTAGTATTATTTTAGTATTTCAAATGTGTAACTCAGCTACCACACACTAGTAATAGCATATTTCCTCTTACTGAGCGTCGACTCATCCTAGTGACTTATTATTTTTCAAGAGATCCAGTTAGGCGAGCAGATCAGGCTCGCGGATAGAGATTAGCTTGTACTGCCATACAAGAAGGGATAGGTATTTTTGAGATACTAGTGTTTTGGTATAGTTTTCAGATTATAGTGACGTCACTGGGTATTTTTGTATTGTAAATCTATATATTTTAGAACAGGGTAGCTTTCTCGTATTGTATATAGTAGTTCCCAGTTTTTGTATACCGTTGCTTAGATATGTATGGTGCATAGAGTTTCTTCAGTGCTCCTTTGAGCTTGAGAAATAATCAGTAGTATTACAGACAGAGAATATTTGTGTATATGAATATAAAAAAAAATATTAAAGAAATAGTAGGTCGTTACACTCATCATCCAATATGAATAAATCCTAGCCATCCTTTTTGTGTCTTCTAAACACGGCCATGATCGCGCCAAGTCACCAATCCGTGTGCACTAGATTATCCACCATTCGATTAAGGAAGCCTTGCACGGTCGAGATCCACCCGCATCATCAATCCGCCAGTGCAAGAATCACCATCGTTCAATCCCTGCAGGGCATCAATGACCCTGATCTCCATTTCCCAGAAGCTATCATGCGCCTTTGTCTCCCTTACCCGACCATTGACACCTGGCAGCATACCAACAGTAGAGATTGCCCCGCATAGGAGCCATTAAATGCTAGTAGTTCCCCCCTCATAAATGCTCGCCTGTCCTTCTAATTGTTTGGCGACACGTGTTTGTCTTGTTTCCTGAGCAATCAATACTTGAGGACACCGTTTGAACCTACCGTTGGATCATCGATTCTGCCAACGGTCCAAATCACCCCGCGTCACCCTGTTAGCATCAAGCATTTGTGAGTTCTCCACAACCATCCGATCCCTTTATCCATCAAGGATCAGGATCAACTGTGTTAGGAGTCATGATCGACTCCTGAACCACCATGCAGACAGCGTCACGTAGCACTCCTCTAGGGTCACATGCTCAGCCTGTCGTGGCTCTCTGAGAGCTCTTCGATCCGAGATTCCTATTGACGACCAGGATTGAGCCATGACAAGGATCCCCTCCGGAAGTCGCTGGCCACTCGAATGCTGACACGTACATCAGTTTCAAAGCAGACGACCCTGACCAGGCCTTAAACCGGTTTTCTCCAAACCGATCAAAGTCTGATCAGTACACCCCCTCCCCTAAACCAATTCGGTCTGAATTTTTTTATTTTAATTTTTAAATAAACTCCTTTAAACATCAAATAACTCATAAAAATTCAGGAAAAATGCCAAAAAATCTAGAAAATTAGAGAAAAATCCCAAAAAAAAAAAAATTAAAGTCATTTTGAAAATAATTCCCTCACACATGTTCATTCACAAGCACCCTCACGCTCATGCTATCACACCCTCATACATACACCTGTATGTACGCACTCATACAAGTACATTTCCATCCATGCATGCATGCACATGCATGTACACCCCCACACATGTGCACTTTCATTCATGCATGTCCACGCTCATTCATACAAACACACACACACGCATGCACATGCATGTACACCCTCACACGCGTAAACACATTTGCATACAACACATTCATACACACGTGCACATGCATGTCCACACTCATTCATACAAATTCACACACTCATGCACATCATGTTTACACTCATTCCTACAAAATCACTCACTCACACACATGCGTGCACGCACATGCATGTACACACTCACACAAGCACATCTTCATTCGTGAATGCCATCTAACACTCACACACATACATGCATGCATATGCATATACACACTCACCCAAGCACATTTTTCATTCTTGCATACATTCCCACACTTACATATACCCGTGCATACAATATACACCCATAAACTTTTACACACATTCCATGCACCCACTAAAACGCCCACTAACATGTGCGCCCCGTGGGCACCACATGTTGATATGGTCTTGAACAAGACCTTAAACTGGTTTTTCCCCAGAACTGGTCAACGTTTGACTGGTCCATCGTTCCCCAAACCGGTTCGCACTAGTTTTCTTCACTTCACTTGTTTATTATTATTTAAACATCTCGAAAGCTCACAAAAAATCCACAAAAATTCAGAAAAACTCAGAAAATTTCCAAAAATATCTTCAAAACTTTGACTTCCATGGTTTTTTGTCTTAATTTTATTTGCGCTATTTTGAAGTTCATGAAAAATATTGAAAAATAAAAAAAATCACAAAAAATATTTTCACACTTAGAAAAAAATCACAAAAATGTTTATTAGGCCCAAAAAATCATTTCCATCCCAAACAAGATTCCAAAAACCTCCTAGAATACTATCTTTATACTTAGAAAAATCCTATAGATTTCAAAACCCCGGGAGTGTATTTTTGTAAACCATTTTCTCGATTTTTCATCCTGATGATTGCAACAAAGGGCATGGACTATTGGTTTGCCCTAGTTCTGAGGGAATACCTATGTAGTATTCGGTTTGTGCATTTTCTTTGATTTTCGAGAGGGAGTGATTTTAAAAGCTTATTAGATTTATTTTGAAATAATTTTCGATTAATCTGGTACCGTTCGTAAGAACGGAAGCGTAGGGGGTGCATTAACCTTCCCCTCGCATAACCGTACTCCTAAGCCCAACTTTGGTGACGTAGACCGATTCTACCCCTAAGGGGTAGCAATCAAGTGTTCTAACCGCATTTCAAAAGATTAGTGGCGACTCCATACACCATGTTTTCCATGAAAATATCTTTTTTCAAAATACACATCCATTTTTCCTAGTTTGCAGTCGTACCATTGTTAGAGTGGTTTCGGGCGGGTCCGGGACATCGCGACAGCTTGGTGACTTCGCTGGGGATCCTTGAGAGTCAAGCGAGTAATTAATTGAGAACTATCTCAATCTCAAATCTAAAAGCCTTCTTGATTACTCCTTCCCATTTTGTACATGTTGTTCATACGATTGTTTGATTGTAAGTACTTTGTGAATATTATGGTAAGTAGGATTATATGAGTGAATACCTGGCTTTAATCATGACTGTTTTGTTGAGTATATAAACATGCACTTAATTGTGAATGCTTTTTTCAAACATGCCATTGTTGGGGACTGTTTTGCTTCCATTATTAACTAAATAAGCATGACTTTACTTGTGAGTATTGTGAATAAGCATGTGAATACTTCCATGATTGAATAAGAATATGATTACTTCCATGATTGAATGAGCATAAGATTGTTTATTTCCATGATTGTCTGAATAAAGCAAGTGCTTAAATGTGAATGGATGGATGAACATAGGGTAGAGGGTGTAGGTTGAATTCACACACTTTCATAGCTCTATACTCGGGCTTTCCATTGCTAGGATTAGAAAGGGGTGTAATAGTACCAATTCCCACGTGGCAAGGCCTGTGGGAACCCGCAAACCACTCCACTCAGTGCGAACTTTGTCTAGACCTCTGTGAGGGAGGACGGAGTTTCAATCTGGGAACCTATTGTTTATAGGGATTAGAGCCTACCCACACATGTTTATCAAAAATCCCTTGCCTAGGGTAGAGCCTTAGAGAACCCTGTGTATATCCATACTTACCTTGGGGTTGGGATAGGAGCCACATCCTTCTCCACATGTTGTAATCTGCATTTTTTGTACATATGTTTGGAAAATGCTTTGTGTTGTGTACATCCTGCATCCATGTTAGGCATTCATATCACTTGGCCAATATTTCAAAAAATCCCAATTCATTTATGAAGAAATCAAATTTTTATCTCCCAATGTACCTTGCCATGAGGAAAATGGATCATTCCTGGGCTCATTAATGGGTATTTTTTTTTTTTGGAACTCTGGCTGAATGATTATTTAGGTTGCATTTCATGCATCCATGCATAATGTATCTTCTCCAATGAGTCAGTAATCATGTTTCAACTTCCTATCTAATCAAAGTAAAATCCATAATTTCGACATTGAGCCCACCTCTACCCACCCTTACAAAACCAGAAGTAAGGCGAAAGTTATTGCTGAACAACTAGAAAGCCAGATCCTAGGCATAGAGCAGGGGCAGGAGGAATTAAGTAGTATGTTGAACAGAATACTGGAATTGCTACTAAACAAGGGGAATACTGTGCAAGTACAAGATGATAGGGAGGATTCAGACCCTTACAACACTAGAAGGAAAGAAGAGATCATGCGGAATCCGTTGGAAAGTCGGGTGAGGGCTCTTGAGCAGAATCAGGAGAAAATCCATCGAGAAATTCAAGATATTAAGAACTAGGTGGTCAAATTAATGGGGATAACCACCTCTTCGTGCAAAACTGTGCAATCTCCAAAACAAGTCGTTCGTGAGCAGCCTTCATCACAATCGATGGAGTCATTGGTTGGCTTGGGCCCCAGCCTGCGCACATTCATTTTAACAACCCAGGACCTGTGTTTCCAGCCAGATAAAGGTGACCATGCACCTCCAGTCGTCAACCCCGATGCCTAAGAAATTGGGCTAACTAAAGAAATGGATAGGGATCAAACCCCTAATTCGGAGATGAACTATAGGACTGGAATAGAGGGACATGGTATGAAGGAAGCAACCTATCTCGATTTGGAGGAGGCCTTTAATGCCGGCTTAGTGCCAAATTCTATTCTACCTCCAAGTTTTGAAGTGTCGAACTTTGAGAAGTTCAGCGGGTTCGAAAGCCCTTTAGCTCATCTAGAGATGTATGTCCAAAAAATGGCGGCGCATGCTGAGAACAATGATTTGCTCGCCTACTGCTTCCAAAATAGTTTGACAGGGGAGGCTCTAGCATGGTGTAGCTGAGTAAAAGTTCGCACCTGGAAGAATTTGATTCACGCTTTTATTACTCAATACAACCATGGTGCAAAGAGCATGGAGGAGAGGATGAGCGAGTACTCTCTTCAAAGGAAAAAGACTATAGCACGAGGTCACTCTTTAACTGAAAAAGGGAAGATAGTTCATCAATGTGACAATCCTCTTGAAAAGACATGTGTTGTCCATTTCCTTAGAGGCACCGCCCATAATGGTCCTGATTGGGTAGTCATTGAAGGAAGAATTGAAGGGGTAATCAATACCTAGCAAGCAAGATACACCGAATCAGAACAGAGCCCTCCAAGAAAGGATGGAAGAAAGAAAAGCAAGGAAACTCAGAGGATCCAGGGGCTATATCATCAAGGGAATCAACACTGTACACCTAGAAATAATGTTATCTTCAGACCTAACACTGACCAAACAGTGCTAGCACATGCAAAACCTCTAATTGTTTCTTCCGGGCCTGTACCTGCCCAGCCAAATATTCAGACATAGGATAGAGATGTCCAGAGGAAAGTATGAAAAATTGACCCTATCCCGATGAAGTATTTAGATCTGTTATTTTCACTGTTGGAAAAAAGATTAATCTCAACTATTCTAGGGACCCCTGTCACAACCCCTGTCCTAAAGTGGTATGACCCAAACGCTCGATGCGAGTACCACACTGGAGCAATAGGTCATTCAATTGAGAAATGTTGGCCTTTTAAGCATAAGGTGTAGTCGCTAAGAGATGTCGGATGGTTGGTGCTTGACACAAAAGAGCATGGCGGATAGGGGCCCACCATCAACCAGACCGCACATGTCAGCACAAAACCCCAGATCATTTCTTCTGGGCCTTCATCCACCCATCCAGACTTTCAGAAATGTGGAGGGGATCCCAATAGAGTAGAACCAATTCCTATGGCCTATTCAGAACTATTCCCTTCGAAAGAAAGCTCGTCTTGATCATCCCCGGAATAGCTGAACAGCATTCCTTCCCGCAGTGGTACGATCCAGATTCCCGGTGTGCATATAACTCCAACACCCTTGGTCACGCCATTGACCGCTGTTGGATACTTAAGCACAAGGTACAGTCGCTGAGAGATTCTGGATGTTTGGCATTTGATTACAAAAAGTTGAGTATACACAGAAAATCTACTACTTAACCACGGCACAGGACGCAGTTAAGAGCAATGGATCGAAGGGCCAATCTGAAAAATGAAAAGGAGGGATCATGAAATAGGAGAGTGTTGTCATTTTTTTTTTAACATTTTGAAATTTGAATTGAATGAAATGCATTTCAGTCTCAGCCCATGTCTTTGTTTCAAATGTTGTTCATTTTTCACTGACACAGGAAGCAATTTTACCAGAACAAGGGACTTGGAGTTAACAACAAAAATAAAAAATAAAAAATAAAAAATAACAAACAAAAAGAAAAGGAAAAGAGAAAAAGAAAAGAGGGCGGGTGAAAGCCTCAAAGCTAAAGTTTTCTAGAAACCCCATTATGAGATTAATGCCTTAAAAATATGATGATTATATTACAATCAAATGAAGGGTGGCCATTCTTGGCCAACCAGTTTTCCCTAAAAAAAGAACCAAACGCTCATTTATCATTTGTTAGACCCTTTGAGCCTGAGTATTAAACCACTATCTTCAAAGAAGTCATCTCCCAAAATAGAACTGGGTTAGGTCTTTTTCAAGGTCCAAAAAATCATACGAAACAACAATTCACCACTAAAGGGACGGCAAGCCGTTTTTTTCGCTACCTAAAAAGCGAGAAAAGAAAATACCCTTTGTTAGCCCCGTTGAGCCTGAAATGTTCAATCCTCTTGGTAAACCTATCAAAAGATCACACCCCACACTAGGGCAGTTTCAAAAAGGTTTCATCCAAAAAAAAAGGGGGGGACTCAAAAGAAAACAAAGTCAATGTCCCCTTATAAAAGGAAAAGGCATGAGTTTCCTGTTCAATGAAAGAAGAAAGCATAGCAAAAAGGGAAAAAGAAGGAAAGAGAAAGAAAAGAAAGGGACATACTTTGTAGAGACTCGAATAATTATTGTAATTTAATAATAGGAGGAGGAGAGAAAAGAAGGATTTTAAACAGGGTCTCGTCGATAAGAAAATACAGAAAGACTATATTTTAGTTCTGAATTTCATCGACGAGGAGTAAGCATTCGTCGACGAATGTCCTTCTTGACCTCGTCAACGAAGTAACATGTCTCGTCGATGAAGGCCAGTGTATAAATAGCCTAAACTTGATTTTTCAGCCAAGAATTCACGCACAAACCCTTCCCTCTCTCTCTCTCTCTCTCTCTCTTTCTCTCTCCTGTTCATCCCTTCCTCCTTCTCTCTAAGTTTTTGGGTCGGATTCTTGCTGATTTGACGATCCAAGGCCACCACGACACTCCTGGGGAAGTTCCTTTCAAGTCTGCTAGAGTGGATCGTTGGTGGGGCTGCCTTAGATTTCATCCCAAATTCAAGGTAAGAAATGTAGTACACGAAGATATACTGAACTTTTGTTCTAGGAAATGTTGTTTTCAGGGTGTTGAACAGGGAAGCCTACGGGTGTAAGACTAAATTTTATAAGGGCTTTTCAGTTGTCAGGTAAGGGAATAAACTAAAGCAATTATTTTCCATGAAAATCAATATTACTTATTAGCAAATTAATTTTCAAGAAGCCTGTATTATGTATGTAAGTATTTTGGGAAAAATGCATATTTGGGAAAATATTACTGTTATACAGGAAATATGATTCTAGAATGAGAATTATGGTTTTAATCAGTATTGCGTGGCATGAATATTATTTTACTCAAATTGTATTATGTTAAGTCAAGTTTACAGGAAAATCATATTTGTAGTTATTTCGAGAAAAACAGTGTATTATAGTACCTTATGATTTCAAGAATACATGATAAATAATATATTTATTCAGATTAATATGTATGATATGTTCGGTGCAAGGCCGTGATTGATAGCCGGAGTAAGACCGTGGATTATGTATGTTTTCAGCACAAGGCCGTAATTATGAATGTTTTCGGCGCAAGGCCGCAATTATGAATGTAATTGGCGCAAGGCCGCATTTATTTACTTTATTATAGAAATCATAACATGCTATCAATCTATTTATGTTAAGCAGTATATTATCATGTATTATACATTATCATAACTCAGATGATAGTTTAGATCAATTACAGGAGCACGGTACGATAGCTATACAGTTCAAATCAGACTTGTGCTAACTGCCCCTGCTAGTAGAGGGGGTGGGAGATGGATAGTCGATGTGGCTTTTAGTGTAGAGTTGTAGACGTCCACCTGGCAGTTCGGACTAGGGTGTGGTGGGCCCATTGTACTTACAGATATTTTTTACTCGGTAGTGGTCGGCCAGCCATTGTCGGGTCCCACCTTCGGGCTGCACAACTCGCCATAGGGGGAAATATATGACATCAGCTAGCTATTCTGTTGGCCAAATGAGGCTTTTCAATCTTATTTTTATGATAACAAATGACACTGGTATAACTTTCTTGTTAAGTGATTTTGTTTTAGGAATATATATCTCAACACAAGAGAAAGAAGCTATGATTAAAGTATCATCAAGAGAACAAGCTGTGCTTTTTATCATGTCAAGAGATTCAACAAATCTTTTCAAGCAGTAAAGAAGAAGACTTGAAGTCTCAATACTTAAAAGCTTAAAGATAAAAAGGGACTTGAAGTCAAGAGGCTTATCAAAGACTTGAAGCATCATGTTTAAGAAAAGCTTGATGTAAGTACTTCGTATCAAGTGACAATTTAAAAAATATGAAGCTCTTTAAGGGACCAATATGAACTTAAGAAACTCATTTTTAAATCCCTGAAATATTTTATGAAAAATCACATCATAAGTGTAAAGCTGAAATGGAAAAATCAAAAATAAAAACCAGTCTTTTGTCTGCCCAGCCGACTGACTTAACCAAGGCAAAATTACCTAGTCGACTGATAGTCATCCGACTGACTCAAAATGAACTGTGTTTTGCCAGCCGACTGACAATTTCTTGAAATAATTTTTTGGAAACAGAATGGTGCCAGTCGCCTGTCCAGCCGACTGACCTTGTGATTTTTGAACTACCCAGTCGCCTGTCCAGCCGACTGACTCCACGGGTTTTAACATGCAAATTTCAAAAATTGGTTTTTCAAAATATGAACGTTGAAAAAACTTGGAGACCACCAAAAGATATTTGGGGAACAAGGAAACTAAGCCAAGAATGCCTATAAATACTCCTTTAAACTCAAGAATTTTATCATCCAAGCAATTACTTAGCTCTCTTGAAATTAAAGCATTCAATTTCTCAAAGCTTTCTATTGCTCACACTCCATTTAGGAGAAAAGTTCTGAAACTCTGCTGAAATAACAAAGCCAAGATACATACTCCGACTTTGATTATTCAAAACAAACTCTTGGTGATCTCTAAACACTTGAGCTTCATAGTTTCCTTATTGTTTATTTGATTGAAGTATTAATTGTGCTCTAACATGTACAACTCTACTCTATTTCAAGAGTCTCTTTTGTACACAAATCATTATAACAATCTCTTTGTATTACTAACGGTTCAAGGCTTGTTTGGATCATTGTACCGAGTGAGGATTGTTCACTTTGAGAGGTTTCTCTACCTAAAAAAGGGATTTTTGTAAAGGCTTGCTCTGCCCGGTAAAGAGCATACTTAGTGGAATTGACCAAAGGCGAGGACGTAGGCTGGGAATAAGCCGAATCTCGTAAATCTCGGTGTTCTTCTTCTCTTTAATCTCTTTACTTTCCGCATTATATACTGTGTATATCAAGTGCAGGTTGCAGGGCTTATACATCATATTCAAGGAAGTCTCTTGATTTAAGAAAGTACGTTTTTATTAACTGTTTGCGGAAACCCAAAAAGGAGTACGTTGGTTAATTTGCAAAAATCTTGGTTAAGAGATAAAGCAATAAAAATTCATTCAAAATAGGCTTTGCAAAACAACTGCAGGACTTCTATCAAAGGGAAAAATTATTCTTGAATGATTGGTTGAGTTTTATATATGATTGGATTGTATTTTGTTTTAAGTTTGTGGTGTGATTTGGTTTAAATTGCAAATTGATTAATTCACTTTTAGAGTCTTAAATTACAACAAGTAAGAATAAAAAGAAAAATAATAAGTTTAATCTAAATAAACCAATTCACCCCCCTTCTTGGTTGCTATCCTATTTTTCATATTCATCCTGGGTAAATTTTAGAATTACTAGTTATATCAGATGATTTATGAATAGTATGATCTAATAGAATTATGAAACTATATGTTTACTCAGTTGTGCTATTTACAGTGTTTTCAAGTATGTGACATGTACTGTATATCTATTATAGCACTAAATATTCATGTTGCCACAAAGCTGTATTTAGTTTATTTCCCTTACTGAGAAGTGTCTCACCCCAACTTAAACTATTTCAGGGAACCCAGAAAGATAGGCGGACCAAGCCCGCCGTTTAGACAGTTGTACTACCCCATTAGGAGGGTAAGTTTTTTAGCTAGGATCAATAGGTTTTTGTTGAAAATCCTTGATGTATCTTTTGATGTTAGAGGATGGACATATACAATATTATGGTGGATTGTAGATAACTCTAGTATTATGTACTCTATGGTTTGGAGATTTTTATGTAATTTATTTTTACTGCTGCTTAGGTTTCTGCTATGTATGACAGGTGTATCCCCGCTACCCACAGGTTCGGGTTGATTTTTATTATATTACTAATTAGTGGTATCAGGATGGTTAATGTGATTAACTATATAGAAAATTAAGCAGGTTGTTACATATTTCATATGTGATCTTTGACCAAGTTGCCCCTTGATAAGTTTAAAAGTCTTGAGCCTTATACATCTCTTTCTTCTTCAACCAATACCCCCAACCTACATTATGGTCCAAACGAAAGTCTTGACCTGATTGGTATACATTGTTGTCTCAAATGATTTGTTAGACTCAATGTTTGAGTCTGAACTACGTGATGACCTAATTTTGAAAAGGTACGTAAGCAGCTTGTTCAAATGGCAAGTTCGGTCAACACTTTGCAAATTTGGCGCCCCAAACTGGGGCAGAATTTTTGTTATGGGATGGGATTTTTGAGCCTTAGTTTTCTTATTCTTATTGAAACCTAAATCCCCAGCCTACATTTCGTCCCGTATCTTAAAGACCACCCTGAGATTGGAATATTAATTAGACTACCCATTAAGGCACTAGTTATAGTACAAGTAAGAAAGAATTCCTCATTATTGAAGCAATGGGGAATTTTTGTTTGGGAAGCCAATACATAAAAAGTAGGAAAAATAAGAAATATGTTTGCCTATTCAAGTGACTCCTTAAGTCCGCAGTACTAGTAAATTTGTTTCTTGTATACCAAGCATAGTAAGACACATAGGACTGAGCCTTCCATCTAATGAAAATGGAACATCTGATTACATTTCATTTGAATTCCAAATTGATTCTAAACATTAAGAAAGATAATCACAGAGGGTCCTTGCTGATAATGGAAAAACGACCAAGATCAGCCTCAGGCAAGCAAATATTGAGGCAGACTTCAAGTGCCTGTTACGAGTATGGCCAAAACCAGTAAAATAGGGGCAGTTCTTATGTCGAAAACATAGCCAGAATTAGCGGCAAGTAAGCACTGGGGTAGACTTTGAGCACCTGTTGAACCTAAAAGATGACCAGGATTAATGGCAAGTAAACACTGGGACAAACTTTAAGTACTAGTTGAACCTGAAAGATGACCAGGATCAGTGGCAAGTAAACACTAGGATAGATTTTGAGCGCCTTTTGGAATTTGAAACGTGATCTGGATCAGCGACAGTTTGGAGTTTAAAAATAGAGCCAAGGCTAGCAAACAGACAAATGCAAAAAAGGCAAACTCTGTGTTAAGTGCCAGTAGAGCCAATTCTGGTGCCCTCATGATAGAGCCAAATTTGAAGCCAAGACCAATGACAAACAATGGTAATTGGGATTGATTTTAGGTTGAGTTTTACCTGAACTAATTCCAATGCCTTCATATCAAAGTATAAGATGAAAACATAGCCAAGATTAGTGGTCGAGGCTCAGAACTAGGGCAGTTCTTGAGTTCCATTGGAGCAAATTCAGGAGCTTTCATGGCATAATAGAAGTCAAAAGTGAAAAGATAAATGAAATTGGGGCAGTTCTTGCATGACCAAGATCAGGGATTGGATGGCATATTACAGGCGCATTGGAAAAAGAAAAGTCATGCACCCTCATGCATTTCAGGCATTAGAGAAAGACATTCGCATTTTAGGTAGCATCATGCATTCATGTCATGAAACATGCATCATGCACATATAGCAACATATCCCTACATTCTAGCATCACAAATTAGCAACATGCATACACATAGCCACAAAAAGCATTCATTCATACTCATCTTGTGAAACAAGTTTTTGAATAATCCTTGGGCATCTTTAACTGAACCATTCTGGTCTTGCTGATATCTGAAATTGGGGCAATTGACCCCGGACACAGATTGACAGACTTTGAACCTGAGGCAGTGAACCTCACACACATATCAACATACCTTGAAACTAGGGGAGCTAACCTAAGTAACCAATTGAGGCATTGGTTTTTAAATTTCAAATCGAACAATCCAAAGACAACCAAAGAATCTCGGGATCTCGCAGCTGATTGATCATCCCCATTGCAGCAACTTTTTGGGGATTTAAAATCCCACACTTGAATGCTCATTGTCCAAAAGACCTCGGGATTTTGTTCCCAATTGATCATCTCTAGTGGAGTAACTATGAGCCCTACACCTGGGGACATTTTCCAAAAGAATCTCGGGATCTCGCATTTGATTGATCACCCTCAACAGGGTAATCTGTCCCCGACTGATACCCCCAGCGAGTCAACTATGTTTCAAACCTAAAATTGTAAACTACACTTAAACACATTTTGAAATGTAGGTTTGGGTCATCGTACCCCCATAGCTCAGATTCTCCACGTCCGCAGCAAACCGACTGATTACGCCTCTAAATTGCATAATTAGGTATTTAAAATCATGCATTAAAGATTATATTTTTAATTAAATGATTAATTATGTTCAATAATTTAACATTGAGCTCGAATTACAATATTTGGATCATTACTCGATAATTCACGAATTTTTGGTAACTTATTATTGCAGGACAATTTTTGAACATTAAAGTCGAGATTAAAAATGTATGTGCGTGTATGTGAGCTAGAGTTCAAATCAAGGTCATGTGCTTGAAGCCAAATATCGAAGACGGGACTGTGAGCCTCATGCCTACCAATGACAAGCCATACACACAGTTGTTTGAAGTCGTGTGCGTGTAAAAATTGAAGAATTTGTGCTATGCAATGTGATAATTTTCAAAATTAAAGGAAAAATAACAGAGAACCAGGTGCCGTGTGAGAAGAATATGTGGGTTTCATGCACATGAATCCGTGTCATGCAATGAAAAGTGGGCAACAATACAAGTCCGAAATTCGCTAGGAGACAGCCTGACTGTATTTCGATATTTTAATCATAATGCTTTTATCTGATATCAGATTGGTGTGATTCAAGTGGCATTGGAAAGCTTACTAAGATATATACAATTCATTGTGAAATATCCTTTTACTTACAAGGTCAAAATTGGCCTTGAAAGTGAAATTGCTGTGCTGGGCCATGTGTAGTGCTTAAGGAAAAAATGAGTTTTGGGCCACCAAAAAATGGCCCATGCGCCTATCTCAAAAGGAGACACGGCTAGGACAAAATATTAGAGGGGGAATAGGATATTTTATGGAGGAGGAGAGTTTATGGGGGAAAAGGGACCACCGAGAGACGACGGTGCGTAGGACAGCAAAAGACTCTCAGCCTCTCTCAGATTTTCAGCTATCTCTCTCTCTCTCTCTCTCTCTCTCTCTCTCTCTCTCTCTCTCTCTCTCTCTCTCTCTCTCTCTTCTCTCTTCTCTCTTCTCCCTTACTCTCTCATCTCTTTCTTTCTTTGAACTCAATTTTGTTAAAATTAATTTTATTGTTAAGTTTTTAATTTATTCAAAGTTTGGATTAATTTTTCTTTAAAAATAGTTTTTCTAATTTAAGAACTTTCTTTTTACTAGATAAATTTATATTTCAATCTCTCTCTCTCTCTCTCTCTCTCTCTCTCTCTCTCTCTCTCTCTCTCTCTCTCTCTCTCGTGCATTTAAATTCTTATTTGAGCATTATTATTGTTAATTTCAATTTGTCTTCTTATTTAAAGTTTTTATAGGGATTTAATTATTTTCTTTGGGTATTTTTATTATTAAAGTTGGTGTTTTTATTTAGAATGTACTCTTGCTTGGGTTTGCGTTTAAAGTTGATATTTTTATTTAGTTGAATGATTGCAGGGTTTAGTTCTTTTATTATTCTGACATTGAATCTGGTATTTATTTAAGTTATTTCATGCATATTTAATTTTTAGATAGAATTTAAATTCTATTGCAAAAACCTCAAAAATCCTAGGAAACTAAATCTGAACTATGTTCTGTAAATTTTTATTTTCTTAATTTATTTTGGAATAACACGAGTTTGGAATTAAAATGCATATCCTGAGGAGACAATCTGACCTTTGGGCTAAGTATTACATGACTAAACTCCTATACTTGGGATAGCTATCGAGCTGCTCATTTTTAGAGTGAGTCACTGACACAGAGGTTTGGATCATCGTACCCCACAGCTCAGATTCTCCACATCCGCAGCAAACCGACACAAAGGTTTGGGTCATCGTACCCGCACAGCTCGAATTCTCCACGTCCGCAGCAAAATAACATAGAGGTTTGGGTCATCATACCCCCACGACTCGGATTCTCCACGTTCGAAGCAAACCGACACAGAGGTTTGGGTCATCGTACCCCCACGGCTCGAATTCTCCACGTTCGAAGCAAACCGACAAAGAGGTTTGGGTCATCGTACCCCCACGGCTCGGATTCCCCTCATACGTAGCAAATCGACACAAAGGTTTGGGTCATCGTACACCCACAACTCAGGTTATCCACGTCCAAAGAAAACTGACACAGAGGTTTGAGCCATCGTACCCCCACGGCATGGATTCTCCACGTATGAAGCAAACCAACACAGAGGTTTGGGTCATCATACCCCCACAGCTCGGATTCTCCACGTCTGCAGAAAACTGACACAGAGGTTTGGGTCATCTTACCCCCACGGTTCGGATTCTCCACGTCCACAACAAACCGACATAGAGGTTTGGGTTATCGTACCCTCCCGGCTCAAATTCTCCACGTACAAAGAAAATCGACATAGAATTTTGAGTCATCGTACCCCCACGGCTTGGATTCTCCACCTCCAAAGCAAACCGACACAGAGGTTTGGGTCATCGTACCACCACGACTCGGATTCTTCATGTCCACAGAAAACCAACATAGAGGTTTGGGTCGTACCCCCACGGCTCGAATTCTCCACATCCGCAACAAACCAACACAGATGTCTGTGTACCCCCCCCCCCCCCACGGATCAGATTTTCCACGTCCGCATAAAATCGACACAGAGGTTTGGTTCATCTTACCCCCACGGCGCGGATTCTCCATGTCCACAGTAAATCGACATGAAGGTTTGGGTCATCGTACCCCCACGGCTCAGATTCTCCACATACGAAGAAAATCAACATAGAGGTTTGGGTCATCGTACCCCCACGGCTCAGATTCTCCACGTTCGAAGCAAACCGACATAGAGGTTTGGGTCATCGAACCCCCACGGCTCAGATTCTCTATGTCCGCAGCAAGCCAACATAGAGGTTTGGTTCCTTGTATCCCCACGGCTCGGATTCTCCATGTCCATAGCAAACCAACACAGAGGTTTTGGTCATCGTACCCCCACGGCTCGGATTCTCCTAGTTCACAGCAAACCGACACAGAGGTTTGGGTCATCGTACCCCCACGGCTTGAATTCTCCACATCCGCAGCAAACTGACACAGAGATTTGGGTCATCGTACCCCCACAACTTGGGTTCTCCACGTCCGTAGAAAACCGACACGGAGGTTTGGGTCATTGTACCCCCACTACTCGGATTCTCCACGTCCGAAGCAAACCGACACAAAGGTTTGGGTCATTGTACCTATAACGACCTGCTATTTATTTAAAATTTTTATATATATTATAAATATCATATGTCTGAAATACTACTGAATATATCTCAGGCTCAAAGGAGCATAGAAGAAGCTCTTAATGTCACAAACCTATGCAGCGATATACAAAAACTGGGAACTACTCAATACAATACCAGAAATTTATAAGCCTCAAAATGTATGCCAAGATTACAAAAATACCCAGTGACTTCGCTAAAATATGGAATCTACCCCAAACCATTGATGTCATAAAAACATCTACCCTTCTAGTGTGACAATGTAAAAAATCTCTACCCGCGAGCCTGATCTGCTCGCCTAACTGGATCTCTTGAAAAATAGTAAGTCACTGGGATGAGTCAACTCTCAATAAGAGGAAATATGCTATTACTATTGTGTGGCGGATGAGTTACACATTTTAAATACTAAAAAAAATACTGATACTATAATATGAGAAAGCTGATAAACTGTACAGAATATATATGTAATGTAATTTAAAGTACAATTATATTTCTAAGTTTGCTATCTGTACATACTACTAATAAGATAATATAAACTGCTATTGTGTGATATATCTGTACATAGGAACTTCTACTGTACCCTGGGATTCTATATATATATAACCCCTCATGATAGGGTTGTGCGGCCTGTAGGCTGGACTTATTCTGGTTGGCCTACCAGGCAAGTCAGTCTGTCTCTAACATTCGCCAATTTGGCCCACTGCAATCTCTCCTGACAATCTCCATATCTATCATCATCTAACTGGCCACCTCAACCCAGCTCTCCGGGGAGACTGCAATCTCTCCTGGCATAGTTAGACAGAATCCACATACTAACTGAGTAATATGGTTGCACTCTATCTATAATAGCAACGGTACCATGCTCTACTGTATTTATCTATCTGTAATTTTCACAGGGATCTGATATCGTGTAATACTGTATACATATATAAATATAGATTTATCTTGCTGCTTTTAACATGATTTCAAAACAACCATAACACTATAAATCTGATCTATAATATCTGGAAAATCTTACTAATATATCTATAATATCTTATGAAATATATGTAATATTTGTATATAATATCAATAATATCTAACAGTAATATTTGTAATCTCTGTCTATAATATCTATAATATCTGTAATATCTGTCTCTAATAATTGAAATCTTTGTCTGAGTGTTATGGTTTAGAAATCATGTCATTCTGAGAAATACTTTAAGTCTCATTTTCTACTGATTAACTGTATATCTGAATATCTGTAAAATTGTATAATCAACATACTATACTGTAATAAACTCATGCCACACATTTGATTAATCAAAACCTCATGCTTCATATCTGTAATTTTACTGAAATAATAATACTCATGATATTCTGGAAAATAGACTGATCATCATGCTTGTAAATACATACATATTCTGCTGATAAACATTCTAAAAATGCCCTAGTATAGCATATTTCTTTTACCTAAATTCTGAAAAGTTCCTACTGTAGTGATCCTAAAAATAAAATAAAATAAAAATTAAAAAATTTAAATTAAATTAAAATTTAAATTTAAAAGAAATTAATTAATTATTAATTATTAATTAAATAATATAATATAATAATAATATAATATTAAAATACAATATTATATATATGTGTGTGTGTGTGTGTGTGTGTGTGTGTGTGTGTTAAGTTATCCCTGAAGGATCAAAGATCCTTTAAGAAGCTTTTTTTTTTTTTCTCTTTCTCTCTGCGAACCGAGAGCCTTCACGTAGCTCTGTTTCCCCTCTCTCCTACTCTCCTCAATTCCGATCATAAATCTGAAAATACCATTGGGTTTTGCTCTTCACCACCAACATTTCTACCGGAGCGGATCTGTCATGGGAGCGGCGTAGGCATATCTCTTAGGGTAAGGCCAATTCTCAAACTTACCTCAATTTCCCTTAAACTATATTAATGAACGAAAATTTTCAAGAGACTCATGGGGAGATTCTCTACAATCTAATAGGAGCGAGTTTTCAAATTAGAGCTCTGAGGTACCAATCCTAAATCGGGGGTAAGTTTGATAATTTAGGCTTTTAGTAGGCTATTTAGGGTATTCAGAACTTACGAAAATTTTAGGGAAAGTTACTCTAGGGATTGTGACGAATAATATGGTGAAATTTGAATTTCAAGGCTTAGCGGTTTTTGAACATCTAGGGCGTAGGCCGGGGTGTTATCAGACATTTTCAGGAATCGGGTAAGGGGATTAAGTTAAGTCAGTAATTTTATGAAACTTGAATCAATTTAATTGTTATGTTTATATAAATTTATTTATTTATTTATTTATTTATTCATTTGGGAATTTAAAGGCTATTTTGAAAACCAACTGTTCGAATTGGATTTTACAAACTTAGGATATATGGTATGGTATTTTTGAATAAAATGAACGGTGGAAAGCTTGTTTGTTTATATAGATATGTTAAAATGTGAAAAATCGTGTGGCTAATGATTTAATTTTTATGGATTATTGTATATATGGATTTGGAATTTTGAAATCATAAATTGTCTGTGAAATACTAAATTGTTTGAGAAATACTGGAAATGCTTGTGAAAATACTAGAACTGTTTATGAAATGCAGGAGTTCTAACTAACAGCCATGTCCGGGTGTTATCTGATTGGCCAAGGGCCAAGATTATTATTTGACGGTCGAGGACCGAGTTTTAATTAACGAGTATATGTCGGATTGTAATTGTGGCCAAGGACTAGGTTTTTGGAATAACAAGAAATATATGTGAATTGATATTTTAAATTGTGGTTTCTATTTTCTAAATTGCATGATATGCTTTAAGAACCCTGGGGAATAGTGTATTGTGAGCACGGTACTGTTGCTAGTTAAACCATGTGCACCCACACTGTTTGGATAGAAGTGTAGGGGGTCCTGCCAACTGCCTGCGTGAGGTTGAAGTAAAGGCGTCAGACTTGCAGCTTTGCTGTGGATGCCTGCAGATGTGTTTGCAAAGGATGTTGTTTTTAACTTTGTTTCGTTTGATCACCCAGGCTTAGCCCAACCTTCGGGCCGCACAACCTGTGCCATGAGGAAAGTAAATGGCGTGTTTATCACATAGAGTGTCTTATATGGATATCTGTTAATTTATGTGAATACAGTTAATTAATAAGATAACTTCAAGGGCTTACTGAGAAATGTGAGTGTCCTGGTAGCAGTAATGGTACTAGAGCAGAGGGAAGCTACTTGTATAGGTGGGTCATCTTCCCTATCCGCGGTTAATTGTGTGTGTGAGTGTAAAATAAGAATGTTTTCATAAATGTGATTATCTGCTTAGTGAACTGGTTATTTTCTGTATACTAAATGCATGTTGGTCACACACTGACATTAACTTAGTCTTTCCCTTACGTGAGTTGTGCCTCACCCCTACTTTACAAACTGTCTTTTCAGGGAATCCTAGAGATCGGGTCTAACAGGCTAGAGGAGCCGGGCTAGTGGTGTAAATTTTATGTAGGTAGTGTGTAGATAAAGATTTTATTTTTGTTTAGTTTTATGGGATGTAATTATGTGGAAATGGATGTATTTGTGTATGAAGATAGTTAGAACTTTGGTAATGTAATTTGAGAATTTTATATTTTATTACCACTGCGTATGTGTGTTTTATATTTGATGAATAAGGTATCAGGTACACTGACGTCACTAAAGTAGCACTCCAGGCCCACGTGGCGGGTCAGGGTCGTTACAGGTGGTATTAGAGCCTAGGTTTGTAATATTCTACAGACTTTGAGGATTGATAATTACCAAAGTATCGGTTGAGATAAAATAGGGATAGGAGTGGGTAGGTTAAGATAGGTTTTAGTCTGGAAGCTTGGAGGCAAAAATCTATTGACGGACTTCTATGATTTTTTGAATCAATCACGAGTTTTAAAAAACCATGGTAAATCCATCGATGGTTTCGTTTCTAGGTTGAGGGACTTGAACTCAGGAAATTTGGGTTGGAATGTTAGTATGAGTAGGTATATGTGTGAAGTTAATGTTAGGATGGAGATTTTTACCTCAATGATTTGGTGATAGAATTGGAATATGAATTATTAAATTAGAACCTATATATTATATCAATTCCATTATTTCATATTTGCATTAATTATGTTAAATGTGAAATTTCTAAGTCGGGTTATATCCTATTTACATACTGTCAGATAGTGTCATTGAATCAAGTGCAACCCACTCGTTTGTGTCTCGGGAATTTGTTAAATTATGTGGGTTAGAAGCTCAACTGTTAGAGACTGAGTTAGTAGTGGGCACACCAACAGGGTCAGTGTTAATATGTAGTAAGGTTATCAAGGATTATCCAGTAGAGATTCCAGGGAGAGTGCTGCCTTCTAGTTTGATAGTCCTTGATATGCATGGTTTTGACATTATTTTGGGCATGGGCTGGCTAGCATCCAGCTACGCGAGCATTGACTGTCGCAGGAAGGAGGTGATTTTCAGACCTCCTAGGGAGCAGGAGTTTGTATTTGTTGGGTCGTGTGTGCGTTCGGCATCACGGATCCTTTCTACTATCCAGGCGAAGAGGTTACTTTTGGGGGGATGCTAGGGTTACCTTGCAATGGTGAAGGAAGCGCCGAAGGAGGAGCTCAAGTTGGAAGATATCCCAGTGATAAGGGAGTTCTCTAATGTTTTTCCAAAAGATTTACTGGGGTTGCCTCCCAATCGTGAGGTGGAATTTGCAATTGAGTTGATCCTAAGGACAGCACCAATCTCCAAAGCCCCATACAGAATGGCTCCAGCTGAATTAAAGGAGTTAAAGGAGCAACTACAGGAGCATATAGACAGGGGTTTATCATATCGAGTGTATCGCCCTGAGGTGCACCGGTGTTGTTTGTGAAGAAGAAGGACGGGTCGATGAGGATATGCATCGACTACCGGGAGATTAATAAAGTAACGGTGAAGAACAAGTATCCATTACCCCGAATTGACAACCTGTTTGATCAGCTTCAGGGTACATAGATTTTCTCTAAAATCGATCTGCGATCTAGATATCATCTGGTGAAGGTTAGATCATATGATGTATCAAATACTACTTTTCGGACTCGATACGACCATTACGAGTTCTTGGTTATACCATTTGAGTTGACAAATTCTCCAACGGTATTTATTGATCTGATGAATAGGGTATTCCACGAGTACTTAGACCAGTTTTCTATTGTGTTCATAGATGATATTTTGGTCTATTCGAGGAGCCTTTAGGAGCATGAAGCTCATCTGAGACTAGTACTTTAGGTGCTTAGGGAAAAGAAGTTATTTGCAAAACTTTAGAAATGTGAATTCGGGCTAGAGCAGGTTGCATTTCTAAGTCATGTAGTATCCAAGGAAGGGATTTTAGTGGATCTTAGCAAAGTAGAGGATGTAGTCGATTGGGTAAGGCCAAAGAACGTACAAGAAGTCAAAAGTTTCCTAGGTCCAGATACTACCTCCGTTTTGTCGAGGGGTTCTCCAGATTATCAGGATCTTTGACACGACTCACAAGGAAGAATGTGAAGTTTGACTAAACCGACAAATGTGAGCAGAGCTTCCAGGAATTGAAGCAGCGTCTAGTCACTGCCCCAGTGTTGACCCTTCCATCAGGTGATGGTGGATTTGTAATTTACAGTGACGCATCGCAGAAGGGACTTGGTTGTGTTCTAATGTAGCAGGGGAAAGTCATAGCGTATGCATCTCGTCTGTTGAAAGAGTACGAAAATAACCATCCTACGCACGACTTGGAGTTGGCAGCAGTTGTGTTTGCATTAAAGATCTGGCGACATTACCTTTATGGTGTTAGGTGCAAGATCTTTATTGACCACAAGAGTTTCAAGTACTTCTTCACCCAGAAGGAGTTGAATATGAGGCAGCGCAGATGGCTCAAGTTGATAAAGGATTATGACTACACCATTAGCTATCACCCAGAAAGGCGAACTTGTTACCCGATGCATTGAGTTGAAAATCTAGGGGTACGTCAGCCTCAGCAGTTATGGCTTCGCACTAGATCATGATGGACCTATAGAGGTTAGGTATAGAATTGGTAGAAGGGAATCATCAAGCATTCATTTCTAGTTTGGTGGTTCAACCGACTTTACGAGAGAGAATCAGAACAGCTCAATTGAAAGATGCAGAGTTGATGGAGTTAATAGAACGAATATAGGATGAGCAACACACAAACTTTAATGTTGTTAAGGATGGAGTTCTCAGATTTCACACTCGATTGTGTGTGCCGGATGACGTAGAGATAAAAAGGACGATTCTAGGGGAAGCTCACCGTTCTCTCTATACTGTTCACCCAGGTAGCATGAAGATGTATAAAGACTTGCGAGAATCGTTCTGTTGGAATAACATGAAGAGGGAAATTGCTAAATTTGTGGGTCATTGCTTGACATGTCAGCAGGTGAAGGCAGAACACCAAAGGCCAACGGAACCACTTCAACCACTGGACATCCCTACGTGGAAGTGGGAGCATATCTCAATGGACTTTGTATTGAGATTGCCTTCAGCGTTGCATGGACAGAATGTCATATGGGTAGTGGTTGACGAAGATTGCCCATTTCATTCTGGTTTGAACCAATTACTCCATGGATAAGCTGGCAAAACTCTATATTTAGGAGATAGTCAGAATACATGGTGTGCTCATGTCCATCATTTCAAATCAGAATCTGCGGTTCACTTCCCATTTCTGGAAGAGTTTGCAGGGAGCTTTGGGTTCTCAACTCACTTTTAGTACTGCATTTCACCCCCAGATGGATGGACAGTCCGAACGAACCATTCATATTCTTGAGGATATGCTATGGGCATATGTGTTAGATTTTAGGGGCAGTTGGATCTGATATCTGCCGTTGATTGAGTTTGCATTCAATAACAGTCACTAGGCCATCATTGGAATGGCACCATATGAGGCCTTGTATGGTCATTGGTTCCGATCTTCGTTGTACTGGGATGAAGTAGGTGCGCGGAAAATTTTGGGACCAAAACTTGTTCAGCAGGCCTCTGCAAAGGTTGAACTTATTAGGGAAAGAATCAAGGCAGCCCAGAGTCGGCAGAAGAGTTATGCGGATACTCGCCGACGAGAGCTAGAATTCGAAGTAGGCGATATGATATTCTTGAAGATTGCTCCGATGAAGGGGGTGATGAGGTATAGAAAGAAGGGCAAGCTCAGCCCTAGATACATTGGGTCGTTCGAGATCCTAGAGAGGATTGGTTCGGCGGCGTACAAGATAGCACTACCCCCAGCACTGTCCAGGATACTCGACGTGTTCCACGTGTCCATGTTGAGGAGGTACGTTCCAGACCCCTCACATGTAATTAGTTATGAGTCGTTTGAGATCAGGGATACTCTACCATACGAGGAGGTACCAGTTCAGATTCTGGATCAAAAAATATAGGAACTGCGTACCAAAGATATACCGCTAGTGAAGGTTTTGTGGAGGAATCATGCAGTTGAGGAGGCTTCTTAGGAGTTTGAAACGAAAATAAGTCAGAAGTACCGACAACTGTTCAGTGAGGGCTAGTGCCAGACGAGAAGGGTATAGTTGTATGTAGAAGGATTAGACTAGGTTGTGTGGTTAGTTATGTATAGTTTTAATTATGGATAGTCTTTGGGAAAATTTGTTATGGTTCTTGTAATTTCGCAAATGCAGTATTGTAGCCACAGTATTCCTCCACCATAAGTGTGGGTAGTTAATAAACGAGGGACGGGGCCGCTATGTGGGTGGCTACCGACTTTTTTATAGACAGGGGTAGTGAATTAAGAATGTGATTGGTAATAGTTAACAAATTTCGAGGATTAAATTTTTGTAAGGAGGGGAGAATGTAGTGATCCTAAAAATAAAAAAAATAAAAAAAAAATTTAAATAAAAAATTAAAAAATTAAAATAAATTAAAATTAAAATTAAAATTAAAAATTAATTAATTATTATTAATTAAATTATATAATAAAATAATAAAATATTATATATATATATATATATATATGTATATATATATAAGTTATCCCTAAAGGATCAAAGATCCTTTAGGAAGTTTTCTTCTTTTTTTTTCTCTTTCTCTTTGCGAACAGAGAGCCTTCACGCAGCTCCATTTCCCCTCTCTCCCACTCTCCTCAATTTCATCTCCAATATTTGGCCAATCAAAAATTCGAAAATACCATTAGGTTCTACTTGTCGCCACCGACATTTCTACCGGAGCGGATCTATTGTGGGAGCGGCGTAGGCATATCTCCTGGGGTAAGGTCAATTCTCAAACTTACCTCAATTTATCTTAAACTATAAGCCCCATTAACGAATGGAAATTTTCAGGAGACTCATGGGAAGATTCTCTACAATCTAACCAAAGCGAGTTTTCGAATTGATGCTCTGGGGTACCAATCCTAAATAAGGGGTAAGTTTGATAATTTAGGTTTTTATTAGGCTATTTAGGGTATTCAGAACCTAGGGAAATTTTAGGAAAAGTTACTCTAGGGATTGTGACGAATAATATGGTGAAATTTGAATTTCAGGGCTCAAGGGTTTTTGAACATCTAGGGCGTAGGCCGGAGTGTTATCGGGCTTTTTCAGGAATCAGGTAAGGCGATTAAATTAAGTTAGTAATTTTTTGAAACTTGAATCAATTTAATTATTATGTTTATATAAATTTATTTATTTATTCATTTGGGAATTTAAAGGCTATTTTGAAAACCAACCGTTCGAATTGGATTTTACAAACCTAAGATATTGGTATTTTTGAATAAAATGAACGGTAGAAAGCTTGTTTGTTTATATGGATATGTTAAAATGTGAAAAATCGTGTGGCAAATGATTTAATTTTTATGGATTATTGTATGTCTGGATTTAGGATTTTGAAATACTGAATTGTTTGTGAAATACTGAATTGTTTGAGAAATACTAGAAATGCTTGTGAAAATACTGGAATTGTTTATGAAATGCCACAATTTGAACTAACGGCCAATGACCAGGTGTTATTTGACTGGCCAAGGGCCAGGATTATTATTTGACAGTCGAGGACCGATTTTTAATTGACGGCTATATGTCAGATTGTAATTGTGGTTGGGGACCTGGAATAATAGGAAATACATGTGAATTGATATTTTAAATGGTGATTTCTATTATCTAAATTGCATGATATGCTTTATGAACTCTGGGGACCAGTGTATTGTGAGCACGGTACCGTTGCTAGTTAGACCATGTGCACCCACACTGTCTGGATAGAAGTGTAGGGGGTCCAGCCGACTGCCTACGCGAGGTTGAAGTAAGGGCGTCAAACTTGCAGCTGTGTTGTGGATGCCTGCAGATGTGTTTGCAGAGGATGTTGTTTTTGACTTTGTTTGAGCTGATCACCCAGGCTTAGTCCAACCTTCGAGCCGCACAACCCGTGCCATAGGAAAAGTAAATGGTGTGTTTGTCGTAGGGAGTGTCTTATATGCATATCTGTTAATTTATGTGAATACATTTAATTAATAAGATAACCTCGAGAGCTTACTAAGAAAGGTGAGTGTCCTGGTAGCAGTAATGGTACTAGAGCAGAGGGAAGCTACTTGTATAGGCGGGTAATCTTCCCTATCCTCAGTTAATTGTGTGTGTGTGTAAAATAAGAATGTTTTCATAAATATGATTATCTGCTTAGTGAACTGGTTATTTTCTATAGACTAAATGCATGTTGGCCACACACTGACATTAACTTAGTCCTTCCCTTACTGAGTTGTGCCTCACCCCTACTTTACAAACTGTCTTTTCAGGGAATCCTAGAGACCGGGTCTAGCAGGCTAGAGGAGCCGGGCTAGTGGTGTAAATTTT
Source organism: Malania oleifera (assembly GCF_029873635.1). Taxonomy (NCBI): domain Eukaryota; kingdom Viridiplantae; phylum Streptophyta; class Magnoliopsida; order Santalales; family Ximeniaceae; genus Malania; species Malania oleifera. The sequence continues at coordinate 52,803,424 of NC_080420.1, read as the reverse complement.
ATGTAGGTAGCGTGTAGATAAATATTTCATTTTTGTTTAGTTTTATGGGATGTAATTATGTGAAAATGGATGTATTTTTGTATAAAGATTGTTAGAACTCTAGTAATGTAATTTGAGGATTTTATATTTTATTACTGCTGCGTATGTGTGTTTTATATTTGATGAATAAGGTATCAGGTACACTAACGTCACTAAAGTAGCACTCCGAGCCCACGTGGCAGGTCGGGGTTATTACATTTACTGTATCCTGGCTTTATACCCGCAAGGTTCCCCGCTCACTACCCTAAAAACAACATCCCCCATAACCAAACATCAGTATTTCTTTGCATACTACATTTCTCATAACTGTGGGAAAGGCTAATACTAGATAAAATGTCTTACCCTAAAATTGGGATGAAATTCAACTCACTTCCATCAACGATCAGCTCTGGCATACTTGCAGAGAACTTCACCAAGAGTGTCGTGGTGGCCTCAGATCTTTGATCTAGCGAGAAACAGAGTTGGGATGGAAGAGAGAGGGGGAGGGGAACATTTTAAAGAGAGAGAGAGAGAGAGAGAGAGAGAGAGAGAGAGAGAGAGAGAGAGAGAGAGAAATTCATGCGCTGAAATTCTGTCAAAAATCTGGGTTTCAACTACTTATAGCCCCAGATTCGTCGACGAGACACATCATCTCGTCGATAAGTCCTTTTGAAAGTTCGTCGACGAACCTGCAACCCTCGTCGACGAGTTTCAGACTGCCACAAACTCTCTCTCGGTATCTTCTCATCGACGAGACATGCCCTCGTCGATGAGATCCTCATGAACCTTCATCGACGAAACCCCTGTGTTCGTCAACGAAGCCTTAATTAATTTCTTGGGTTATTACATTCTCCCTTCCTTATAAAATTTCATCCTCGAAATTTACTATCTGTGTTGAATACCATCCATATAATCTATCATGCCATAGAGGCAAACGGTTTACTTATTTTATTACTTACCCTCACTTATGGCGGAGGAATACCATGGTTACATTCTAAGTTCTGGGAGATTGCATATATAAAACTAAAAGACTACTTACTAACTAAATTAATACATGTACCTACAAAAGAAACTTTACCTAACTACTTATACTTTACCTGTTTATCATTAAACCTCTTGCAACAACTACGGGTATCTTTGTCTTATCTACTCCTCGAACTCCTAAGAAGCTTCCTCTATAGCATGATTCTTCCACAAAACTTTTACTAGTTGAATTTCTTTAGTGCGCAGTGCTTGTGTCTTTCTACCCAAGATCTATATTGGTATTTTTTCATAAGTTAATGAATCTTTAAGTTCTATTTCTGCATAGATGATTATGTGGGACGAGTCTGGGACGTATTTTCTCAACATAGCAACATGAAACACGTTGTGTATTCTGGATAAAACTGGCGGCTGAGCTAGTCTGTAAGCCACTAACCCTACTCTTTCTAGTATCTCAAAAGGGCTTATATACCTAGGGCTCAACTTGCCCTTCTTTCCAAACCTCATAACCCCTCTCAGAGGAGCTACCTTCAAGAATACTCGATCTCCCACGTTAAATTCTAATTCTTGGTGGCGAGTGTTTGCATAACCTTTCTGCCAATTCTACGTGGTACTCATTCTTTCTTTAATTAGTCGGACATTTTCATGTGCCTACTGAACAATCTCTGGACCCAAAACTCACCTCTCACCTACTTCATCCCAGAAGAGAGGGGAATGACACCTCCTACCATACAATGCCTCGTAAGGCACTATGCCGATGCTAGGCCGATAACTATTATTATAAGCAAATTCAACTAGCGGCAAAAAACTGAGTCCAGCTACCCCTGAAATCTAGCATGCACGCTCGAAGCATATCTTCTAATGTCTGGATTGTTCTCTCAGTCTGACCATCTGTCTAGCGATGGAAAGTGGTGTTGAATGCTAACTGTGTACCCATAACCTCCTGGAAACTTTTCCAAAATCATGAAGTGAACCAAGGATCCCGGTCTGAGACTATAGATACTGGTACACCATGGACGCAAACTATCTCCTATACATATATTTCAGCCAATCTGTCCATGGAATAGCTTATTTTAATAGGGATGAAATGGGCAGTTTTCGTCAAACGATCAACAATCATCCAAATTACATTCAATCCCTGTCGTACTGGTGGTAACCCAGTAACAATATCCATAGAGTCGTGATCCCATTTCTACTCTGGGATGAACAATGGCTGCAACTGCCCTGCTGGTCTCTAGTGCTCAGCCTTAACCTATTAGCACATCAAACACTGCTGTACAAATTCGATAATTTCTCTTTTCATTCCACTCCACCAGAAATACTCTCCCATATCCCTATACATTTTAGTACTACTAGGATGGACTGTGTATAGTGATCTGTGAGCTTCTTCTAAGATCGTTTTTATGATATCTTCATCTGCCAGCACACACAGTCTGGTTCAAAATCTCAGAACTCCGTCATCAGAGATGCTGAACTCCTCTCCCTAACCATCTCGCACTCTAACCATTACCTCTGCCAATTCTACGTCATCACCCTGAGCGGTCTTTATCTTCTCTTGTAGTGTAGGTTGTACAACCAGGCTAGCAACAAACGCCTGAGGACCTTCTACTAATTCTATACCATACCTCTCCAAATCCATCAAGATTGGGTGCTAAATCTCTATGGCTGCTAGTGCTGGTCCCATTGATTTTCTGCTCAGAGCATCTGCCACCACATTCGCTTTCCTTGGGTAGTAACTAATTGTGCAATCATAATCTTTTATAAGCTCTAGCCATCTTTTTTACCTTATATTCAACTCTTTCTGGGTAAAGAAATATTTCAAGCTCTTGTGGTCTATAAAAATTTCACACTTTCCACCATACAGATAATGCCTCTAGATTTTAAGAGCGTACACCACTGCAACTAACTCCAAATCATGCACAGGATAGTTCTTTTCATATTCTTTAAGTTGTCTAGAAGCATATGCAATGACCCTATCGTGCTGCATCAATACGCACCCAAGTCCCTTCAGGGAAGCATCACTATATATCACAAACCCATCCTCCCTTGATAGGATAGCCAATACTGGGGCAGTAACCAACCTCTATTTCAATTCCTGAAAGCTCTGCTCACAGTCATCAGTCCACTCAAATCTTACATTTTTCCTCGTGAGTAGCATCAACGGACCTGATAAACTGGAGAAACCGTCCGCAAAGCGCCGATAATAACCAGCTAAACCCGGAAAACTCCTAACCACTTGAACATTTCCAAGCCTTACCCAATTTACCACCACCTTTATCTTACTCAGGTCAACAGATACACCTGCCTCAAAGATCACATGGCCGAGAAAAGAAACCTACCTCAGCCAAAATTCACATTTCTTAAAATTTACATACAACTTTCTCTCTCTCAATGTTTGCAATACCAGCCTCAAATGATGCTCGTGCTCCTCAAAAATCCTCGAGTAGACCAGTATATCATCAATAAATACAACTACAAACTGATCCAAATACTGATGGAACACTTAATTCATTAAATCCATGAATACCGCTGGTGCGTTAGTCAACCCAAATGGCATTACTAAGAACTCGTAATGCCCATATGTCGTTCGAAACACAGTTTTTGAGACGTCTTCTACCCTCACTCACACCTGATGATAACCTGACCACAGGTCGATTTTAGACTAGACCTGAGTCCCCTGGAGCTGGTCAAACAAATCGTCGATCCTGGGAAAAGGATATTTATTCTTAGTTGTCATTTTCTTTATCTCTCTGTAATCTATACACATCCTCATAGTCCCATCTTTCTTCTTCACAAATAAAACTAGTGCTCCCCAGGGTGACACGTTGGGCCTGATAAATCCCTTATCCAGCAATTCTTGCAATTAATCTTTTAATTCTTTTAACTCGACTGGGGCCATTCGGTAAGGAGCTTTAGATACTGGTGCTAACCCGAGTAGAAGATCCACTGTAAACTCAACTTCACGGTCTGGTGGCAAGCCAGATAATTCTTCTAAAAATATGTCTGAAAATTCTCTTACCACGGGGATATCAATTTTTTTCATTTCTTCTTTTGGCAATTCTTTTACATAGACGACAAATCCCTGGCAGCCTTCTTAAATCAATTTCCTCACCTAAATAGCTAATGCAAGTTGTGGCGAAGAATGAACCCGTGAACCAAGAAATATGTATTCTTGCTCACCCGGAGGTTTGAAAATCACTTCTTTTAAATGACAGTCAATACTAGCATGATTAACTGTCAACCAATCCATACCCAGAATTATATCAAACCCCTGCATATCTAATATCACCAAATCAGCTGGTTATATCTTTCCCTAAATAGTCACTCGAAAGTCCCTAAGTACCCTCCTACATCTCACCACTATTCCAATCGACGTAGTTACAGCCAACCCAATATCCAACAATTGTGCCTAATACCCCGTTAATTTTGTACATACCAATGAAATAAAAGAGTAGGTGGCACCTGTATCAAATAAAACAACATTTTTATATGAGAAAGCAGTAAGGGTACCTCTAACCACGTCTCCAGCTGCATCAACATCACTTGGCGTCAACGTGTACACTCTTGCCGGTGCAGTATTCCTCTGCTGGCCTCCACAGGGCGCCTGATAACCACCTTAATATGGTCTGGGAGCTGGTGCCTGAGCTGGCAATCCCTAACAAGACCAAGATCTGTGCCTGGGTCTCCCGCATCTGTAGCAGACATCCTCTCTCATCCTTCATTCACCTGGATGTCTACGGCCACATCTAGGATAGGTAGGAACAACCTGTCCACTCTAAGGACCACCTCGGGTCGTCATTCGTCCTTGACTACTCCATATCGATCTCCTCTCCATGGCCCTTGGCTAGAACTCGCCTGTAGATCCTGAATCGCGAACCTCTTCCTCTGACTCTGAGCTGCAACACCTCTCTGCATACCACTCTCAATAATAGCAGCTCTATCCACTACCTCCGCGAACATCAGAGCCCGAAAGACAATGACTTGCTCAAATAAATTCTACCTCGGGCCTTCTTCAAACTTCCTTGCTTTCTTTTCTTCATCCGGTGCTAAGTGTGGGGAAAATGGGATAATTCGATAAATCATGCAGCATACCGAGACACCGTCATCTGCCCCTGAGCCAAATGCAGGAATTCTGCTGCCTTCATGCTTTGAACGATAGCAAGGAAATATTGCTTGAAGAATAACTCCTTGAACCGACTTCATGATCCTGGAACTGAATCCATCCTCTACTCCTCAATCAAACGCGCTGATCTCCACCAGCGCTTTGCCTCTCCTATTAGTTTAAACGATGCAAATTCCACTTTCTGCTCGTCTGTACATGTCAGCACTGCTAAAATCTCCTCAAGATCTTGAACCCAATTCTCAGCTATAATCGGGTCAAGTCCTCAAGCAAAAGAAGGAGGCTTCATCCGCATAAACTGCTCGATCGTGCAGCCACGCTCTCCTTCGCTCCTAGCCATCTCAGCCATCACCTTCTGAGTGACGCTACGTAATACGACATCTATATATCCACCTCCCATACTGGAGGGTCCTAGCCTATCACCTCCTGCATTAGTACCACTGCTCCTTGGATCCATCCTGAAAATTACATAAAACACCATTTCAAAATCCTATCTCTCGTACAAATCTATTTATTTCATTCAACTAAAACCTCAAATTCTCTATTAACTATCACCCATGTTCCTGGCCCAACATCCAATCCTGCAACCTAAACACACGACTCGTCAATAGTTTACTATGGCTTTCCTAAAATCGTCACCCCAAGAAAAATACAGAAACCACCACGAAAATCCTGTATTCAGACCATATAACAAATCCTCAAATTCTTTTCCTATATTCTGGTATTGTATCTGCTGCATTCTAGAGTCTACAAAACCTAGCAACCTAGACTCTAATACCAAACTGTAATGACCTGCTATTTATTTAACATTTTTCTATATATCATAAATATCATCTGTTTGAAATACTACTGAATATATCTCAGGCTCAAAGGAGCATAGAAGAAGCTCTGAATGTCATACAAACCTATGCAGTGATATACAAAAACTGGGAACTGCTAAATACAATACCAGAAAACTATAAGCCTCAAAATGTATGCCAAGATTACAAGAATACCCAGTTACATCGCTAAAATCTGGAATCTACCCCAAACCACTGATATCATAAAAATACCTCCCCTTCCAGTGTGGCAGCGTAAACAATCTCTACCTGCAAGCCTGATCTACTCACCTAGTTAGATTTCTTGAAAAATAGTAAGTCACTAGGATGAGTCAACGCTCAATAAGAGGAAATATGCTATTATTAGTGTGTGGCGGCTGAGTTAGACATTTTAAATATGGAAATAATACTGATACTGTAATCTGAGAAAGCTAATGAACTGTATAGAATATATATGTAATGTAATTTAAAGTACAACTATATTTCTGAGTTTGCTCTCTATACATACTACTAATAAGATAATATAAGCTGCTGCTGTGTGATATATCTGTACATAGGAATTTCTGTTGTACCCTGAGATTCTGTATATCATGATATAACCCCTCATTATAGGGTTGTGCGGTCCATAGGCTAGACTTACTCGGTTAACCTACCAAGCAAGTCAATCTGTCTCTAACATCCGCCAATTAGGCCCACTTCAATCTCTCCGGGCAATCTCCATATCTATCATCATCTAACTGACCACCTCAACCCAGCTCGCTAGGGAGACTGCAATCTCTCCTAACACAGTTAGACGAAATCCACATACTAGTTGAGTAATGTAGTTGCACTCTATCTGTAATAGCAACAGTACCGTGCTTTGCTGTATTTATCTGTCTGTAATTTCCACATGGATTTGATATCGTGTAATATTGTATACAATATAAATATATATTTATCTTGCTGCTTTTAACATGATTTCAAAACAACCATAACACTATAAATCTAATCTGTAATATCTGGAATATCTTACTGATATATCTATAATATCTTTCTGAAATATATGTAATATCTGTAATATCTAACTGTAATATCTTTAATCTCTGTCTGTAATATCTGTAATATCTGTCTGTAATATCTGTAATATTTTTCTGTAATAACTGTAATCTCTGTCTGAGTGTTATGGTTTAGAAATCATGTTATTCTGAGAAATACTATAAGTCTCATTTTCTACTGATAAATTGTATATCTGAATATCTGTAAAATTGTATAATCAACATACTATACAGTAATAAACTCATGCCACACATTTAATTAATCAAAACCTCATGCTTCATATTTATAATTTTACTGAAATAATAATACTCATGATATTCTAGAAAATAGACTGATCATCATGCTTGTAAATATACATACATATTCTGCTGATAAACATTCTAAAAATGCCCTAGCATAGCATATTTCCCTTACCTAAATTCAGAAAAGTCTCTATTGTATCTTGACTTTATACCCGCAGGGTTCCCCGCTCAACACCCTGAAAATAACATCCCTTAGAACCAAACATCAGTATTTCTTTGCATACTACATTTCTTATAACTGTGGGAAAGGCTATTACTAGATAAAATGTCTTACCCTAAAATTGGGATGAAATTCAAATCACTTCCATCAACCATCAACTCCGGCAAACTTGCAGAGAACTTCACCAAGAGCATCGTGGTGACCTCAGAACTTTGATCCGGTAAGAACGGAGCCGAGATCAAAGAGAGAAAGGGAGGGGAACGTTTTAGAGAGAGAGAAAGAAATTCCTACGCTGAAATTCTGTCAAAAATTCAGGTTTCAACTACTTATAGCCCCAGATTCGTCGACGAGACACGTCATCTCGTCGACGAGTCATGTAGAAAGTTCATCGAAGAACCTGGACCCCTCGTCGACGAGTTTTAGACGGCCACAAACTCTCTCTCATTATCTTCTCATCAACAAGACATGCCTTTGTTGACGAGATCCTCATGAACCTTCGTCGACGAAACCCTTGTGTTCGTCGAAGAAGCCCTGATTAATTTATTAGGTTATTACAGTACCCCCACGGCTTAGATTCTCGACGTATGCAGCAAACCGACACAGAGTTTTGGGTCATCGTACCCCCACGGCTCGGATTCTTCACATGCGCACCAGACTGACATAGAAGTTTGGATCATCGTACCCTCATGGCTCGGATTGTCCACATCCGCAGCAAACCAACACAGAGGTTTTTGTCATCGTACCCCCACGGCTCAGATTCTCCACTTCCACAGCAAACCGACACAGAGGTATAGGTCATCGTACCCCCATGACTCGGATTCTCCACGTCCGCAGCAAACCGACACAAAAGTTTGGGTTGTCGTACCCTCATAACTCAGATTCTAATATCCGACACATGACATCTCTCTAGTTTGAACCCCTACATCTGACACTGATCACTAACCCCCGCTAACCCTTAATTTCATAAATAAATAAAAAATAAAAATAAAAACGCTCCCTCATTTTCATTGCATTTTTTCCCTCTCTGGTAGGAAACAACACCTAATTGACCCAGAAGCACGAAACGAGTCAGCAACCTATTTAAAATAGGTGTCTTTTACCTTTTCAGACTTATTGCTTCAAATAACGTTGAAGAGATCCTATTGTTACATTGACGCAACGAAGCCTACAAAGAGGGGCAGTTGTCGACACCCCAATTTTAACCAAGCTACCCCAAGGAAACCCAATGAAACAAGAGTTGACTTTGAGCCCCGGATGACCCCAAGTTTTGGAATTAAGACCTAAGTCCTTCAATCAAGTCCTTCTGATTGCACTCAAGTCTCTTAAAAGTCAAAAATATGATTTAGAGTTGAGTCTTGTAAATGTCGAGTCCAAGTTTTAGGTTTTTAAGCTAATTGTTAGGATTTGTTTATGGTAATTTTAATTAATTATTTTTAGTTACAAAATAAATTATGATTGTTGCATAGGATCCCTATAGTGGTATGAGGTTTCGAGTCTTGGGAACCCGAAAGTTGCGCACCCCTAACTTGTTTGATTACAAAATATATTTTCTTTAGTTGAGTCCCCATAACTTTCTAAAAATGTTGAATCCAGGTTTCCCTTTATGATTGTAATTTTAAAAATCCAAAATCCAAAAATTATTTAAGAGTGCTCATAATGAACGAGCATGCCACTTTTATGTTAAAGTCAAGTGTTTCTTCATAAATGGAGTTTTTAGTTTAAAAAACCTAGTGCAGAATTCCCATATTTGATCGAACCTAAACCCTTGATTCCAAAATCACCATTGTCTATAATAAGTTGGATCTTGTCCTCAAAGGTTTGATTTTAATTTCAATTTCCAGGAGTCCGGGAATTTTCAAGGTAGGGATCAAGTTTCCAAAATTGGGTCTTAATTTCAAACTGGTCTTATTCAAGTTTCCAAGGTTATATCTGTTTTTTTTTTTTTTGGTCAACTTACTTGGTCAAAATTAGTCGAATTGCTTGGTCAAAGTTGACCAATTCAATTGGTCAAAATCGATCAATGTGCTCGGTCAAAATTGGTCAACATTGGGATTCGTAACCTAAGGGAGCATCGGCTAGTTGGGAGTGCATGTGTGCACATACACGTGTAGGGATGAAGACATGCAAAAGGGCAAGTGTGCAAGGTAAAATAAAGTTGCAAGACACAGAAAGGTAAGAAAATAAATGCATACAAACTAGGGGTACACACGTCACAATACAGAAGAAAAATAAAAAAGGAAAAGGAAAATTACAAAACATAAAAATAAAATAAAATAAAATAAAAAAGAAAAAAAAGTGGATGCCATGCCCGCCAGTCTCAATATGCCACCTGGAAGCCCCAAAATCCCCGCAAGTCCCAGCATGGCACCTGGATTACCCACCTGCACAAAAGAGTAAAGCCAAGTAAAATTAGTTAGCGAAAGAAAAAGGAGAAATACAAAGAGAAAATAAAAATAAAGATACCTTACCCACAAGTTTGGTGTTGCTAGCAGGAAGCCCCTAAAAAGCCGGCAAATCGGGGGGGTCCACCAGAGCAACTCATCTGCGCACAGGAAGAATGAAAATTAGAAATCAAAAAGAGAGGGGAGAGTCACATGTGCAAGTTTGTTAAGGGAAATTATTCCCTGACACAGGTCGTTGGTGGGGAATTGCTAAGGAAGAATTGGCGCCAGAATCATCCTAGAGCCTCCCAATAAATAGGAAGGCTCCCACCACTATAAAGGACCCCCGAAGGGCATAGAAAAACTCTGCGAAAAATTAGGAGAAAATAAAAACAGAGGAAAAATCAGAGAGACTCTACTAGAATTGAGAGAAATTGTGAGCATTTCATCGTGTACAACAATTCATAGCAATTCAGGAGTTCAGACAGTTTACAGAGCCAAGGAGGATCAGAAAGAGAGCTATAGAAGAGACCAAAGGAAGGATCAGTGAAGAGAAGCTCTGCACTATACGGTGCAGAGCAAAGAAAAGCTTTGCATCACAGAAGTAAAGCAACCATTCAAAAAAGCCGAGCAAACTGCAAAAGGTTCAATATACCAGGACAATCATAACCAGACACCAGACAAGCACACCCACTGGAGAAGAAAACCGAGGAGGGGAAAGATCTGAGGTAACACACATGCGTAAATGATTACATCTTAAATTGTGTTATGTGTGAACTATGAAGTGCAGGTACCCTTTTAGTGTTCTGGTTCTCATTTGAAAGTGAACTCAGGTTAAACCTGAACCTGAACTCGGGTTTTTTTTCTTTGATGCCCCTTTGATCTGGATTCAAATCCGGGTTCGAGTCCATTTCGAACCACGATCAATACCCGAGCCCACTCCCCACATTTTAAAACCTAGGTCTGGGTCTAAGTTCGAAGTCAAGGCCCACCTTCTCCAACAGAACCCAAGCCCAGCCGATTCTCAAAATTCAACCAGCCCACTTTGTTTTAAAAACTGAAACCCGAGCCTATTTTCAAAAAAATCAGAGGCCAACTTAACTCTCACACTCCTGGGTCCCTATTTTCAATTCAACCCTTGGCTCGTTTTTAAAATACCCTCGACCTATTTTAAAATTCTAACCCTCAAGCCCGTTTTTGAAAATCCCAAGACCCGAGCTTTGTTTTAAAATCCAGGCCCAATGACTCTTTTAAAAAATGACCCAAGCCCATTTCTAAATTTTAAAACTCAATTAGGCTGGCCCCATTTTAAAGAAACCCAGGCCCTGTTTTAAAATTCAAATTGGGTCGGCCCCATTTTAAAGAAACCAAGCCCTGTTTTAAAATTCAAATTGGGCCGGCCCCATTTTAAAAAACGCGGGCTCTGTTTTTGAAAAACAGAAACAGGTCAGCCCGTTTTGTGACTCAAGCCCATTCTTCTAAATCAAACTCAGGCCCAAGTCCCTCGAGCCCATTGTCATAAGTCCTAAGGTCAACACGTGACCTGAACACGTGCCAATCACTCGCCCAATGTACCTTACTAAGCTCACCCGAGTTCGTGCAGTCAACACATGCACACTCACCCGGGCATGAGTCGACCCCGGTTTCACTCACCCACTAACTCACCCAGGCCGAGACGAGAGTAACTCGTCTTTGAACTCACCAAACTCTAATCCTGAAACCCTAACTTGAACAGACCCACACACAGATTTGTACAATAGCCAACACCATTGATCACAAGCAGAACTGAATCCCACCAAAAAAACAAGAAAAATAAGGAGGGAAAGAAAATACTCATCTTGCATTTTGAACAGTATCAGCTAACCAAGGTGACCATCCTCGAAAGGGCAAACCAACGAATATGGGCTTAGACCCTTTAGATTTTGATAGACTAGGTACTATCAGTAGCAACGACCGAGCCACGTTTCTCTTTCGGGCCACCTAAGGATGAAACAGAGAAAGTGAGAGAAGCGGAGAGCAGGGAGAGTTGCATAAAAGAGAAGCAAAGAATAGGGAGAGTTACAAAAAAGAGAGGAAGAGTAGGGAGAGCATCAGAAAGGGTGAGAGAAGAGAGATGGAGATTTAGGGTTTCGAGTAAGGCTTTGGAAAGCTCAGAGAGAACTCTAAGGAAGAATAGAGAGGGCAAGAGAGAGAGAGAGAGAGAGAGAGAGAAAGCTTTCAAAATGAAAAATGAAAAAATGAACAAAACGAAAAAATTGGGTTCAAGTATCTTGACCCTTGGAGCCACCGGATCTTGACATGTGGCTGCATCCTCACCATCCAGTATGAATAAATCCTGGCCATCCTTTGTGTGTCTTCTGAACACGGCCACGATCACGCCAAGTCACCAATCCATGTGCACTGGATTATCCACCATTCGATCAAGGAAGCCTGGCACGACTGAGATCCACATGCGTCATCAATCCGCAAGTGCATGAATCACCATCATTCGATCCCTGCAGGGCATCAACGGCCCTAATCTCTATTTCCTAGAAGCTATCATATTGACAGCTAGCAGCATACCAACGGTAGAGATCGCCCCGCATAGGAGCCATTAAATGCTGCTAGTTCCCCCTTCATAAATGCTCGCCTATCCTTACAACTGTTTGGAGAAACGTGTTCATCCTATTTCCCAAGCAATCAATACTGGTGGACGTCGTTTGAACCTACCATTGGATCATCGCTTCTGCCAACGGCCCAGATCACCTCGCATCACCCTATCAGCATCAAGCGTTCGTGCGTTCTCCACGACCATCCGATCCCTTCATCCATCAACGATCAAGATTGGCTGTGTCAGGAGTCATGATGGACTCATGAACCACCATGCAGACGGTGACACGTAGCACTCCTCTTCCCCTCACACGCTCAGCCTGTCGTGGCTCTCCAAGAGCTCTTCGATCCGAGTTTCCTATTGACGATCAGGATTGAGCCACAACAAGGATTCCCTCCGAAAGTCCCTAGCCGCTCGAATGCTGACACATAGCACGGTTTCAAACCGGATGGTCTTGATCAAGCCTTAAACCAATTTTCTCCATACCGGTCAAAGTCTGACCGGTCCAACCCCTCCTCTAAAATGGTTCGGTCTAGTTTTCTTTTATTTTAATTTTTAAATTAACTCTTTTAAACATCAAATAACTCATAAAAATTCAGGAAAAACGTCAAAAAATCTAGAAAAATAAGAGAAAATTCCTTTAAAAAAAAATTAAAGTCATTTTGAAAATAATTCCCTCACACATGTTCATTCACAAGCACTCTCACCCTCATGCTCTCACACCCTCATACATACACATGTATGTACGCACTCATACAAGTACATTTCCATCCACACATGCATGCACATGCATATACATCCCCACACACGTACACTTTCATTCATGAATGTCCACACTCATTCATACAAACACACACACGCATGCACATGCATGTACACCCTCACACGCGTAAACACGTTTGCATACAACATATTCACACACACGTGCACATGCATGTCCACACTCATTCATACAAATTCACACACAAATGCACATCATGTTTACACTCATTCCTACAAAATCACACACATACATGCACGCACATGCATGTACACACTCACACAAGCACATCTTCATTTGTGAATGCATTCTAACACTCACACACATACATGCGTGCACATGCATGTACACACTCACACGAGCACATTTTTCATTCATGCATACATTCCCACACTTACATATACCTGTGCATATAATATACACCCATACACATTTACACACATTCCATGCACCCACTAAAATGCCCACTAACACGTGCGCCCCGTGGGCACCACATGTTGATATGGTCTCGACCAAGACCTTAAACTAGTTTTTCCCCGGAATCAATCAACGTTTGACTGGTCCATCGTTCCCCGAACTGGTTCGCGCCGATTTTCTTCACTTCACTTGTTTATTATTATTTAAACATCCAGAAAGTTCACAGAAAATCCACAAAAATTCAAAAAAACTCAAAAAATTTCCAAAAATATCTTCAAAACTTTAACTTCCATGGTTTTTGTCTTAATTTTATTTACGCTATTTTGAAGTTTGGGAAAAATATTGAAAAATAAAAAAAAATCATAAAAAATGTTTTCACACTTAGAAAAAAAAATCACAAAAATATTTATTAGGCCCAAAAAATCATTTCCATCCCGAACAAAATTTCAAAAACCTCCTGGAATACTATCTTCATACTTAGAAAAATCCTACAAATTTCAAAACCCCGGGAGTGTATTTTCGTAAATTATTTTCTCGATTTTCCATCTCGATGATTGCAACAAAGAGTATGGACTCTTCAGAGTATTAGATTGCCCCGGTTCTGATGGAATACCTATATAGTATTCATTTTGTGCATTTTCTTTGATTTTCGAGAGGGAGTAATTTTAAAGGCTTATTAGATTTATTTTAGGATAATTTTCGATTAATCTAGTACCGTTCGTAAGAACGGGCGCGTAGGGGGTGCTAATATCTTCCCCTCACGTAACCGTACTCCCGAGCCCGACTTTAGTGACGTAGACCGATTCTACCCCTAAAGGGTAGCAATCAAGTGTTCTAACCGCATTTCAAAAGATTAATGGTGACTCCATACACTATGTTTTCCACGAAAATATCTTTTTCAAAATACACATCCATTTTTCCTCATTCGCAGCTGCACCATTGTTAGAGTAGTTTCTGGCGGGTCCGGAATGTCGTGACAGTTCTAGATTGGCTTAGACCCGATTAGGAAAGTTAGGTGCACCATCCTGGTAAGGTGTGGTTCTAGGTTGAGGTCAGCCTTGTGCTAATTGACCTGATTGTAATTGGTGCCGCTCCACCCGTTAAGTGAGCATTAGTGGAATCCTCTAGCTTGCGAGTTGAGGTGGGGATGTAGACAGTATTGGCCGAACCCCGATAACATATCGTGTATGCACTTTACATTTCCGCAATTTATTTACTACACGTGTATGTTATATTATGAATGTTGCGCATGATTTAATTTCCACACATTATATTTATCTGCGCATTTGGAATTGTATAGACAGACCCTAGGGTGTGTATATACTACTGCTGGATAGTTTAACCTAGGTGATAAATTTTTAAATTTTCAATTCATCCCCCCCTCCCCTCCTCTCTTGGGAATACACCAAAGTCAATACAATTACATTTACTCCACCTTCCTGAGTGGAAGTGGGAACATATTTCTATGGATTTTGTTACAAGATTGCTGCCAGCACTTCATGGTCAGGATGCTATCTGGGTAGTCGTAGACCGGTTAACAAAGACTGCCCACTTTCTTCCCATCAGAGTTAGCTACTCCATGAGTAGGTGGCAGAGATATATATACAGGAGATAGTGAGACTATATGGAGTGCCTGTTTCCATCGTCTCTAACCGAGACCCACGGTTCACATCGCAGTTTTGGAAAAGTTTGCAAAGAGCCATGGGTACACAGCTGACATTCAGTGCGGCCTTTCATCCTTAGACCGATGGACAGATAGAGAGGACGATTTAAATACTGGAGGATATGTTACGAGTCTATGTATTAAATTTTGGTGGTAAGTGGATCCAGTACAAGCCACTAGTCGAATTTGCTTATAATAATAGTTACCAGGCTACCATTGGGATGGCACCATATGAGGAGTTATATGGAAGGAGGTGCTGATCCCCATTATATTGGGATGAAATTAGTGAGAGACAAATTTTTGGGTTGGAGATGGTTCAGCAAACGTTAGAGAAAATCAAACTCATCAAAGATAGAATCCGAACAACTCAGAGTCGGTAGAAAAGTTATACAGATACTCGCCAGCGAGAGTTGGAATTTGGTATAGGAGATCATGTATTTTTGAAAATTGCACCGATGAAATGGGTGATGAGGTTCGGGACGAAGGGTAAGCTAAGCCCTAGGTACATTAGACCATTTGAGATACTTGAGAGAGTGGGTCCAGTTGCCTATAAGTTAGTCTTACCACCAATTCTATCTAGAATTCATGACGTGTTCCGTGTATCGATGTTGAGAAAGTACGTTCCGGATCCTTCTCATGTAATTAGTTATGAGGCACTGGAGCTTGGTGATGTCTTGTCTTATGAAGAAGTGCCTATACAGATTTTAAATCAAAAGGAACAGGAGTTAAGCACAAAGAGACCACTTGTAAAAGTATTATGGTGCAACCACGCAGTCGAGGAGGTTTCGTGGGAATTAGAGGAAAAGATGCATCAGGATTATCCACATTTGTTTAGTGGAGATCAGAGATGAGATGTTAAGAGTACAATAAATAGCAGTGTATGTATTGTTGACTTGTATAGTGTAAGGTAGAATAGTTAGTATTTTTGGTTTTAGGTTATAAATGATTTTTCGAGAGATTTCTTTTTCTTTAAATGATTGTAATCTCACAGAACTCTTTCTTGTAACCATGGTATTCCTCCGCCATAGGTGAGGGTAATTAATAAAATTGCAATGTTTTCTTTAAGGTTGGAAATATGGTAGATAGCAAATTTCGAGGACAAAATTTTTATGAGGGGAGAATGTAGAGACCCGGAAAATAGAAATGATAAGAAAAATAGAAGAAAAGAGGAAAACGATTTGGTGAGGAGAAAATCGGCGATGGTTTTCTAGAGTGCTACGAAAACCGTCAACGGTTATATAGTTACTGCAGCCGGGTAAAAGGGTAAACAGTGAAACTAGTTTGGTTAAAGACAAAACCGGCGAAAGTTTTCTAGGAGCCTAAGAAAACCATTGACTTTTTTTTCCTAGGACAGAATGGCATATAAGGGTTGCATGTCATTTTCTTGTTAAAAAGTTCAAAAAACTCTCTCTCTCCTCTAGAAGCTGCGAGCTCTCTCTCTCTCTCTCTCTCTCTCTCTCTCTTCATTTTCTCACTCTAAACTCACCCCATCGACGATCAAACTCCATATTTTAGGCCTAGCGATGAGCCTCGTCAATTTGAGCGAAGCAGAATTATGTTTTAAAGATCCCAAGCACCACTCCAAATTTGAGGTAAGGGTGTTAAATATTGGTATTTGAATTATTAAATGAAGAATATAGGTTTAAAGATATTTAAATGATTATAATTGTGGGGTTAAAGTTGATTGATCTTGAAAAAATGTAAATTTCAGAGTTTTGGTGTCAACGCCGCAGGCACAAGTTTAGGGTCCCTGCGGGCGTTTCCTTAGGAATTGAGGTAAGAGTAATAAATAGTTAATTATTTGATATTTCATTGATTAAATGGAGTTTGTGGGTCTAGGGAAAATGTGAATGTGATATTATTCTGGGATTACATAATTTCAGGGTTTTTGAGTTCTGAACGCCACGAGCGTGATTATAGAATTTTAGCAAACCTCTTGATAATTAAGTAAGGGGAATAAGTTAAGCCAAATAAATTCAAGAATTTAATCAATTAAAGTATAACATGTGTTTATGGGATTTTCGCATATGATTTACTATATATTACAGAATATAAATTTAGAGTATGAAATTTGGATTTTACATCTGTTGTATATTTTTGATAATTCAGAAAATGTGGGTTATAGGAAAGTTTTACATATGATATGTATTATTTTTATATAGCAGGAAAATACAGTTTTACCCGTATAGATTATAGTATAAGAGTTTCATTAAAATTGTGTGGCATGAGAAATATCAGATATAGTACAGAGATTTAATACATAATTTTATACAGTTGTTATCGAACCATGATATTATAGTTTTTTTTTTTATAGAACCTTGATTATATACAACTTTTACAGAACCATGATTTATAGTTATCACAGAACCATGATATACAGTTATTACAAAGCTATGATTTACAGTTTTACACAAAATCATGGTTATTTTCGTTTATACAAAATCATGGTAAAGTAGTTATATACAGACATAGTATTATATAGTATCAGATCCTAAATGGACAGCACATATTATAGAGCATGATACCGTAGCTATACAGTAGAGATAGTGCAACCACACATCTCGGATAAAGTGTGGAATTGACAGTTGATTGTGCCTAGAGGAGAGACGAAGGCTCCCTGGAAGTCAGGTCTAGGTTAAGGAGGCCAATCATACTACAGAGGTTTATAGTTTGACTTAGCCTGGTAGGCCAGTCAGAGTTAAGTCTCACCCACGGGCCACATAACCCGAGCATGCGGGGTTATTCATGTATACAGTTATCCATCCATGGAAGCTTTCACGGTTATATAAATAAATGTATATAGTTTCACAGAAAACAGGAACTATCTATTACAATTAAAAGTATGTTCAATAGAAGGTTTATTTTAAAAGGCATAGGTGTGAGTTATAATATGTTTTACATTGAAATGTTATCACAGTTATAGTTAGTTTAATAATTATTTCATTCAAGTAAAACTCATTTGCCACACACTGGTTGTAATTTATTCCATCTTACTGAGAGGTGTCTCACCTTAGAATTTCAAACATTTCAGGTGATCCAAATAAATGTGCGAAACGAGCTCTGAGATAGAGGAGACTTTAGTACTGCCCTAGCTATAGGGTAAGTTTTGAGTTGGGAGTTGTATTTTTGGGTATGACCCCAGGACATTGGGTTCCTTTTGGGAAATGTATGAGTATATTTTGAAAAATACCGAAACTCTGGTATTGTAAATAAGGTTAAAGTGTTTTATGTTTTCTCGTTGCATAGGTGGTATGTTTTGTGAACAAGTATCCTTGGTACCACTTGAGGTTCAAGACGTTATAGTGAATAGTATTATGGGTATCAAAGTTATGTATATTATAAAAAAAAAAAAATGGTAACAATTTTGGGGTCATTACAAGTAGCATAAATCAAACACAAGATAACTAGATAGTGAAACTTGAACGAAGATAAAATAGTAAAATTTAAAGATAAAATGAACAAAGAGAGTGATTGGACAATAGGGTATAAGGTTTATGCAAATATTATTTGGAATAAAATAGCAAATTCTATTGCGAGGATAGCAAAAAAGGTTTTAGGTGAGTCTAAAGGAAGATACTCGGATAGTAAATAGAGTTGGTGGTGGGATTAAGAAGTCCAAAAATCCATTAAGATAAAAAGAAATTGGTATAAAATATGAAAATATATATATATATATATATATATATATAAAATCTTGAAAATATAAAGAGGCAAAAAAAATACAAACAATACTATTATTGAAGCTAAACATAGAGTCTGTGATACTTTATATACTAACCTAGATACAAAAGAAGGAGGAAATGACATTTATAAACTTGCTAGAGTTAAAGAAAGAAAATGCAAAGATTTTAGTGACGTAAAATGTATGAGGGACGAAAATGATAATGTCTTAATTAGAAAAGAACACATAAAAGAGAGGTGACATTTTGATAAGTTGTTTAATAAAAACTTGTTGTATTTGTGTGTGTCTCTTATACTTGGTGGAGTTTATAAAAAAAGAGGGGGGGGGGGGAGGGGAAGCATATGGTTGAAGTTATTGATGCCCTGTAGCAAGGACTCGTAGACAAGTGTGCCTCACTCGTCAACGAGGAGATACCGAGAGCTAGAAAATCTCAGACATTCAATAACTCGTCGACGAGTTGGCCTCACTCGTCGACGAGTGCTCTTGTGGCTACGAGGAAATTTTCAAATTTTGAATATGAACATTGTGACGATTAGGAATTCGAAGGGAAGCCTCCATGGGGTTATTAAATATACTATTCTGAGTATATAACTCGTCGATGAGTGCTCTTAGGGCTATGAGGAAAATTTCAAATTTTGAATATGAACGTTGTGACGATTAAGAATTCGAACGGAAGCCTCCATGGGGTTATTAAATATACTATTCTGAGTATGTTGCAGTGAGAGAGAGGGTAAGAGAGGGAGAGAAGATCATTATATACCATTGTAGTGTGTATCTTTGATTTTCATAGTGAAATTCTTGTCGATTGCTCCAGTGGAAGTAGGTTTTGCCAAACCATGTAATTCCTGGTGTCATTGCTCTTATCTTTACTTTCTTTATATTGCTATGGTTGTGGAAGTATTTTGTTTTTCATCATTTAGATTGTTACAAGTGTATGTTTGATCCTTTACAATAATATTATTATTCCGTTGTGCATTATTTAAGAGACATTATTTCACAACAATTGGTATCAGAGTGAAGTTGTAATGGCCGCTACATAGAAGGATCTCTTGGTGCAATAAAGTACGGTGAAAGTTATATACAAAATTCAACCAGATAGCATGGTTGCGGAGACTTGGAATGAATTGGGAGCACTTATTCGACTTTGTTTGGCTAATGACGTGTGGTATCACGTCATAAATGAGGATTCTCCGGCATTATTTTGGCGAAAACTAGAATGCTAATATATGTCTAAGGGTTTTTCAAAATCAGAAGTGCGGTGGAGGAATATTCAAAATGTAGTGATACAGATATGCTATGTGTTTCATCAGGTTTGGAGTGCCTCATGGGTGATTCTTGGATCTTAGATACTGGATGCTTTTATCCTAAAAAATGGTTTGACACCTACAGGTCATTTTATGATGGTTGTATTTTGATGGAAAATGATATTTCATGCAAAATATTTGTTATTGGAAATGTCAAAATCAGAATGTATGATGGTGTTGTAAGAATCATATGTGATGTAAAGCATGAATTGGTTCTAAGTATGAATGTTATTTCATTGGGTACTTTAAACTATAATGGATATTGTTACAAGTCTAAAAGTGGAGAAATAAAAGTGTGTGAAGGCAACTCGGTAGTGATGAAAGGAGAAAAAGTAGCGGGAAATATCTATGCACTGCAGGATGTTACAGTTGCATGTAGAGTTGCAACTGTTGAATCTGAATCAAAAATTTTGTAGCATATGCGGTTGAAGCATATGGGTGACTACATGCATTCAGATACTTGGAAATCGAATGATGATAGCATCAGGGGATAGACATATGTATTTCTTGGGTTTATCATAAAGGGTCTTGGTGTACTTCATGCAATGGTTGAGGTGGAAAACCAGACCGGGAAGAGAGATTCTCAAGCCAAACATTAGGGCTGAGTACACAGGTTTTGTTCAAGGATTTTTGTAAGCAAGGCAGATAATATGCAAGGCTTGTAGGGTACTTCTTGGTGAATTCAGTGAGTATGGCACATTTCTTGTGTGCTCGATCGCCAAAGGTATCGCTAGATGGGAAAGGTGCAGGTGAATTGTGAGCAGGTTTTGCTGTAAACTACTTAGTTGTGAATGGATGTCTACTAACACACTATTCTAGTAATGAAGGATCTAGGCTTGGCATTATGTTTAGACAATTCACTTTTATACGGTATAAGAAAGGTGGGTTCAAACTGGGTGATCCTATGGCAAACAAAGGGGTGATTGCAGGTGAATTGTGGACAAGTTTTGTGGTAGACTACTCGATTGTGAGTGGATGTCCACTAGTGCACTATTCTAGTGATGAAGGATCTAGGTTTGGCATTATGTTCGTTCACTTTTAAAGGGGTATAAGAAAGGTGGGTTCAAGTTGGGTGATCCTATGGCAAACAAAGGGGTGATTGAGAACATGGCTTTTGTTGATGAAGCCATGGAGCAGCGTACTCAGGTAAAGGAAGAGAAACAAATGTCAGAAAACTGCAACAACAATAATCATGTTATTCATGTGGAGCTAGGGACTCAGGGCAGAAATGCAAGGAGTTCTATCTCGGGTCAACAATATCACGGTATGAATGGACATGTGATGCAGCTGGAGCATCAGACTCAAGGCAGAGATGACATAGTTTATAGGGAGTTTCAACTCGAGAGACTAGCAGAATCATGGTGGGCCCATGTGCATTATCAGACCACCACTTAGGTATAAATTTGGCACTCTGGAGTTTTATGTATTCATTACTACTAGCAACAAGGTTTCTACTATTTTTCAAGTTGCAATGCATGGCAAAGAGAAAAATAAAAGGATAAGTGTTGTGGTAGAGAAAATGGATGTATTGCATATGTACCAGGTGTGTGAGTTAGTGAGACTTCCAGTGTGGAAAAGGGTGATAGTATGTAGTTTAGTGATGTATCTGTTGTGTGTAAATGACATGTTATGGGCTAGAACGGCTTTAACTAAGGCTAATCAGTTGAGAACTCTGTTGAAAGTTTTTAACATGAATATGTTGGGTTCGCTCAAATGGGTCTTGGTTTGCTGATTTACATGGACAGAACTGTAGGGAGATTAGTGTTATCTCATGGTGGTTTTGTGGACAAAGCTATAGGGAGATTGGTGTTATCTCAAGGTGGCTTTATGGATAGAATAGCAGGGAGACTTTGTTTGTTATCTCAAGGGGGTTATGTGAAGAATCAATATGAAATGTCTACCATACGATACCCAAGGACGGGCTGTGATGTCCGGGATATGATAAAGGTACCCCTATAATTGTGCAATGGGATGTTTTAGCAGGCAAAAGAGTGAACCGTCAGTTTTCAGTTTTGTTGAAGACTATGTAAGAGACTTTAGTGATATAAGGCTTGCAGTAGTTTTTTTTTTTTTTTTTTTTTTTTTTTTTTTTTTTTTTTTTGTTTTGTGGAAAGGTCTTGTTGAAAGCTTAGGGTGAAGTCTTCAGGTGATGCATCTACAACTGTATCAGAGTTTATGGTAGAAACTGAAACTGTCATCGGCAAGTTCAAGCGACGTTGCTTGGACTTGGTGCATGTCTCCAAGTGCTAGAAAGGAGACAGTCTCAACCGAACATTTTAAGGTCAAGGTGGAGCAATCAGATATGTTTTTCAGGTTCTCCCAAAGGGCATATAATCGCCAAGATAGATATTGTTGTATTTGTGTGTGGCTCTTATACTTGGTAAAGTTCATAAACAAAGGAAGAAAAGCATATGGTTGAAGTGGCACACTCGTCAATGAGGATATACCGAAAGCCAAAAAATCTCAGACATTTAGTGACTCGTCGACAAGTTAGCCTCACTCATTGACGAGTGCTCTCAGGGCTTCGAGGAAAATTTCAAATTTTGAATATGAACGTTGTGGCGGTTGGGGATTCAGAGGGAAGCCTCCATGGTTTATTAAATATACTATTCTGAGTATATTGCAGTGAGAGAGAGGGTGAGAGAATGAAAGAAAATCATTGTATACCATTGTAGTGTGTATCTTTGATTTTCATAGTAAAACTCTTGTCGATTGCTCCCGTGGATATATGTTTAGTCGAACCACGTAATTCATGGTGTCGTTGCTCTTATCTTTACTTTCTTTATATTGCTATGGTTGTGGAAGTATTCTATTTTTCATCATTTAAATTGTTGCAAGTGTATGTTTGATCATTTACAACAATATTATTATTCCGTCGTGCATTGTTTAAGAGGCGTTATTTTACAACAAAACCAAAATGAAAGATTGAACTTGAAAGTGACAAATGAGGAGAAAACTGAAAATAAGAAATTTATTTACAAAATTAGAGTCCTTGAAGTTAAGAATGCATTAAAAAAGATGAAAAATGGGAAATCTATAGGACCAAATAAAATACAAATTGAAATTTGGAAATGTTTAGGGGATAAAGGAATTATTTGATTAAGTAATCTATTCAATTCTATTATAAAAAACCCAAAAAAAAAATGTTAAAGGAATGGAGGAAAAGTACATTAGTACTTTGCACAAAAACAAATGTGATATTCAAAATTGTAATAATTATCGTAGAATTAAGATTAAGGAAAATGCTAATTGAATATAGAATAAGATTAGAAATGAAGAATTCAAAAAACCAATTTGATTTTATGCCTAGG
The DNA here is from genome assembly GCF_029873635.1 of Malania oleifera. NCBI lineage: Eukaryota > Viridiplantae > Streptophyta > Magnoliopsida > Santalales > Ximeniaceae > Malania > Malania oleifera. The sequence goes on along the minus strand of NC_080420.1, from coordinate 52,779,882 downwards.
AGATCAATAATAGAAGTTATTTATCTTTTAATAAGTTTAATGAAAAAAGTTTAAGGAAAAAAAAAGGGGGGTACTTGCATATGGTTTTTATTACACTTATAGAAAACTTATTATAGAGTACCTAGGAAAGCTCTTTGGTGGGTCTTAGAACAAAAAAAAAAAATAATTTGCAATAAATATATGAAGGTCATTAAGGATATATATGATAGAGTAGTGATTAACGTTATGATTGTACGAGAAGAACCTAGAAATTTTCCAAACACAATAGATATAGTTCTACTTTGAATCCTTATCTTTTACTTTAGTAATTGATGATCTAATTAGGAATATTCAAAATGAGAGCCCTTAGTGTATATTGTTTACAGATGATATCATATTGGTTGATGATAGTAGAAGTAGAGTGGAATCTAAACTAGAACTTTAGAGAGTCAGATTAGAGCTTAAAGAGTTTAGAATAAGTAGGAATAAGATAAAATTTATGAAATATAATTTCAATACTATATAAGGAATACCTATAAAGAGAATATTAAACTTAAAAATCAAAAGATTAATAGCACTAATAGATTAAGATATCTTGAATTTATTCTACAAGCTGAGAGGGAAATTGTAGAAGATGTAATACATAAAATTAAAGTAGGTTGGGTAAAATGAGGGAGTGCGTCAAGTGTGTTGTATAATCATAAAATACTCCTAAAATTTATAATAAAAAAAAGTTTCATAAGATAGCTATAATGCTAGCTATGTTTTATGGTTCATAATGTTAGCCAACTAACAAACACGTACAAAAAAATAAAAGTTGTTGAGATGCAAATGTTAAGGTAGATGAGTGGCTTAACATTAAAAGATAAAGTAAGAAATAAGCATATACATAATAATTTAGCCATATCACCGATTGAAAACAAGATAATTAAGAGGTCGTTTAGATGATTTGGACATTTTAAATGCAGTCCTACTAGAGCACCAATGAGGAGTTAGTTATTGTTTATATCATTTAAAAAAAGGCAGAGTGAGCTTAAAATAACTTCAAATGAGGTAGTAATAAAAGATTTAGCGGCTCTTAATCTAATATTCATGTGACCAATCCGACCCTAATGAAACTTAAGACTTATTGTTGTTGTTGTTGTTTCTCTTTATATTTTTTAAATTTATTTATTACATATTGGACATGTTATGTGCATTCTTTTAACTTCGTAACCTAATTTGTTAATATACAAATTATTCTTGTTGACATTTTGACGGTTTCTTGATACATATTTGTAGAGAAGTCTGAAGTCGGTCCTAGATATATGAATTTGAATTTTAAATTTATGAATATGGAATGCTAAAAATATACAGAGAAATCATCGAGCGGACATGACTAATTCCTATATAATCTAATTGCAATTTTTTTCTTTTTTTCTCTTTTTTTTCAGAGATATCATTTCAATATTTATCACCTGTCTAGCTTTTTTATTTTTTTATTCATGTTTTTATGCATACATTAGTTAAACGTGTAATAAAAATATATTTTTAGTGACTTATTTGGAGTATTAATTGAATTCAACTGACAAGTTGAATCTTAAGAGAAAATGGGAGATGCAGACAAAAGAAACTATGATGTTTCAACTTTTAATTGCAAAGTTATCTACAATAAAAATTGCATACATTAAACTACATTTAAATTTATTATATATCCACGGGTCTATTAATTTTTAAAATTATACAAAATAAACTTGGGGAATTCTAATCTAGGTATTACATCCATGTTTCCAGCTAAAACGCTCAGCACTGTTAGAGCTACGTGTAGCATCCAAACCCCCCTTCATTGTTTTTTAATTGGACCATCATAAAACCAGAAGAAATCAACTGCTCTGTAAGCGAAAAGAAACTATAGGCCTTGATTTAATGCTGCAAGAAATGACTAACATCGACTTGATTTACTTACCGAGCAAGAACAGCTCAATTCTGCATCGCCTAAAATCCAAGCAAGAAAAGGCTCAATTCTGCATCGTCTAGAATCCGAGCAAGAAAGACTCAATTCTGCAACATGTACAAGTTTCATGTTATTTGAAGAGCAGCACAACAAATAAAATTAAAATAAACATCTGGATAAACAGAAACACAAAAAGACCTTTTCTGTCAAACTTTCAGAGGTCTCCAGGTGCTTATGAGTATTCATAGGAGGATACATAGCACTTTCTGCTTCAATTCCCTGGTAACCATCTTTGCTGCATCAAGGAATACAGGAGAAAAATCAGCAAGTTGTTATGAAACTCCAGTCTAACGGTACCATAGTTCTTTGAAAACCTGAACCTGTACAGAAAGCTCAACAAATACAATATTGAACCATTGTGGCAATAGACAGATATAGGTGTTGGGTGTCTAAGACAGAATCAAGGCTTTGCCACCACAAACTCCAAACAAAGTTCACAAATGTAAATTCCAAAAATCATGTGGCTAGTGCATATTACGCATCAAAGAAACCCTCTCATGGGAGTGCTGTTAGAAAGATAGCAAGAAGAGTTGGTTTAAGTGGTTACACTGTAGACACGGATGGTTGTCGGTGAAAATGCAAACACCAGAAAAGCTTGTTCCACCGATTCTAAACACTAGGGGTAGCATATGTCACTCAACGTGAACATGTTTCCTCTCTGGCCCTCTTCCCCCACCCCCACCTTAAACATAAAATATAAAAAGAAAGGGGCAGTCCAGTGCACAGAAATAAAGAAAGATAGAATCCATCATGAATAAGTTGTTCCTCTTTCCTCACCTTGACCATAAAATAAACCTTTTGGAGGCTGGACTAGTTGAGAGAGTAGAAATAGCATACAACAAGAACACGTTTTGCTCTGACTCTCTTACTCTCCCTCCCTCTCCATCACCTTAAACATAAAATAAGAAGACCTTAACTATTTGGCTACAAAGTAAAGAGGAATAGCATCCAACATGAACAAGTTGTTCCTCTCTCTCTCTCATGAAAAGGCATCAGCCTTAAGTACTTAACTACAGAAGTGGAGAGGGGTCACATATTTAGCATAACAAAGTCAAACAGGAACTCTTATTTTTCCCTCTTGACCACAAAAATATTAAAAATCTCATGTCTTTGCTGTAAGAGTGGAGATGAACATTTCACTTGTCCTAAACTCTAGGGAAAGGATTTTAAGGTCCAGAATGAAGACAATGGCATGAGAGAGTAATCTTCTGACATCCAAACAATGATTTTGTTTTAGTTGTCTTATATTTTCCAGCAAGATTTTTATCATTGACAATTGACGCATTTTCTTGAACAAGAAACCCCACACAGAAACAGGGAGCTGAAACATGAAATAATAATAAATAACCTGGACAGCCTCTCCAAAGCACCAGTGGCAGCCAATTTTACAGCATTATTTTTATGGTCTAAAAGCCGAACTAGATACTTGATGGCTCCGGCTTCCTTGAACGCGATCTGAATATGTTCATTGATACATGCATCAGCAATTAATTCTGCAGCTTTTAGAATAGCTGACTCATCTTCAAGTCCAAGAATCAAAACCAAGCGAGCAATGCCATCCATCCAAGGCAAAAGTGTAAACTGCTGACTAATAGAGCTTTTGGTTCGTGATTTTTCACCATCTTCCAATTCTATAGCTCCAATACGAGCAAGAAACTGTTGCCGAGTTTGTCCAATTATTGCCTCCACCTTGGTTTTGTCTATGTTAACATCATTGCCATCAATATTTAATCCAAGGAGTAGCTCTGAGGCACCATATCTTGAAGGACCTTTTGACCTCATTTCAAATTCTGTACCATCAGGTAATGAAGGCCATGAATGTGAAACTGGTCTGAAAGACTTATAGGCAGCTGCACCAATAATAGGAACCAGAACCAAACCTTCCTCTATTATAAGAATTCTATAATATTCATCTTCAGAAAGTTCCAATAATGCATTTCTTGCTACCTTCCTGATGACTTTAGATCCTTCTACATCCATCTTTAACAGCTTTGCCTGCAACCAACATCAATTATACTTAGAACTGCTTGAATCTAGGTATCAAATAGTTATGCTGGGATTTGCAATATCCTTCATAATCCATTATGAAAATGGGCACCAAATACCAATAGGTGCAGATATATGAAAACAAACTGTTTAGAGAATGAAAATCAGCTTGTTAACTTAAGAGAATAAGAGAAGAAAATCAAATCCAAAAGTTGGCATGGGAAAACACAAATCGCATCCATACGCAAAGTAAGTTGAAACAGTTATATTAGTAGCTATCAGCCAGTAATTTTGACATAAGTAAATTCCATAAAAAATTTGCAAGGGGCAAAATCCAAAACACCAAAAACCAAATAGTCAGAACACGGAAAACCCCAAACACCCATTCTTGGATGCATATTGAACATTGAAAGGAAGAAGAATTTAAGGTGGATATCTCCATCAATCTGGCAGTATATTCACTTTTCTCCTTAGAGCTTAGGCAACATAGTACGAATAGACAGGTTTTCACAAACACGGATAATAGAGCAGATGGCAGGCCACGTTCAAGCTGTGCGCACAAATAATAAAATAAACAACCAGAATATCCATTCAGCATTGAATGGAAAACATTGATATAAAAAAGAACCCATATGTATAAATGGGCCAACCTGAAACAGACAACAGCCAATTATCCTTAAAATATTGAAGTCACAAAGAACCAATTATGGCCACATCAAGGGAAGCCCTAAAAAGGAAAGTTGATTGGATGTTGTCCAACAGCACTTCTGCACAAGTTTGCTGCACTCCTAGGCACAAATCCATGCTTTCATGCTCCACAACCAATGGCAGCTGAATATTAAATTTACAGAATCTAAATAAAAATAATTTGGATGGTGGGTAAATTGAATCCCAAAGCCTAAAATTATTACAACCATTTTATTTTATTTTGTATATCATAAAAGTAGAGAGGGAAAAAAAAAATGGGTAAATTGAATCCCAAAGCCTAAAATTATTACAACCATTTTTATTTTATTTTGTATATCATAAAATTAGAGAGGGAAAAAAAAAAAAAAGAGGACAGGGAGGATAAGAAATCCTCCCTTTACATCAACAGAAACTAGTTACAAAGAATTCAACCTAAACAGAGAACCAAACTCAATGTAACAGGACCAATCAATTCCACTGCGAGTCTTCCAGAGAAACATAACATAAAAAAAAACATTTGCTGACACCCACAGCGACACAAGAATACAACCAATTCATTATAGCCAGCCTGTTCATTTAAGGTAAATTGACTAGTCTTAATGGATCCAAGAAATACATGTGCACACATCCAAAGAGACTATTTCCTTACATAAAAGAGGCATACAGCTCAATGTTTCAGATTGGAGCCAGTGGTCAAATTTCCCTAATCCTACTAAATAAGTCCGAACAGCTTTAGACTATTGAACTCAGTTCTTTCCATCCAACTTTTGAGTCGTTATTTGTGGCAGCGATGTAGGAAACAAATTTTTGGGATTCATAGATTCCATCCCAACACTCACAAATCAGCAATCACACAAAAAACAAGAAGAACAATCAAAACTAATTGGAACAATCACAATGTGAAGCATCGACACAACAACTGACAAGGTGAACAACTCACGGACAGATATAGCACTGCCACAGCAATGACAAATGAGCAATCACACCAAAAACAAGAAGAATGATCAATAATCGGGGCAATCACAGATTCACAAACTATGTGAAGTACCAACACAACTGACGAGGTGAGCAACTCACGGACAGATATAGCACTGCCACAGCACTCACAAATCAGCAACCACACCAAAAACAAGAAGAACAAACAATTATCAGGACAATCACAAACTATGTGAAGCACCGACACAACCACGGATGAGGTGAACAACATAGCACTGCCACAGCCTCACAACTGAGCATACGAACACTGCCATGGCCCTGAAAAACTCAAAAAGAAGCCTTCACAAACCCTGAACAGAAATGAATGGAACACACAGCGCATGCATGGTCGAAAAAGTTTGAATTTTTTTGCAAAAGACTGGCCTTAACAGCTTGATAATATAGCCTAAAGAAGGAATTAGAGCATGGCAAAGGAAAAAGTGACCAGAACTTCACTCACACGCCGGCGCGTGGGGTCAGCCCTACCAGTATTTGGCCGGCGTACGAGGGTGCATGGGGTGTCCTCCGGCGATGGGGTTTTGTGGGGTGGGTGTTGACTCTATGAGTCCTATCCCGTTTTGATTATGACAAATCCAAAGTATCTTACCTGGGCATTGAACATGTGAACAGGATTATTATTTAGCACGCACGGATGGTAAAGATACGTTGGAAGCCATGAGGAGCTAAAAGATCACTTCAACCAGTGTATGGCATGGCAATCAAAAGAGCAAAAGAGAATGAAGACATTGTCTATATTGTATTATAATTGCATTTAATTTTTGGGATCTGTAATATTTTAATTGGTCTGTAATAATTGCATTACGTACATGATAGAAATTAATGCTCAAAGGTCATAGACTGACTTTAGGAACCCAAACACTTCATGAAAAATCCCTGAAGCTTAAATGCCTTTCTTATACAAATAGGGTTAAAGCTTACTAGGTCAAAGATAGAAAATACCTTGACTTTTCAAGAGCCTCGGTCGATCGTTCACTTGGCGTTATAAACGCCTCAGTCGACCGAACAGTCAAAAAGTCAAAATGTTTGACTTGGCTCGGCCGACTGAACACCTTTTGAACTAAACTTCCACGATCGACCAACACTTAAAATTGACTTTTCCTAGCTTCCCCGGCCAACCAAACTTTTAGTTTAAAAACACCTCAGGGGACCGAACCTACAAATGTTTGGAAAATCCCCTTGGCTCGGCCGACCGGCACCAGCCACAGCCAACCAAACCCTTAAATTAAAATCAAAATCTCTGTGTTCGGTCGATCGATGGTATACCTCAGCCGACCAAACTGAAAACTAAGGTGTAGTCCTAAGAGGGGGGTGAATTGAATTTAAAAATTTTCTTTTAATTCTTTTAAGAATTCTTGACCTCTTTTAATTCTTTAACTTCTTGTTGATTCTTCAAACTTTCAACAAAAACTTATTTCTTTATTTAATCCACAACCACACAAACATTCAATCATTCAAGTAGTCAATCAAACAAACAATTTCAAAGCAAACAACCAAACCAAGATTAAAGTATACAACACTTTAGTAATGTAAGAACTTAAGATGGTTGTTTGTTTGTATAAGCACTGTGGATATAAATTTGATTCAAGCCCTGTGGTTAATGCAATCCCTTTGATAAAGAATTAGCTTTCTCAAAATGATTTTCAACAAAACATTCACACTCTTCCCAAAATCAAGAATTCAAATAAACTCTTAGTTAATTTATCTTTGGGTGTTAACCAATGAACGTACTCCCTTATGGTTTCCGAAAAGTATGGTTTAACCAACGTACTCCATTTCGGTTTCCGCAGCCCAAATCAAAATTAGACTTTTAGTTTACTTAATTTCCAAATTTACGTAGTATATATGATTAAGAAATTAAATCATCCACGCAATTTATATGTGCTGAAAATAAAGAGCAAAGGAAAGAGAGAATGAGACCATGGCTTTAACGAGATTCGGCTTATACTCAGCCTACGTCCTCGCCTTTGACAAACCACCAAAGGATTCACTAAAACTAGTTCCTTTACTGGGTGGAACAACACCGTTTACACACTCCTTCAGTAGGCTAGAGCCCGCCTCTCTAAGTGATATCCCCTCACTCAGTCACTCCTTCAATTAGGCTAGAGCCCACCTCTTTAAGCGATATTCCCATTGAAAGAATAAACAATTGAAAAATATTTTTCTTAATTATATTGTTCTTCTGTACAATCCAATATATAATACGATTACCTATTCTAAACAAGGAAACAATTTCCTATTGAATAATATCAAATCCCCCATAATTACCCACTTTCCTAATTTGTATTTTATTTACAAAGATATTCAGGATTGATATTTTAACACCTATGCTTAGCCAACAATCCAAACACCTTGGAATTGTCAAAGAACTACAAGAAACACAAGATACAATCTGTGTACAAGTATACTCTCACAAAGAGCAAGTTAGTACAACTTCAGCACTAGGTACTTCAATAATTTAAATACTAATATGAAATAGAATTGAAACTCAAGTGTAGAGATCACCAAGGGTTTTTTTGTAATTGAAAAACTCAGTATGAGAACCTTAGGTTGATGTTTCAGCAGCAATTCAGATGATTTCCCCAAGCAAGAGTATGAGCAATAGAGAACTTTAAGAGAGATTGAGAGATTTATTGCAAGTATGCTGTGTATTTGCTTGTGTGTTAATTTCTTGGGATTAAGGTAGTATTTATAGGCTTTTTAGGATTAGTTTCCTTGTTCCCCAAGTTATTTGAAGTGTCCTCCAAGTTTTTATAACGTTCACATTTGAAAAACTAGTTTTTAGAATTTTCCCGTTAAGTTCAAAATTTTGAAATCCCGTGGAGTCAGTCAGAAGGACAGGCGACTAGGTAATGTTTTTTCGCAAGGTCAGTCGGCTGGACAAGCAGCTGACACCTTTCTTTTTGTTCAGAATTTAACCCAAATAAATGTCAGTCGGCTGGCTCGACACAGTTCAAAAATGGTCAATCGGCTGGGCATGTCAGTCAGCTGACTGATTTCAGTGTAAACTGTCAGTCGGCTGGGCAGTTATTCACTCTGATGTTTTCCTGTCAGTCAGCTGAGTAAACCCAGTGTAATCTCGTCAGTCGGCTGACTAGTCCACTTTCTGGTTTTTCATTTTCAGTTTTTCAAAATTAGTTTTGCTCTCTTGATTTGATCTTTCATAAAACATTTTCCGAGGTTTTAAAATAGGTCTCTAAGTCTATAAATATCCCCTAAAGAGCTTCAACAATATTTCAAAGATATTTAAAATATGAAGCACTTACATAAAGACTTCTAGGACATTTGACATTTTGAAACACTTAAGTCTTCATGCTTATTTTGCTTTAAGCACTTTGCTTTTCTTTGACTCTCTTGCTTTGCTTCTTTGGTTCCATCTTGACTTCAAACTTTAACATATCATCTTTAAAACCATGTTTTTGATTCTTTAAGCTTCATTTGATCCTTGAGAGCACATTGACCTTGCTTTCACATATGTGAGCCCTAAAATCATCACTTAACCAAATATGTTAAATTTCACTTGTTTGTTAGCATCAAAACAAGATTTTAAGCCTTGTAAGGCCAACAATCTCCCCATTTTTTATGATGACAAACAAAGAGCAAAAATTTGATTAAGTCTTAAAAAGACTCCCCCTTTCAATAAGACTCATCTTAACAATATTTGCAATCTCTAGGTCTTTTCAAAAATATTTTCACGTATCATGCTCATATATCAAAATCACATTTTTCAATATCAATATCAATTAATATCACATACTTCTCCTCCTTTTGACATATCAACATATCATTTCAATAAGCTTTCAATTTTTAATATCATGCTCAATTTTTGCCCAAAATTTCTCTCCCTTTTGACATCAATCAAAAAGAGTAAGATATCAAGTAAAACAGTAAATACTAAGGCTATGAGCAACCATAAAAAGTATAGAACTTTAAAATTCATCATGCAAATTGAATTCATGATACCAATTGTTTATTCCATGACACCAATTAATCTTTTAAAATGTGACACCATTTAATAATAAAAAAAATATAGTATAGACAATAAGTCATAATACTCCCCCTGAATTTAATACATTCAGATTTGATACCAATTTATCTTTTAAGTTTATTATCCATGCTTCAAATATTGATTTATATCATGTATGTTCTCATGGATACTATTATCAAATACCAATATCATGTTAATCATCATTAATGTTATATCATGTTTATGTAAATAATTATGCTTGCCAATTGAGCTTTTTAATTGTTGATACCAATTACAATATTCATGGATACCAAAATTAGTTTATAGATACCAAAGCTAATATCACATCATTCATAGCTTATGGATTCTAAGAATACTAATATTATATCTTTCATAGCTCATGGATACCAATATGAAGAGCATCACAAAACAAACAGATTTATCCACTCGATTCATCATTAGCATACATGGTTTATCTTCATATCAAAATTCATGCTTATGCTCTCATGCTCAAATTTACAATATAGTGAACCATACATTATTAATATTAGTCAAGTCATGATTATACACACATATAGTATATAGCAAATTAGCACAACATGTATTTCATTTTCATTTGCTTTGTAATATTGCTCAAGTTGTCTTCAAGTACCTCTCATTTTTAAATGTTTCTTATTTTGTTCAAAAACTTTTCCTTTAATCAAAGTATTCATGTAATAAGCTTTGATTTTGCTTTCTTTTGATTCCTTATGAATCTTAAAACCCTTTTATTTTTTTAATTTAAGTTTGTATGAATCATCCTATGATTTTAGCCAACAATGTTATTTATTTGTCTCATACAAGGCTTTTTATCTAGGTACCCATATCTTTTTGGGTCCAGTAGGTTTCATAAGTGATGTTTCTTTTATTCTCCATACTTGTTTAATTCTTACATCCTTTCTCTTTAATGGACATTCAAACTTTATATGACCATTTTTCTTGCATAGGTAGCATATGGTGTTAGTGTAGCATTAGAAGATGTGCTAGCATAATCTTTGGATGCTTTTGAAAAATATCCCATGTAAAGATTCCTTTTTTTGTTATTTTCAACCCCATTAAATCCAATGCCTTCTTTGTTTAAGGACATCCTTTATGAGCCTATCATTTTGTTAAAGTTTTCCTTTCCTTTTGTGAAGTTGTAAATGATCTTTTCTTTATCTTCAATTTGATTTTTGAGATCATTTATCTCAATATCTTTCTTGTCATCAACCTTCTTTTGTGATTTCTCTAATTCTTGAGATAATTTTCTAATTTTATCCTCTAATTCAGAAATATATATGTCTTTCTCATATTCCATAGAGGATAAGGATCAAAGATCTTCTATCATTTTTCATTTTTGCTTTCTATTTTCTTGATTCTTAAATCTTTTTCTCTTTCAGCAATTCTAAGGGATTCTAACTCTTTCATTATACCTTCATTCTTATTCTTTAATGAAGTATATCGTTTAGTCACATTAATTAACATCTTATGCACCTTGAATAAGTCAATTTGAAGTTCTTCATAAGATGGCATGCTTTCATCATCGGTTTCATTAAATGAATCACTATCATATTCATTATCCGATTTGGATAAGGAACATTGTTCTTTATCATCATCCCATGCCATGAAGCAAGTATAAGCAACCTCTTGGTCACTTGATTCACATTCCGAACTACTTGTACTCATGTTGTCCCAAGTAGTGGCTTTCATAACCTTTTTCTTTTTCTTTTTAGAATCTTTCTTAAGTAATGGACACTCCAGTTTTATATGTCCAGCTTTGTTGCAATTATAACATGTGAGGATTTTATTCTTTGATTTCTTTGTGTTAGTTTCTTCTTCATCTGATTCGGAGTTTTGATTTCTTCTTTTAAATTTGTTCTTCCTTCTAAGGATTTTTGCAAGTTTCTTAGAGATATAGGCTAGTTCATCTTCATCCATCTCTTCTTCACTACTAGAGCTTTCTTTTGCGGCTTTGAAGGCTATAAATTCTTGTGCTTTGGATTTTCCACTCCTTTCATTCATTGACATTTTATATGTGAGTAGAGAACCTATAAATTCATCTAAGGAGGTATTTTTCAAATTTCTTCCTTCGGTTATTGCAGTGACTTTAGATTCTCATATAGGTGGAAGACCTCTAATAATTTTTCTAATCATTTCATAGGTAGTGTAGGTTTTTCCTAAGGCATTGAGAGAATTGATTATATGAGTGACCTTGTATACATGCTAGTGATTGTTTCATCCGGATTCATTTTGAAAGCTTCGTATTCACTAGTTAGCATGTCAATTCTATTGTCTCTAACATCAATGGTTCCTTCATAAGTAACTTCTAATTTATCCCAAATCTCTTTGGCTGATTTGCAAGCCATAACCCGATTGAATTCATTCATATCTAGAGCACAATATAAAGCATTCATAGCACTAGAATTGATTTGCAGCATTTTGTGATCTAAGTCACTCATATCTTTTTTCTCCTAAGGGACTTGTTTTCCATTTACAAGTTTGAGGGGAATAAGGTCACCGTCCATGACAACCTCCGAAACTTTCCAATTCATAGTTTGAAGATATATTCTCATCCTTTGTTTCCAAAATGTATAATTTAAACCACAAAAGATGGGTAGCCTAGTTGAGGATTGTCCTTCTCCAAAAGGAGCTACGCCTAAGTGTGCCATTAAAATCTTTGTATAGCTACTAATTAAGATTTGCTATAACCCCTTCTCTAATACCAATTGAAAACTAAGGTGTAGTCCCAAGAGAGGGGGTGAATTGGATTTAAAAATTTTCTTTTAATTCTTTTTAAGAATCCTTAACCTCTTTTAATTCTTTAACTTCTTGTTGATTCTTCAAACTTTCAGCAAAAATTTATTTCTTTATTTAATCCACAACCACACAAACATTCAATCATTCAAGTAGTCAATCAACCAAACAATTTGAAAGCAAACAACCAAACCAAGATTAAAGTATACAACACTTTAGTAATGTAAGAACTTAAGATGGTTGTTTGTTTGTATAAGCCCTGTGGATATAAATTTGATTCAAGCCCTGTGATTAATGCAATCCATTTGATAATGAATTAGCTTTCTCAAAATGATTTTCAACAAAACATTCACACTCTTCCCAAAATCCAAAATTCAAATAAACTCTTAGTTAATTTATCTTTGGGTGTTAACCAATTAACGTACTCCCTTATGGTTTCCACAAAGTATGGTTTAACCAACGTACATCCTTTCGGTTTCCGCAACCCAAATCAAAATTAGACTTTAAATTTACTTAATTTCAAAATTTATGTAGTATATATGATTAAGAAATTAAATCATGCATGCAATTTATATATGCTGAAAATAAAGAGCAAGGGAAAGAGAGAATGAGACCATAGCTTTTACGAGGTTCGGCTTATACCCAGCCTACGTCCTCACTTTTAGCAAACCACCAAAGGATTCACTAAAACTAGTTCCTTTACCAGGCGGAACAAGCCCGTTTACACACTCCTTCAGTAGACTAGAGTCCGCCTCTCCAAGTGATATCCCCTCACTCGATCACTCCTTCAATTAGGCTAGAGCCCGCCTCTTTAGGCGATATCCTCACGCTTAGCCAACGATCCAAACACCTTCGAATCGTCAAAAAACTACAAGAAACACAAGATACAATTTGCGTACAAGTATACTCTCACAAAGAGCAAGTTAGTACAACTTCAGCACTAGATGCTTCAATAATTTAAATACCAATATGAAATAGAATTGAAGCTCAAGTGTAGAGATAACCAAGGGTTCTTTTGTAATTGAGAAAACTCAGTATGAGAACCTTAGGTTGATGTTTCAGCAGCAATTCAGATGATTTCCCCCAGCAAGAGTATGAGCAATAGAGAACTTTGAGAGAGATTGAGAGATTTATTGCAAGTATGCAATGTATTTGCTTGTGTGTTAATTTCTTGGGATTAAGGTAGCATTTATAGGTTTTTTAGGATTAGTTTCCTTGTTCCCCAAGTTATTTGAAGCGTCCTCCAAGTTTTAATAACGTTCACATTTGAAAAACTAGTTTTTAGAATTTTCCCGTTAAGTTCAAAAATTTGAAATCCCGTGGAGTCAGTCAGTTAGACGGGCGACTGGGTAATGTTTTTTCGCAGGGTCAGTCGGCTGGACAGGCAGCTGACACCTTTCTGTCTATTCAGAATTCAACCCAAATAAATGTCAGTCGGCTGACTCGACACAGTTCAAAAATGGTCAGTCAGTTGGGCATGTCAGTCGGCTGACTGATTTCAGTGCAAACTGTCAGTCGGCTGGGCAGTTATTCACTTTGATGTTTTCCTGTCAGTCGGCTGAGTAAACCCAATGTAATCTGGTCAGTCGGCTGACCAGTCCACTTTCTGGTTTTTCATTTTTAATTTTAAATTAGTTTTGCTCTCTTTATTTGATCTTTCATAAAACATTTTCCGAGGTTTTAAAATAGGTCTCTAAGTCCATAAATATCCCCTAAAAAGCTTCAACAATATTTCAAAGATATTTAAAATATAAAGCATTTACATGAAGACTTCTAGGACATTTAACATTTTGAAACACTCAAGTCTTCATGCTTATTTTGCTTTGAGCACTTTGCTTTTCTTTGGCTCTCTTGCTTTGCTTCTTTGGTTCCATCTTGACTTCAAGCTTTAACATATCATCTTTAAAACCATGCTTTTGATTCTTTAAGCTTCATTTAATCCTTGTGAGCACATTGACCTTACTTTCACATATGTGAGCCCTGAAATCATCACTTAACCAAATATGTTAAGTTCCACTTATTTGTTAGCATCAAAACAAGATTTTAAGCCTTGTAAGGCCAACACATACCTCTCGAGTTCAGCCATTTTTAACCGTGTTAATCAGGGTTAATTTCCAATTAAACTCTTTCAAAATATTGGCCATATCCCTAAAGGTAATATTTTTGGGAAAAATTATATATACCCCTTCATTTCCCCTGATTAGCAAGAGATTAGCAATTTGATTAATACAAAATCCTCTGAAAAATTCTTGAGATTTATTATTTTTTACTCATTCTCTTGCATACATATATTGCTCTCATTCTTATTCTCTTGTAAAAAATCCTTTGAGAGAGCTTTGATTCTCAATCTGCACTTGCAAATTATTGCAATTGGTAGATTGATTGGCTGTTATTGTGAGCACTCACATTTGTCTTTAAAACTCCTAACTCTCACATACTCATTCGATTTTAAAATCTTTTGAGAGTAAACCTTAAAGTTCTTCCCATATTTTTTGATTGATACATATATTTTTCTTGGGAAAAACTTTCTATAGCTTGGGTGTCTTTGCATATTGATTGCAAGACTCTAAGGCTTCATTTGTGTTTATTGAAAAATAACTTTTAGAAGCTAATCTTCATTACTACCTATATTTCATTGTTGAAAATATTTGTGGTAGATATTATATTGTTCTTTGACATCCTTGATATTTACTTGAAGTGCTTTATGTTTTTGAATCAAGGATCTTTTTCATAAGTATTTCTCACATTATTTCATACAATATATTTGTTTGAGAGATAAAATACCAAATACTCTATTGAGCTATAATTCCTATCATACTAGAGTGCATAGATTGAATTGTTGTACTAATTTGCTTAGTGTAGAAGCACTTGTATTGTACACGAAATTTTTACTTGCTGTTGTATTCCAGGCGTGGCTTGAGAAGGTGGTGATCTAACTTGTAAGGATCAGTTGTATCCCAGGCGTAGCTTGAGGAGGTGGTGATCTAGCCTATAAGGATTAGTTGTAAAGGTTGGTGTCAGCCCTGTGAATGTGACTTGGGGTATTCCCTTGCCTAGTAAGGAGAGGGTGCTGTAAACGGTGTAGCTCCACCCGTAAGTGAGCAAAGGTAGTGAATCCTCTAAGCAGGTTGTGCTTGAGGCAGGGACGTAGGCCCAGTTTCCGAATCTCGATAACATATCAGGTGTCACTCTCTTCCTTATGCCCTTTAATTTTTGCACTTAAATGTTTACAATTTTATTATTGTGGATGATTGGGACGTACTAAGCTTGCTATATCTGTTATAACTTATGCTCAGTTTTATATTATTGAGTGATTTATATTTGCGTAGAAAGGCCCTAGGGTGTGAAATACTAGTTGTGACTTTATTTTCACCAGGGAATTTTTTAAATACCCAATTCAACCCCCCCCCCCCTTTTTCTCTTGGGAATACACCAATTCCAACAATTGGTATCAGAGTCTCGTTGCATAGATTTAAACGTTTTTGTAAAAATCGCAATGGCTCACGTAGGTGTATCCCTGTTTTGTGAGGGAAAATTCTTTACAGGCCCTCCAATGTTTTATGGAAAATTCACCAATTGGAAACTTAAAATGACTTTTTATCAAATCAATAAATTGGAGGACTTGGAGAGTAATTGCTCAAGGAAATGTAGTGCCTATGAAAATTGTTAATAATGTTGATATTCCGAAGTTTGAAAATGAGATGAATGAGAACGACATGAATTGTATGCAAATAAATTTCGATGCCATGAATATTCTTTTTTATGCTTTAGATACTAATGTCTTTCATGAAGTCATGGCATGCTCTAGTGCAAAGGATATATGGGAAGAGCTGGACAAGAAATATGGAAAAGCTAAAGAAAAGGAGAACACCACTCCGGAAGAATCAAGCTCAAATGATCAAGAAGTGGTAAATCACAGCCTAATTGCTTTAATCGACGATGAGGTAAATGGTTCTTCATCTACTACTTTGAATGATTCATGTACTGATTCATGCGATAAATCTTGTGATAATTCTGGTAGTGAATCATATGATGGGTCTAGTGGTAGGGATAGCATGCCTTCTTATGAAGAACTGCAAAAGGAATATGTTAAAACTCATAAGCTTGTTATTAAAACAAATAAAAGATATACTGCTTTGAAAAACAAGAATGAGGCTTTATTGAAAGATCTAGAATCTAAGATTCTTGTTGTAAAAGAAAAGGAATTGAAAATCATAAGATTAGATAACAAGAATGCAATGATGGAAAAAGAGCTAAAAGATTCAAGATCCCAAATTTCTGTTGAAAATAAAAAGGATCTTCATATATCTGAACTTGAGTATAAAGCAAACACGATGATCAAAGAATTTATAAAATTGCAAGGTGTTTGCAAAGGCTTAAAAGATCTAAAAACTTAAAGCCTTGAAAGAAAAATTGAGGACCAAGCTAAGATCATCCATACATTTACCAGGGGCAAAGAAAATTTTGATAAGCTTTTAGGTTCTCAAAAGATGACCTTAGATAAGGAAGGTATAGGTTTTAATGGAGTTGAAAATAGGAGAAGAAAGAACCTATACATGGGATACTTTGTAAGATAATCTAAACATTATGCAAGTACCTCCTCTGGTCTATATGCTCACACCACCTGCGTATTGTGTAAAACGAAGGGGCACATAAAATTTGATTATCTGTTTAAAAGAAAAGGTGTGAAACCCAAATAGGTCTGGAGAGTCAAAGAACCACCTAGTCCTAACCCATCGAAACTCAAATATAGAAAAATGGTATGGATTGTTAAGAAAGCAAATCCCTTAGAACCAAAGGAAGAACAGGTTCCAATGGGAATAACATAATCACTTAATTCTTCTTGAGTTCTTAAGGATTAATCAAAGGGGGTAGTAATGACTTGAAACTTAGGGAGTGGCCTGTGTCTAAAATATTAATCTTAGTTCATGCATTCACTTTACATCATCCTTGTATACTAAGATCTTCAGAAAATCATGCCAATAAAAAAATTCAAGTAATATATCCAATCTGAATCTAATGCATATACATCATAATGATTGGTTATAATATTAAAAAATATTGGCATTAGCATGCAAACCTTGAACTAAAGAGGAATGAGCTACTTGAATGGGACGTTAGTCTCACCATAACTCATATCATTCCTTCAAGTTGTTCAGAGTATCTTCGATGAAGAACTTAAATCATTATATCTCAATTAAAATCTCATAAGCATGCTCAAGTAAAATCCACTTTCAACAGGATAAGGCATTTATGCTTGGTAAGTATATCTTAATGCTTAACTTATACTTGAACATAAATATCTTAAGTTAAGCATCATTCGTCCATTGCCCAGAATTGAGCTTTAGGGAACCATATCATACTATTTATCACTTAACCCTAAACTCAGTGGTGAACATAAAAGATTTTATCTGTTCACCGGCTCGTATCCTTGCTAAAAATAGTTATCATATTGTAGGGATACCTTCCAGTAGTGGAAAATTAGAAATGACCAAAGAGCAGTGTTCTAATAAGTTCACATTTACCCAAATGCTCTTTGCCCAAGCCTGGACATGATTACCAGCATGAAAATATTTTAGATAATGTCCTGCTTCTCCTGATACTCACCTGAACTCAAAAGTGAATTAATTTTCAAAAGTATTGTTGTACAACTCCTTCATGAGCTCTCAAATAAATATTCAAATCATTTGGAGCTTCATTTCCTTAGAATGAGCTAAATGGCTAAGTTGATTACACTAGGCAACAACCTAGATGAATGCATAAATTTCAAGGACCCTATGCACATGCAGTTGAAATTGAAAGTCATTCGAACGCAAGCCACTCACGAATTGATATTCATAAGAAAAGAGGCTAAATTGGCTTATTACACTTAAAGAGATATTTCTTATGACTTTTTGGTCCAATCAGCCTATACATCCAAAGCCAAGTTTAAATCATTGAAAATCTTAGAATACTTGGCTAAAGAACTTGAAGAATGGAGAGAAGATAAAGGCATAAGATGGAAATAAGTAGAATGCATAACTGAGGGGGAGCACTTTTATTATATATATATATATATATATATATATATATTTAATGCTCTCATGATCTTATCTTATTTCTATGTGTCTTCATAAGAACAGCACTGAACTCCTCTATCCATTTATGCTTAATGATCATATTATCTAATGGATAGTTTATATGTTGATTTTTAGCACAAACTATTATTGAGCTATACTAAATATGTTGTTGATTGTCTACTAAAATGCATGCTTGTATTGAATGTCAATTGTATGGCTGATGCAGTATTGAGAATTGCATGCTGATAGTGAATTTAGGTTCTCGCATGCTTAAACTGAATTGTATCTACATGATGTAGATTATAATGACTTGCATGCTTGAATCTATCAAATTTATGTGCATAATTTTTATGGGAAAACAATCTATTTACAGATGGCATGCTGCCGAAATTTTGTTAATTTTCCCAAAATTAAAACCATGTGCTTGAATGACAATGACATGATGCATGCTTAAATTTGTTTTGGGATGAGATAATATTGAATAAAGATTGATCATCATCCTTGATTGAAAATGCATGTGTAATCACATATTTAGGGGAGAATAAGCGCCTTCCTTAGAAAAGAAGCAAATTTAAAGGACTCACTTGCATCATGTGTTTAATTCTTTGAGTTGCGAGGCTCTTCTGTAATCCATGGACATCATATCCCATTTATAACAAGCTCTGATATGAACACCTTGCTAGACTCAACTATAAACTTTTTTTATGCATGTGTGTTCCATGAAATTTTTTTTCTGGTTGGATAAAATGTCTTTGTATTACCCAGTAAAATTAGAAAATAGAATTTTAAACCGGTTATTCGCACCAGTTGACACATTTCAACACCTTTGTGCATCTAAACTTTTATTCAAATCCAAAGGGGGAGATTTTATAAAACTCTCATCTTATGCTCATCCTATCTTCAACTTAGATTCATTGTTTACTGTGGCATGCATGCTTAAGGCAAACTGATTTCCGTTGCTCATAGTAAATCTCAAATGATAATATGTGATTGATTTTTCTGGTAATTTTGTGGAATGATCTTAGATGCTTAACTAGAAAAATGAAGCTTGATTGAACCTTAGTGATTAAAATTACTGTATTGCAAGCATTGTACGTTTTGATGATATCAAAAGGGGGAATTAGGAACTATAACCTTTGTTGTCATGAAGTTCTAAATTTTTAAGGGCTTTATTGTCTATTGCATATGGAATTTACCTAATCATATACTTACATGCAGTCTAGTTGATTGAGGATGCGACTTCATAAGACTTACTTTTATAATTCAAATTTTTTTTGTCCTATACAGTTTCAAGATAGTGACCATGCTCACCATATTGTATCAATCTTAAAATGGCCACTTTTATAATTCTTTTTGTGCTCAAATTGATAAATTTTCTTCAAAACAATTATGTTTTTGTTAAAAATAAAATTTCTCTACGCTGAGGATTCATTTAAATGCCTATTCTTTTCCTTAGCCCTTTTTGCTAATGCCAAAAGGGGGTGAAATATACTTGCAAAATTGGGTGCACAATTGGCACATGAGCTTCAATGACAAATTTTAATGCATATTGCATATTGCTATATAAATGTCTTCTTTCCTAGATATGTTGTGAACTGTAATGAAAATTGTAACATTATGCATATTCTTAGGGGGAGTCTTTTTAGGGTATACCCATTTTTGCCTTTGTATTTGTCATCATCAAAAAGAAGGAGATTGTTGACTCTATGAGCCCTATCCAATTTTGATTATGACAAATCCAAAGTATCATACCTGTGCATTGAGCATGTGAACAGGATTATTATTTAGCATGCACGGACGGTAAAGATATGTTGGAAGCCATGAGGAGCTAAAAGATCACTTCAACTAGTATATGGCATGGCAATCAGAGGAGCAAAAAGAGAATGAAGACATTGTCTATATTGTATTATAATTGCATTTAATTTTTGGGGTCTATAATATTTTAATTGGTTTGTAATAATTGCATTACATGCATGATAGAAATTAATGCTCAAAGGCCATAGACTGACTTTAGGAACCCAAACACTTCATGAAAAATCCCTGAAGCTTAAATGCCTTTCTTATACAAATAGGATTAAAGCTTACTAGGTCAAAGATAGAAAATACCTTGACTTTTCAAGAGCCTTGGTCGATTGTTCACTTGGCATTATAAATGCCTCAGTCGACCAAACAGTCAAAAAGTCAAAATGTTTGACTTGGCTCAGCCGACTGAACACCTTTTGAACTAAACTTCCACGGTCGACCAACACTTTAAATTGACTTTTCCTAGCTTCCCCAGCTGACCAAACTTTTAGTTTAAAAACACCTCAGGCGACCGAACCTACAAATATTTGGAAAATCGCCTTGGCTTGGCCGACCGGCACCAGCCACAGCCAACTGAACCCTTAAATTAAAAACAAAATCTCTGTGTGTTCGGTCGACCAATGGTATACCTTAGCCGACCGAACCTCTCGGGTTCAGCCATTTTTAACCGTGTTAATCAGAGTTAATTTTCAATTAAACTTTCCCAAAATATTGGTCATATCCCTAATGGTAATATTTTTGGGAAAAATTATATATACCCCTTCATTTCCCCTAATTAGCAAAAGATTAGCAATTTGATTAATACAAAATCCTCTGAAAAATTCTTGAGCTTTATTCTTTCTTACTCATTCTCTTGCAAGCATATATTGCTCTCATTCTTATTCTCTTGTGAAAATCCTTTGAGAGAGCTTTGATTCTCAATCTCCACTCGCAAATTATTGCATTTGGTAGATTGATTGGCTGTTATTGTTAGCACTCACATTTGTCTTTAAAACTCATAACTCTCACATACTCATTCGATTTAAAATCTTTTGAGAGTAAACCTTAAAGTTCTTCCCATATTTTTTGATTGCTACATATATTTTTCTTGGGAAAAACTTTCCATAGCTTGGGTGTCTTTGCATATTGATTGCAAGACTCTAAGGCTTCATCTGTGTTTATTGAAAAATAATTTTTGGAAGCTAATCTTCATTACTACCTATATTTCATTGTTGAAAATATTTGTGGTAGATATTATATTGTGCTTTGACATCCTTGATATTTACTTGAAGTGCTTTATGTTTTTGAATCAAGGATCTTTTTCATAAGTATCTCTCACATTATTTCATACAATATATTTGTTTGAGAGATAAAATACCAAATACTCTATTGAGCTATAATTCCTATCATACTAGAGTGCATAGATTGAATTGTTGTACAAATTTGCTTAGTGTAGAAACACTTGTATTGTACAAGAAATTTTTACTTGCTGTTGTATTCCAGGTATGGCCTGAGGAGGTGGTGATCTAACTTGTAAGGATCAGTTGTATTCCAGGCATAGCCTAAGGAGGTGGTGATCTAACCTGTAAGGATCAGTTGTAAAGGTTGGGGTCAACCCTATGAATGTGACTTGGGGTATTCCCTCCCCCAGTAAGGAGAGAGTGTTGTAAACAGTGTCGCTCCACCCATAAGTGAGCAAAAGTAGTGAATCCTCTAAGCGGGTTTTGCTTGAGGCGGGGACGTAGGCACAGTTGCCGAACCTCGATAACATATCTGGTGTCACTCTCTTCCCTATGCTCTTTAATTTTTGCACTTGAATGTTTATAATTTTATTATTGTGAATGATTGGGAAGTACTGAGCTTGTTATATCTATTATAACTTATGCTCAGTTTTATATTGTTGAGTGCTTGATATTTGTGTAGACAGACCCTCGGGTGTGAAATATTGGTTGTGACTCTATTTTCACCTAGGAATTTTTTAAATACCCAATTCATCCCCCCCCCCCCCCCTTTTTTGGGAATACACCAATTCCAATAGTGGGCTATTGGGGGGTCTGTTTATGGGTATATGGTCGCATTTATCAAATAATATGGGATGGAGGGGGATCTAGAAAGAACAGCTGCGGGAATGGTGCTTTCCTACGATGGCTGAGGGGAATAGGATTTAGGTTGGATCACACTCTGATACCATGTTAAGATTTGATTAAAATGAATGAACTAGAAGATAGGTCTCTTCCTCTATATATAATACATTCTAATGACAATAATACTCTTACTAATTAACATACTAACACACTCAATAATAATAATACTAAAAGACATATATAACCTCTATTAGACACAAAATTGCACCAAAACATTGATGCAAATTCTGTCAATGGCATTCCACACTGAAGAAACTGGCATAAAGGTTAATGAAAACATGTTTTAACACATTCAGAACTTTGAAACAACTCACCAACTCAGGAAACTAAAATCATCCTCCTTTACACCTTGAGTCCTTGACACTGGGCAGATGACTGTAATACACACTGTTAGAACCAAACCAAGTCCTTGTCTCAACAAGGATACAAAAGCAAAGAGGAATAAAACTTATGGGGTATCAAAATCTTCACCAGAAAGCAGCAACAACAGGAAACAAGAGTAAAACTCCTTGAAGCCAGTGGCCGAGGGAGGGAATGGAAGGGAAGCCATGGCCCCTGACATTGAAAAAAATGTCAGACCCTTTAAATTTATAACATAGAATTCTAACTGCAACCCTCCCCCAAAAACACTCACTCCAAATAAATTTATGATCATGACTCCACTTGGAGCCCAAGAAAACATTTCTATTCTACCACTCCTCAAAGCTTATGCGTCACTAAATTACATTAATCTTACCTGCTTGTGAAGTTTTTGGAGGAGGCCTACGCAAGCAAATGATGCCATATTTTCCAAAAGGAATATGCATATTATAGGAATATGTTTCTGGTGATGAATAATGATGACACAAATGGCACTCCAGTTCACACCAGCCTTAAAAATCTATAATGTTTTGGACCTATTTTAACAGAGTGTCAGCCATCAGATATTTTAATAGGATGGATAAAAAGTAGCCCTAATAGATAAAAATTTCCAAAATAGAGAAGGTAAAGTGAACACTTTTTTTTTAGCCTTAGGTTCACTTCAATCCCCACCACATCATCAATATTCTATAACCAACTACAACAACAACAAACGTAGCCTTAAGTCCCTTTAAGTGAGGGGGTCAGCCACATGAATCCTTTTCCACCAATTTACACGATCGTGGAAATTTCCCAACTGGCTATTAAATCCTTACTATCTCATTCCAAATTATTTAGTCTACCCCTACCCCTTCTATTGCCACTATTAGCAACGAGCTCACTCCTCATTGGTGCACCATTTGGCTTATGTTGCAAATGCTCAAGCCATTTGAGCTACGCTTTGTTTATCCTATCTTCTATAGGTACTATGCATAACTTACTACAAATATATTCATTCCTTAATTTATATTTTAATTTTATACCACTCACCCACCTTAGCATTCTCATTTCAACAACTTTTACTTTTGGGATGAGTTGTTCTTTGATTGCCTAACATTATGATCCATATAGCATAGTTGGTTGTTTAGCCATCTTATGAAATTTTCCTTTTAATTTTAAGGGTACTCAATGATCACACGACATGCCTAAAGAATTTCCCCATTTTACCCTCCCACCTCTAACTCAATGTATAACCTCTTCTTCAATTTATTCTTTAGCTTGCATAATAGACCCAAGGTATCTAAATCTAGTAGTGCAATTAATTTATTGACCATCAATTTTGATCTTTTCTACTATATTCCTCCTACCATAACTAAAATTACAATACATATATTTTGCCTAATTTCTACTTATTCTAAAATCTCTAGATTCTAAAGCTTGTTTTAGTAATTCTAACTTAGATTCTACTCCACTCCTAGATTCATTAATTAAGACAATATCATCTACAAACAATATACACCATGGAACCCCATTCTGGATACTCCTAGTAAGTTCATTTTTCACCAACACAAAAAGATAAAGGCTCAAAGCAGATCTTTGACGTACATGTATTGTGATAGGAAATTCCCTATACTCTCACCTGAAGTCCAAACACTAGTCATTACTCTATCATAAATATCCCTAATAACATTAGTATACCTACTACATGCTCCCTTTTTTTCTAGACTTGTTATATAACTTCTAGATATCCTATCATAACTTTCTAAGTCAATAAACATATGCAAGTCTCTCTTTTTTTCCCTAAAATTTATCATTAATCTTCTTTGAAGATGTATAGCTTTTGTAGTCGATCACTCAGGTATAAAACCAAATTGATTTTCTGAGACCCTCTTTGTTCCTCCATTTGTTTGTCGTTCTCGTAGCTATTATAATTGTGTTATATAAATTAGTAAACCATAAAATTCCATTATCACCTAGATATTTCCAAACTACAATTAGGATGTCATCTGGTCCTATAGCTTTTCCATTTCATCTTTTTTAATTCGAACTTAACTTCATTAACTCTAATTTTTGTGAATTAACCCCAAAATTTTGGCTTTTTCCTCCTTTGTCAATTCTTAGTTTAAGCCTTGTACTTGGTTTTTCATTAAATAGCTTATGAAAGTAATTAAAGTAACTTTGCTATGTTTCTTTTATGCCTTCATACGTCTTCTTTAACCAAGATACTATCATCGTCATTTTTTATGCATTTTACATCCCTATGTCCTTACTCTTTCTTTCTCTAGCTTTAGCAATTTTAAATATATCTCTTTCCCCTTCTTTTGTATCTAATCTATCATATAAATTACTATGTATATGTTCTAACAGCCTTTTTGCATCTTTTCTTGCTTTTTATTCCTTTCAAAGTTTTCTATGTTTCTTATTTTTTGTCATGCTTATACCAAATCGTCTCTACAGATTTTTAGACATCTTGATCTCACCACCAACTTTCTTTACTAGCCAAGAATCTTCCTCAAGATTGACCTAAAATCTGTTTTACTATCTTTTTACTCGAGCTAGCTATCATACTCCAAAGAGTGTTCGCTCCACACTACCCCCTATTGCCCATTCACCCTCTTTGAGAATTTTATCTTTAAATTTTATTATTTTCTCCCTTTAGGTTCCACCACCTTCTTCTTTTACACTGATTTATGTTACCCTTCCTCTTCCAATTTTTAATACATGTATCTAAAACTACAACTCTATGTTGTGTGATTAAACTTTCACTTGTAATAACTTTACAATCTTTACATGATAAACAATCTCCCTCCTAGCTAAGAAAAAAATTATTTTTTGTCCACACTAGAAACTAATTAAGTGTCCTTCTCTCTTCTTAAAGCATGTACTCGTTGTAATAAGATCATACGACATGGCGAAGTCTAAGATCAGATCACCAAACTCTTTTTTTTTTATCTCCAAATCCATGTCCTCCATGTATCCTCTCATAACCTTTATTGTCTTTTTCAATGTGTCCATTCAAATCAGCTCCTATGAATATTTTCTGAGTCTTTGATATCCCTTGATATTATCCATATCTTCCCAAAACTATCTTTCAAGGTTTTTTGCTAATCCTATTAAGGAGCGTAAGCACTAGTGGCATTTATTATCTCGACCTAAGACCATCTTTCTTTTTATGATTTTATTCTGTACTCTTTTAACATCTACAACATTTTATTACCCATGCCAAAATAAAACTAAAATGTCCTGTCAGTGATAGCCTGCCCCTTTGCTGCCTTCTTGTGAATTAACAGTTCAATATAAGATTTAAATCTCTCCATCATCAAGATTAAAAGTAGAAGTCTCACCAATTGTGGAATAGCACCTGCTTCGACCATGATTTTGTGATTAGAGTGGCTTAATGCCAAATTTGCTAGAACCCCTCCAGCAGCCTCCTTCACTTTTAAGTCCTCATCATCAAGGGAATTAACAAGTAATGGCAATAGTTCAGTATTTGCAATTTTCACTCTAAGCTCCTCATTCAGAGACAAGTTCCGCAATGTACATATACTTTGCTCCTTTACCTGCAAAATAAGTCCAAACTATATTATAGCATTCCACAAATATTGGTATATTCTAATGATGAGATAAAGTCATCATACTTGAACAGCCAAGGACGATTGACTTAGCAGTCCAGTTATCTCTTCTATTGCTCCACTTTCCAACACTGAGTCTCTGTGTAGATTAACTGAAGATATCACTTGTAGAAGACCTGCAGCAGCTTCACATGTAGACCTGGAATCTGAGTTCAAAAGGTTTACTATGAGATTTAAGGAGCCTGAAAATTGCATAATGCTGTCTACATATTGCTTTCCTCCTAGAGAATATTTCCATAGTGCAATTATTGCCTGTTCTCTGTCAAGAGGATCATTGTCTAGCCCAAGCATCTGAACAAACATGGCAACATCACCATCACCAAAACTAGAGGAACCACCATTTAATCCCTTGACATCCTGAAACAAAAGTGGCAAGACGATGCCCAGCATTGTCATGCATTATTTTACAGAACAAAGCAAAGATAACAAACTGACATCAAGTAAAACTCTCAATGAACAAAACATAATGTCAAACAAGAAGAGCAATCATGCTAAATTTTTCAAGAGCTTGCTCAAATTTTAATTTGTTGAAAAATGTAGTTCAATGACCTGGGTTTAGGGAAAAAGATGTTACAATAGCTCAGACCATGTTATCTGTTGACTTTTTGAGTCCATCTCCTCTTTTGATTATGACAAACCATCTGTGAACTCAGTGTATGAACAGGTTTACTTTTCTTAGCACGAATGACAGACGAGATATGAAAGTCGAGAAGCACTTAAACGAGCACATCATTCGGCGCAATCCACGATATTACAAAGGAGCAAAGCATGAAGTTTCTTGTTTGTTTCAAGTTGTATTGTATTTCATTCTATTTTCCTTGGTCTATAATAATTAATGCATGGCATGCATGATAGGACTATAAGCTCAAATGACCATAGGGAAATCAATGACCATAGAAAAGACTTCGGTCAATCGAAGGTCGACCAATGCCAAGTTTTTAGGCTAAATTAAAATGCCTAGATAGTAGACCGACCCTAGGTCCCTAAACGTCACTTAGGAAAATCCCCTTTACTTTTATAAGTCACATATATGATAACAGGGGTAAAATATGACTTGGTTTAAAATTGAAAGTGCTTCGGGCGACCGAACCATGTGCATTAAAACGCCTCGGTCGACCGAACAAGAGAAAAGTCAAAATAGTTGACTTGGGTCGGGCGACCGAACCGAAAGTGAATTAAACGCGGTCGACCGAACCATAAATGAGGATTTTTCCACTTGCCCCGGGCGCCGCCCAAACTTCACGTTCATTTTTACCTCGAGCGACCGAAATGATAAGTTCGGCAGACTGAACTTAGAACCGGGCGACCGAACCTTGGGCGTTTGGAAAATCGCCTTAGGTTCAACCACCCGAAACATTCTCTCGAGCACTCGAACTGGAAAAACACCTTTTCCATCTATGTCTGTTCGGGCGACCGACTCTATGGATCAGGCGACCGAAACTCTCGCGTTAACCTATTTTTACCACAAGTTATTAAGGGAAAAACAGGATTATTTTGGCTTAAACTTGTTTAAAACATTTTTAATAATTCCCACTATATCCCAACGGTCAAAATTTTGAGTACGCCTATATATATGAGCTCATTTGCAAAAATTAAGAGAAGATTAGTGATTTGATTAAGAAAATATCCTCTAAATTTTTTGAGAGCCTTTTCTTCACATACAAACCAAAACTCTCATCCTTTGCTCATTCCTTTGAAAAATCTTAGTGAGTGAGAGCATATTGAGATTACCTACATTCCCTATACAAGCTTATACTCTCTTGGTTTTGATTAAGTGTTGATTTTCTTGTGAGAGTAAGCCAAAAATTTTCCCCATTGATTTAATCCATAAATTCATTTGTGGGGGAAATTTTGTGAGCTTTTGAGTCTTTGCACTATTATTGCAAGACTCTTGAGCTTGTATTGTACTCTTGGAGAAAACAATTTTTTGACAAGCTTGCTTTGCAAAATCTCTTGTCCTTAGACTTTTGAATATCATACTGAGAGATTTGATCATACTCTTCAAAATCTTTGAAACCCTATTTGTGATTGAGATATATTTATATATATATTGTTTCAAAGATCGATTGACAACACACTCTCGTTCTTGATTGCTTATTGGCATTACATTGAGTGTTATTGCACATATTTTGCACAGAGCTTATAGTTCTTATCATATTGAAATGCATTGATTATACTGTGCTAAATTATCGTACAAATCTGCTTGTATTAGAAGCATCCTTATTTGTACGCAAATTTGTATTTGTTGGTTGTATTCCAGGCGTGGCCTAAGGGGGTGTTGATCTAACCCGTAAGGATCGGTAGGGCCTTCTCCACCCCGCAAGGAGAGTATGTAAAGGTTGAGGTCAGTCCTGGTGTAATTTGATCTGGTTGTAACCGGTGCCGCTCCCCCCGTTAAGTGAGCAATAGTGGTAATCCTCGGACTTGCGAGCAAAGGCAAAGACTGTTAGCTTTGGTGCAATCCCAAGAGGGGGGGTGAATTGGAATTTACAACTTTTTCACCTAGGTTAATTTATCCAACAACAGTATATACACAACCTAGGGTCAGTCTATACAATTTTCAAATGCGTAGATAAGTATACTGTGGAAATTAAGTCATACACATCATTCGCCCATAACATACATGTGCTGTAAGTATAAACTGCAGAAATGGAAACAAACACACGATATGTTATC
This sequence comes from Malania oleifera, assembly GCF_029873635.1. Classification (NCBI taxonomy): domain Eukaryota; kingdom Viridiplantae; phylum Streptophyta; class Magnoliopsida; order Santalales; family Ximeniaceae; genus Malania; species Malania oleifera. The sequence continues at coordinate 52,750,873 of NC_080420.1, read as the reverse complement.
GGGGTTCGGCCAACTGTGCCTACGTCCCCGCCTCTAGCTCGCAAGCCAGAGGATTCCACCAATAGCTCACTTAAGGGGGGAGCGGCACCGTATACAATCAGGTCAAATTAACACAGGGCTGACCTCAACCTAAACAAGGTCAATTAGCGGGGCTGACCTCAACCTACACGCCTTAACAGGACGACGCACCTAGCTTTCCTAACCGGGTCTAAGCCAATCCGGGACTATTCCAGGGCTAGTCTCCCTCTTCAGGCCCGTGCCTGGAAATACAATAGATTTGAAATACAATCAAATGGTACAGTGATTGTGCTTTCGTGTAAAGCAAATATGTACCCAGTTACGCATAACATAATCAATACACTACCAAAAGATAGGATTTGATAAGCTCGATGTAGTCTAAGTGTTTACTCTCAAATATTTATGCAAATATAACAATCAGTGCGTGAGAGTGTAAATGGTATGATCTTTGTGTCAAAATAATATTTCAATCACAATGCACAAACAAAGATCACAAGCATACTTCAAATATCTCAACAAATAATATTTCTCAATATAAACCACAAGAAATATTCAAAGATGGTTTGCAAAAATATTTATTTGATCTTTGTATTAAGAAGATATTCCCAATCAAATAGTATAGTAACAAAGATCTTCAGCACACAAGCAAATATCTCAAAATATTTTTCTCAAGATAAATCACAAGAGATATTTGAAAAACGATTTGTAAAATATTTTTCGCAACCAAAACTCAATATGAATTCTTGAGTATCGCAATTAAAATACAAAACTCAGAAACCCAAGGAAGTTTTCCTATGGAAGACTTATTTATGAAGCCTCCTAGGAGAACTTGTAGCTTACTCTCTATGAAATAAAGATCACAAATAAAACAACCAAAAGAGAGTTTAAGCTAGGTGAGATAAGCACAAGAATACTCTTACAAGGAGGTATTTGCAATATAAATGAGTAAGAGTAGGAGTTTAAAGCTTGAATATGAAATATGAGCTTTTTGAGATTGAGAGGATTTTGGCAAATTATATTTGCTAATCTCTTTCTAATTATTCCAAATGAGGGGGTATATATAGACTACCCTTAAAATATAACCGTTAAGGACACATATGGGATTATTAGGAAAGTTTTATTATATTTTAACCAAGTTAACCCCGTTTAAAAATATTAACCACGGTAAAAATTAAGGGGCAACCCGAGAGGTCCGGTCAACCAGAATTATTTCGGTCGACCAGGACTCAAATGGTTCGGTCGACCAGGGGGATTTTGAACTGAAGGCTCGGTCGACCGTATATATGTGTCAAGGGCAATTTTTTGAGATTCGGTCGACCAGGAGAAAATTGAACTAAATGGTCGGTCGACCGGGATAGGCGATTTTTCAAATTAGCACGATTTGGTCAACCAGGAGATTTTGAACTAAATGGTTCGGTCGAGCAGACCGTTGGGGCATCTCCCGAGGACCCTCGGTCGACCAGGTAGTTGGAGTACAAAATTGGCTCGGTCGACCAGATGGTCAAATTGTTTGACCAAGGGAGGTTTCGGTCGACCGGGGATTTTGAACTATAACGGTTCGGTCGACCGGACTGTGGTCAAACGGTTGACCTGGTCCGGGTTCAGTCGATCGGGCGTATTTGTACTGTGAAGTACGGTCGACCAAAAGTACCCATTTAGAGCATTTTTGTCCCATTTAAGCATGCAAACACTCTATTTAAATGAACATTCATATATATGCATGAGTGAGTGTCCTAGGGTCATTTCTAGGCCTTTTTCAAGACACCGAAAAAATCCGGTGTCGGTCGACCGAAGAGTGTTCCCTAAAGTCCATCTATGGTCTTGAGCTTATCGATCCTTCCATGCAGGTAAGGCATTAATTATTACAGACCATGTTCTCCTAATTACTATTACAGACCCAAATGAATGATTAAATTACAATACAACATAAATAAGGTCTTCAGGTCTTCACTTCATGTGTCGTGTGCGTGCACCATATTATACGTTCGATCGGTCCTGCACACAAACTCATTAAACCATTAAATACTGTATTTGTCATAATCAAAACAGGGTATGACCCATAGGGTCAACAGAGACGTAGGTAGTATTGGCCAAACCCTGATAACATTTCTTGTGCCTGCTTTTGATTTCCGCACTTAAATTTAATTACAGTGTTTGGTTGAGAAATACTAAAATTGCTTTAATTGCTTTACATTTCTGCTCAGTTTGATTTTTGCTAAGTTGGATATTGCATAGAAAGACCCTAGGTTGGGAAATACTGTTTGTGGAATTGAAATCAACTTAGGAAGTTTTAATTTTCCAATTCACCCCCCCTCTTGGGATAGTCAACATTATCAAAACGCAAAGTACTCTCCAACTTGCATAGCTGACTTCAAAAATAAATCTAGTCAAATTTGCCGTCTTTATAAACACAACAATATACTCCAAATAGTTGGTCAGTTACCATATACAGTACATATTGAAGCCATGGTCTTAAATTTCCACGACATTGTCGAAATTTTCGATTTCCATCACCCTCAAAATTAAAATGGCAGTTGATTTCTATCTTATATGTTTTCATCGAAATCTCAAATAATCATCCGAAATTTATCAAAATCTCAAAATTTTAGCAAAACTTATCGAAATCTTTACTACATAGTACATAATGAAATTTCTTTGGAATTAAAATGAGAGATTTAGGAGTGAAGTGGAATTTCTCTCTTTGATTTTTTTTTTTTTTTTTTATCAAAACAAACTATTATTACAAGGGCTTTTGTAATAATATATATATATATATAAACTTACAAGTTACAACAACATTTTATTTAACCATTCATGTCTAAATTATCATTATTTGTATAGTAAATAATATTTAAATGATTTATGAATTTCATTGTATTAACTGAATATGTTTAATGCACATTATCTTACAAATATGTTTAATACATATATTATATTTCAACTTTTCCACCTCATACACAACATAGATGTATTTAACTTATAATATATTAATCCTAAAATTTACATTAATATTTCTATTAACCATTTCTAAGGTTTCGTAAAAGTATTTCATACTTTACTACTGATTTCCATTTTTTAAAATTGAAATCGAAATCGAAACTTCTGTATTTTTTAAGCTTCAAAATTTGAGTTGAAATCGATATTTAAGACCCTGATTGAAACAGGGCGGGTGTCCAATAAAAATGAATGAGCCCCCTTGCCCCTTTGTTTCCAATGTCATTAAAATAGCCTATTTCTATTTCTTAGGACTTGTTTCAAGTATCTCCAATTCAGATTTTATATCTTTAGAATGGCTCTATGCTGTAGGAAGGGCTTAGGCTCCGCCTCTAAACACAGAAAAACCAAAGTAATCCCACACCAAAAGGCCAAGTCAGACAAAGTAGAGAAAGGATGATGTGTATTAGGCCAAGCAAGACAAAGTAGAGAAAGGATTACATATATTTATGAAAAAGCCAGGATGGTATCATGCAAGATGCATTCCAAGAACAGTACTAAAAAACAAATATATAAATAAACTTGTGATATGTCCAATTTTGTACTACATAATCATCAAATTTTGCGAGTCGTCAATGAATTTGTATTCATTAGGCCCCCTTCTGTAGTCAATATCTCAAGTTCCTCACTCCCAACCACTTTAGTTTCTCATATCAAAGACAAAAAAATTCAAATTTCTACAAGTCACTATTGCAGGAGAAAACAGTAATAAAAAATGCAAGTCATTTGATATATACTGATAATGGAAAATGCAGGGGGTATATGTGAACCCTTGCCGGCAAGGGTATCAACCTCAACCATGAAGCCCCTTGGCTCTCTCCTATGGAAGTCAATTCGTCTTTGACGACAAAAGCTTCTTCAGCATCAACACTAAGGGCAACGCCTTCAGGACAAAGAGGTTGAAACCATCCACCCATTCATTCAGCCATGGTCCTCCAGCGCTCTAGCACCTTCTTGAAGGCAGTAGAAACCCAGTATTTCACAGCTCCAGCCTCTTCAGCCCCAACCAGAGCACCCTTCCTGCAGCCAGCTCATCTTTGAGGGAGCTAATGGTAGACTCCGAGGCCTTGGTAGTGGCTCGATAATGCAGCACTGCTGCATTGGTAAAGCATAGCTAATATTACTAGTTATTATATCTATTATTGCTATCTAGGTGTCATTAGTGTGATCCAATCACATTTCCCAAGTTCAAGTTTATTATTTACAAAGTTCATCTATGAATCTAGTTCCAAAGTTATTCATGAAGTCTTTGAGTTTAGAGAAGTCGGTCCAATTGCAGTCAACAACAGTCATTTTCCTAGGCACATTTATTGCTAAAGTTGTCAATTACTTGGATGTGTGCTGGCCCAAAAAATTGAAGAGGCTGTGCAGAATTTCCCCTTCTATTTTGCTAATCAATTCTAACTTGTTTGGAATTTCCTAAGAATTCGGAGGGTTGAGGATTCAGCCAGTGGCTCTTTCCATAGCCTACATCATTCTGTTTCCGCATGAGGGACCTCTTTTTTTCCACCATATCTCTCCATAACTATCCTAATAGCAGAATCTAGAGTGTCTTTCCTCCATGCACATTGCATCAACTTGGTATTAGAGCTGGTTCTTCTTTGGATAACTTTTAGATTCCTGCTAGGGGATGGAAGAGGAAATCATGGTCAAACAGACTTATGCAACTGTTATGATGTTGCATGTTTTCCAAGAGCAAACTCAAAATGTTACGGAGATTGTTCTTCAATATTAACACAAATGTTCAAGGAAATGGAAGGAGACAGGATGATGAACAAGTAGGAGAAATTGAAGATAAAGCAATCAGTTTTTCAGCAATGCAAGTAGTCCAAGACTTAGAAGGCAAGTTCAGCACAATGATGTACCAGGAATCTCATTCCTAGGACTGGATGCCTGCCTCATGGGAATATTTTTATTTGGTTTACATTGTAAGATTCCCAGGAATGTACACAAGATTCCCATGTCAATGTTTGGTTTAAAATGGGAATCCCATAATCTGGTAGGCATTTCAAGAAGGTGACCATTATACACTTGACATATTTGTAACCAGAACTAATTATATTTTCAACACAAAAACCTACTAAGAATGCATTATAAAATCCGTGCCCTAAATTTTTCAACAATCATAAATTTAAAAAATTCAACACTTTAACAATCAATTAATTGAAATAATTGAGGACAACGTAGTGTCTAAATATTAACTATTATATTAAATTATTATACACAAAAAAAATATTACTTTAATTTTATTAATAATTTACTATTTTGTATAGTGTGATAATACTACATTATAGGGGCATAGTTGTCAAACACACCGAAAATTGTGAGGGAATTTGGTCCAAAAAGTAGGGTTCTCATGGGAATGGGATTCCCATGAAACTTAACCATGGGGACAGAATAGGATGCCCATGTTTTACAAAAATCTTTTCATTCTTAGGAATGTGAATATTCCTACCACGTTAGAATTCCATGCTCAAACAAACATGGGAATGAGATGTCATGGACATCACATTCCAAGGAATCTTGAACGATGCAGAAATCAAACGTGCCCTAAAGAATATAGTGTTCAAATCCACATTGCAGAATTTGATGGTGACATGGAACTTGACAACTTCCTGTACTTTGCTTTGAGTACAAAAATATTTGGGAAGATCAGAGAGTCAAGCTGGTTTGCTGCAATACTGACAGGAGCTGCTTCTACTTGATGGAGGCATTACCAAAATGATCAAGAACTTAGAGGCAAAAGGAAGTTCAAGAAGTGGAATTAAATGAAGGAGAAGGAAGAATTCATGCAAAAGGAAGGTCAAGAAGTGGAATAAAATGAAGGAGAAGGCACAATTCAGACAGCAGGTCAATCAGCAAACTTACCAAAAACTGCAAAATCTTGAGCAGCATAGGAAAAGTTCTAAGAGAGAACATCAATTGACACAAAGGAGTAATCTTGTTGAAACAGAATTTCCGAAGGTAAGCCTATATGTCAATGGTCTTCTAGAAATTCAAGATCAAGAAAGTTTGAAACGACCTTTCAAAGTAACTGATGCTCATCAGCTTGCTTTAAAGGTTGAAGCTCAATTGATGCTGAATATGTTGAAGAAGTTGGTGCATGCTCCATGGTGGGAGTTTCTAACTGCCCCACAGCCTCAAACAAAAACATAAAAGGCAGAACCTGCAGTCTGCCCAGATGCTAGTCAGTAGTCACAGAAATCAGCATAATCCACAGGGCCAGAACACTATAAGTGCTACAGGTGTTGAGAACCTGGACATCAATCAAATGAATGCCCAAAAAGGAAGCCTATAGAATGTGTCAGTTTTTCAAAAAACCAGGAAGAAAAACCAAAGGCATTGGTGCAGATGACACTCACTATGAGACTGGGCATGAAGCTAACTTGAGAAAAAAAAAAAATGAAATAAATGTGATGAGGTAAGCAAAATGATGGTTGTGTGAAGGTCCATTCTTGCTCCTCCAGTCATGAGTGGTAAAGATTGGTCAAAAGAACATTTTATGCACTTGCTGCACATCCCCTCATGCTAGTGCATGCACACACCTGCCTGTCTATGTCAAAACGGCACCGTCTCACTTAAATGCTTTTAAACAATAAATTGTGACAAAGGACAAAACACATCATTTTGGGCCTTGGTCTGGTCTGGTCTGTTCTGTCTTCCTCCTACACAGCTTGTCAAGGTGTCACTTCTCCCTCAAACCCAGCAAGAAAACAGTAAGCACATGGCTCCCACATGCACGCCTCGCCTATTTAACTCTGAGGGCATTTTATCTAATTCAAAATTTTTGAGTTATCTCAGTGATTGTATTAGACAATTTACGGTATTCTGTGCATAATTTACATATTTTCTCGTTTGTTTGCTTTCCTGTTTGCATTTCTCTATATTCTAATTAATTGGTAGTGTTTTCTACCATTAAAATGTTAACTGTTAATCAATCCGATGACAAAACTTGAAAGTGGGGCAATAGCATCCCTTCAAGGTTCTCGAGGTGAAAGCAGTCACCACAACAGTGGGGTTGTTCAATATTTGAACGTCGGTAATTAAATAACATATAAGAGTAAAGGGTCTGGCTTAATTGAGTGAAAAATGGGTAATCATAGGCTCATCAAGTACCATTCATGGAACATGTGTAATGGGTGCCAATGTCTTCCCCTCGCATAACCGTACTCCCCAACTCTACTCCGATTAGGCAAACCAAGACTATTTGGTTCATGTACCTAGGTTAAGCTTAAAGACCAAAACTAGTAGAAACTAGATGATCTAACCACACCAAGGAAAATAACAAATTAGTCGCAACTCTGTTGAATATTTTTGAAAACCTATTATCTCACATTTTCATATCACTCGCTCAGTCGCCATCCATGTCAGTGGGTCCGTGATGGAGGTCCATCTACATCCCCTAGGCCACCCATTCAGCACGCATATTTTAGGCATAGGTTTAGGAAGGTTAATGTGTTTAGTTGGGTCATATTTGTACAAAAGTGTTAGTTGTAGTAGCAGTTTAAGGCTGGACATGCATGTTGATGGACAGTTAATTTGATTTGAATTCAGACTGCAGTTTCCCCCCTCCCTCCTTCTGGTTTAAGTGCTGGACATGCAAGTTCATGGACAGTTAATTTGATTTGAATTCAGACTGCAGTTTCTCCCTGCCTCCCTCCAATTTAAGTGCTGGACATGTGAGTTGATGGACAGTTTCTCCCACCCTCCCCCCCCCCCCTTTTCTCTCTCTCTCCATGTATATATATGTGTGAGTGTGTGTGTTTCTTAGTTGTAGTAGTGGTTTAAGTGCTGGACATGCAAGTTGATGCACAGTTAATTCAGACCGCAGTTTCTCTCCCTCTCTCTCCCGCAGGTTCTGCAGCTGCTTCTTCTTCTTCCCCCTCCTCCTTCCTTCTTCTTCTTCTTATCTCCCATCTCTGTTCTGTTCTGCCTCTATTCTGACTCTCACCTCTTCTCCACCTGCCATTTCTGCTGGCCTGCTGCTGCTGCTGCTTCTTGTTCTTCTTCTTCTTCTAATTCTCTCAATTTTCTCCCTCTATCTGAATTTTCTCACTTGTCTTACATCAAATTGGCATCAGAGCAAACCATGATAACCACACAACCATTCTAGGTCAGAAATTCCAGAAATTTCAAACACTGTAGCCCTGCGAGAATTTCCTAGAAAATATCAATTGTGTCCCTGAAATTCGAGCACCCTTTTCCGGCAACCATTTTACACCACGCCCTACTCCAAGGGTTCCTCTAGCACCTAACAATACAATTCAGGCTCCAAAACAGACCGGTAGGCCAATTCAGCACCTCCAGCCTCAAGTCAGTCCAGAGTCTAGGTTTGAGGCAGGAAACTTAGAGGAGTTTTGATGATGTAGCGTACCAATCTAACCCTAGGCATGCTTCAGATTCACCTAGGCAAGGTTGGGAGTGGAGGACCATGGAAATGCTACAAAAAGGGTCAAGGTAGATGTGCATGCCTACGATGGGAAATGATACCCAAGCTCCTCTTTAGACTGGATATCGAAGATGGAGGATTTCTTTAATTGGTACCTATACGAGGTGAGGACAAAGTTTGGTTTGCCAAGATGAAACAGTTGGGATTGACAAAGAAGTATTAGCAAACTATGCAACAAACCCTGGAATGGTTGGGTGAACCTCCTATTACCTGATGGGAAGCAATGAGACAATGACTGAAAGAAAAGTACATCCTTCCTTCCTATAAGAGCCAATTGTTCGGTGAGCTTTTGAACCATAAGCAGACCACTACCGTAGCTAGCTACACTGATCAATTGAGGAGCTGATGCTTAGGACTGATATTGTTGAGGTCACACCTCACACTGGGGCTAGGTTTGTGAATGGTCCAAGGAAGATGTTAGGTGAGATGTTGAGTTGTTCTCTCCAAAGTCTTTAGAGGCAGCTTATCAGAAAGTTCTTGCCATCGAGAAGTACCTCAAGAACTCCCGTAGATCTTCATCTCAGGTGAGTGAGTCTCATCATTCCAAATCCTTTCCTCAGCCTAGGCTACCATCCCTCAGTCTACCCCTAGAGAGAGTTTTGCGAAGCAAGTAGAGTGATATCATGTTGTTCGCTTTAGTGGTCCAAGTAATCCCCAAGCTAGTAGCTCATCTGTGTAGTGTCATTGTTGCCACACTAGAGGTCATATTGCTACCCATTGTCCCTGACAAGCCTTAACTTCAGTGCGTGAAACTGATGATCTACCAACTTATAAGGATCAAGTAGTAAATGTTAAGTACTCTGGAGATGAGGGTGAGATTGTTGATGATTTTGAGGAGGATGACCGCCATGTTGGTGTGGTAAGGTGTGTCTTATCCACTATCGCAGATGGCGAGAAGTGGAAACGGACCACTATTTTCCACACTTTCATTCATTGTGGAGATAAGACATGTAAGTTAGTTATTGATGGAGGGAAGCAGCAGGAATGTGATCTCCAAGGTTGCTTTAGGAAGATTGAACCTTAAAGGAGAGCCACACCCTCATCCTTTGCAGGTGAATTGGGTAAACAGGGCCAATCTTCGACTTAGAGGTGCTTCCAAATAGGAGATTATAAGGATATGGTCTATTGTGATGTACTTTCGATGGATGTGGACCCATGTCCTGCTAGGGCGACCATTGTTATTTGATCATGATGTAACCAATCATAGTAGGGAAAAGTTGGAAAACACTTGTGTGCTCAGGCACAAAGATAAGAATATCATCCTAACCCTTACCAAGCCCACTTGCAAGGATCCTACGTTAAGGAACAAGGTAGCCCATCAAGTCCCTGTTCAAAGTAGAATTCACTCACTTGATCATAGGGCATTTGAGCAAATGAGCTAATAAAACAGGTGCATTTTAGCAATCATCGCTCAAAAGATTCCTTCTAAGGATCAAGTGTTTTCATGTTCAATGAGTTACCTATTGAGCTACCACCTATATGAGACATTCAGCATGCCATAGATCTCATTCCAAGTTCACAATTACTTTACCTGCCACATTATAGGATGATCCTTAAAGAGCATGTTGAATTGAATTGGCAGGTAGGGGAATTCCTTGACAAGGACTTTTGAGACATAGTTTTATTCCATGTGCTGAACCAACTCTTCTAACTCCAAAAAAGGATAGATCTTGGAGGATGTGTGCGAATAGTAGAGCCATCAACAAAATCACTACCAAGTATAGGTTCCCTATCCCTAGACTTAAGGATATGCTTTAACATGTTACCTGGCTCTAGCTTGAACTCCAAGATTGACCTGCACAGTGAATATCACCAAATTAGAATTAAACAAGGAGATGAATGGAAATTTTAAGACCCAAGATGGTTTATTTGAGCGGTTGGTCATGCCCTTTGAACTTTCCAATGCCCCCAACACTTTTGTGAGTGTTATGACACGTTTTGCAAGCATTCATGGGAAAGTTCCTAGTGGTCTACTTTGATGATATTCTAGTCTATAGTAAAACTAGGTAGGAGCACTTGGTACATCTACATGAGTTCTTTGTCAATTTAAGGAAAGTTAAGTTGTTTGCTAACCTCAAGATGCACAGCTTCTTACAACCTAGTGTGCCCTTTCTTGGTTTTGTGAATCTGCGTAAGGAATAGCCATTGATCTAAAAAAAATCAGAGCCATTAGAGAGTGGCTTAAGCCTAAGACTATTACCGAGGTTCATAGTTTTCATGGCCCTGTTGCCTTCTATAGGAGATTCAAAGGGAATTTTGGTACCATCATGGCTCCTAAAACAAAGTGTTCAAAGAAAGAAGGGTTTCATTGGACCCCATCAGTTGCCAAAGCTTTTATAGAGGTCAAACAAAAGATGATCGACGCACCTATACTTAGGCATCTGAACATTAGTAGAGTTTTTGAGATGGCATGAGAAGCCTTTGGGGAACATATAGGTGGGGTCTTGAGTTAGGAGGGACATCCTATAGCATTTTTCAGTGAAAAACTCTCTAATGCCAAACAAAGATATAGCACACATGATAAAGAGTTTTATGTTGTAGTGAGATGCCTCCAACATCGGAGATACTACTTGTTACCCTAAGAGATTGTACTCCTTTCCAACCACCTTGCTTTGCAATATCTGAGCTCACAGAAAAAGTTGAGTGCGAAGCATGCTGGTTGCGTAGAGTTCCTCAACGAGTACACTTTTATCCTTAAGCATCATTCCAGTGTTGAGAATAAAGTGGTCGATGGCCTTAGTAGGGTAGCAATTATTCCCCATATCTTGAGAGTCAAAAGTCATTAGGTTTGATCACCAAAAGGACAAGTACTCCACTTGTCCTAATTTTGTGCTAATCTTTTAGGCGGTGAGTGGGGGCCACCATAGAAATTTTTTAGATTTCATCATCCGTGAGGGATACCCGTTTCGAGGTCCTAGGTTATGCGTTTCCCATACTTCTTTTATAGATATTTTAGTTTGAGAATTGCATGTTGAATGGTTAGCTAGTCACCTAGAGAGGGATAGACCATTGCCTTAGCTGAGGATAGGTTTTATTGGCCTTCCTTAAAGAGGGATGTTGCTAGAAAAGTGTCTTAGCGTCGCACCTATCAGTTATCCAATCTAAGAGACACAATACTGGCATTTACACCGCCTCTGCCATTGCCACACATACTTTTGGAAGACCTAAGCATGGATTTTGCTCTTGGACTCCCCAAAACAGCCTGGGGACATGATTCCATATTTGTTGCTGTTGACAGCTTCTCCAAGACGACACATTTCATTCCATGTAATAAGACTTCTTTGAAAATCCCGTAATTGAAATTAGGAAAAAAGCGGCATGTTAGAGAGAGAATCTCTCCCTTCTCTCTAGAAGGTGCATGGTCGTGGATTGGTGTGAGGGCTGCTTCCTTGATTGATTTCAGGAGTTCCCAACAATTTGTTGTGCTTGTTGACAAATCGGTTCATTGTTGGACTGTACAAAGCTCATCTAATCCGATTGGAGGCAGATCTTCTGCTTCTTTTTGGGTTTTGAAATTTAGATATCGTCTTCCCACTTTCCCGCCTATGCAGGAAGGTTTGAATTTTGAAGCTTCAGTTCAGTAATGGGGCATCGGGATGCTTCTAGAGATACAAGGAAAGATGCGCGGGATGAGGAGATGAAGGATGAGAGAGAGATCTTGCGCTGAAATTTATTGAAATTAAAGGAGGTATAAGGAATCAATGGATTAAAAAGAAGCATGGGGAGATTATGGCTGAATTCGAAAGATTGTCAAAAATAGCTTCCCAAAGGGTTAATGCATCTTCGAAGGGACTAAAATCGTCGGAGGAATTGCTAGGGTCTCCTTGTTCGCAAAGGGGCATGCTTGTTGATCAGGTGAAGGAAATATCAAAGGAGGGTGTCAAGGAAGTCCAGAACGAAGGTAGTCATAGCAAATGCCTGTATGATGATGGAATGTGTTGTAATCAACAGGGATTAAAGAAGAGCACGAGTCTATGTGTATCGAAAGGAGAACTAATGGAGGAAAAGGGTCTACCTAAGACCAGTAGTTCTAAAAGTTAACATGAGAAGAGTTGTGAGAAGATGAAGGACAAAAGGAAATTGTGGGGAGATGAAATTCCCTCAAATTCAAATGGAATGGGCATAAATGATTCCAGTAATGTTGGGGCATTCGTTCGTGACAATGACCAATGTCCAGTAGATGAGCAATGTCCAGAGGACAGTTCTGTTGCTCCTGTGGAGAATAACCAGGAGCTACCAGGTAACCTAGAAGGGAATACGATTATAAGGAACAACAAGAAGGTCCCTTGGATAGAATTGTTTGCAAACAACAGGGATCCTGCCTATTGTGGTCCCTTGCCTAAGTTCTCAGCTGAAGAGATGTATAGCTCTGAGGGGATTATAAATAAGCACCTGGTGGGATACTTCACAGGTAAGTTCTCTAGGAAGATGGCCTTCAATAATCTGTTAAGATCGTGGAAAGTGAAGGTGGAATCAACAGAACATGATAAGGGTTGGATTGTGTTCAAGTTTCATAAAGAGGGTGATCTCAATGAGGTTCTTATGAATGGGCCTTACTCAGTGTATGGGAGAACACTTAAACTGGAAAAAAATGTCTAGATACTTTCAGTTTGGAATAGAATAGAGGACAGTTGTCTCTGTCTAGGTTCAATTAAAAGACCTCCCTTTTGAGTTATGGCATCCGACTACAATTGGGAGGATCTGCTCTGAGATTGGAAGACCTTTATGCATGGGCAAGCTAACTACTATGAAGGCCAGAATTTCATATGCCAGAGCAATGGTAGAAGTAGACATTGCAAAGGAAATCAAGTATAGTGTGAGGATCTCACTTCCCGAGGTTGTTGAAATTGATCAGCAGGTGGTTTATAAAGGGTTACCAAGGTTTTGTACCAAATGTAAAGCAATTGGTCACTCAGTTGTTTTCTGTAATCCCAGGGAAGATTCAAAAAAGCCTGTGGGTCCTAAGTATAGGCCTAAAGTGCTTCCTCAGATAAAAAAAGAAGTGAAGGAAAGGGGTGGTATTGGAGTGGCAGAGACAATTAGAGAAATGGAAGTGTTTTGTAGCAGTAAAGAGCCCCAATGCGAAGGAAGCCGTCCAAATAATGGCCTAGGTATAGCATGTTGGTACTTTAGGCTATGACAATGATGATCCTTCAGAGGACATGGAACAAGATTCAAAAAGTAGATCTAAATCTGATGGTAATGGTATCAGAGACACATGCTCCAAGGGAGGGGTGGGGGGCTCAGATGATGTTTGTGATGCATCTGCTGTCCCAGTGAGAGCTGATCCTTCTCCTGTAGCAGAAAATGAGACTGAATGTGATCAGGAATTAGTTGTGAAATCTGATGGGGGACAGAAGAATAAATAATATGAGCTAATTAAGGCAACAGACAGAGGTGAGAAAGTAAGGGAGGGTGGAGTGGATAAAGGAAAAGCTCCTAGGGTGGAAACAATGAAGCAAAAAGATAAAGGAAAGGAGGAGAAGAATGAATTTATTCTAGTTAGAAAGAAAAAGAAGGGTAAGGGTACACAGCTCAATTTGCCAAGTTTTGGTAGGGGGTTGAAGCCCCCTTCAAAAACAAGATGAAGATTGCAACGTGGAATATCAGGGGTTTTAATAAACCCTTAAAACAGAATGGGGGTCTTGGCCTCATTAAAAATAAGAGAATTGACATTTGGGAATCATTGAAACAAAAATGGATATGGAAAGGTTGAAGAAGTTTATGGGGCAGAAATTGTCTACTTGGTGCTATGTATGCAATTTTGAAGACCATCCAGCTGGAAGAATACTAGTTATACGGAACCCTCAGAAGGCCAGAGTGCATTTGATTGGAAAGACTGCACAAGTATTACACTGTTAGGTTACTTGCTTGTCTTCTAGGAACAGTTTTTGTCCAAGTTTTGTGTATGGATTTAATACAACAGTATCGAGGAGACCTTTATGGCAGAACCTATCCCAGTTCAGTGGCCAAGATCCCTGGTTACTAATGGGAGATTTCAATTGTGTAATGCAGATGCATGAGAAGAGGAATGGGAACCCTGTCACAAATTATGAAATCAGAGACATCATTGAGTGCTTTGCAGTAAATGGGCTATCTGATGTTAACTCTTCTGGATGCTTCCTCACTTGGACAAATAATAGAACATGGTGTAAACTCGACAGAGCTGTAGTGAATAATGAGTGGATCAATAAAGGCTATGGGGTGCATGCTCAGTTTCAGCTCCCTGGAACTCACTCTGATCATGCATTGTGTATTGTGGATCTGTTTGAGGAGGTGGCTTTGGGGAGAAGACCCTTCAAATTTTTTAATATGTGATCTAAACATGACGACTTCCTAAGTATTGTTCAGTCATCCTGGAGGTGCAGAGTTGAGGGCTGTAAGTTGTTCAGACTGACAAGAAAATTGCAGATGCTGAAAGGCCCTCTTAAAGAGCTGAATGCCATTCACTTCTCTCATATCTCAGCTAGGGCTGAGAGAGCTTGCTTGGAGGTTAGAGATTTGCAGCAAAGACTTCATGACAACCATGAAGATGAGGAATTGCAGAGAGTACTTGTGGAGAAAAAAGAAATAGCTAATAGATTGGAGGAAGCTAACAGGAGCTTCCTGGTACAATAGGCCAAGTGTCTCTATTTGAAAAACAGTGATCGGAGCACTAGTTTCTTTCTCTCTCATGAGGAGACATATAGCTAGGAACCATATTGTATCCATCATTAAGGAGAATGGAGACAGTACTAGATCTCTAGTTCAGGTGGCAGATGAGTTTTTGGATTTCTATAAGAAGCTCCTTGGGACTGAGGAAGAGTGCAGCCCTGTAGACCCCCTTGTGATCAGGAGAGGGCCGATCCTTAGTGAGACTCAAGCTAGGTTGATGGTTGAAAAAGTGACTGATGAGGAGATAAAAGAAGCACTTTTTAAAATTGGTGAGGATCGTGCCCCTGGTCCAGATGGATTTACATCCTGTTTTTTCAAGAAGGCATGGAATATCATTGGAAAAGAATTCTCTTTGGCTATTAAGGAATTCTTTATTAATGGAAAACTTTTGAAGGAGATTAATAGAATATCCATTGCTTTGATTGCTAAGACACAACATACAACTTCAGTTCAGCAATACAGACCCATTTTATGTTGCAATCTAGTCTATAAAGTTATTGCAAAAATCATAGCTAACAGGATTAAGCCAGGTCTGGATGCCATAATAAACAAAGCTCAAACTGCTTTTGTTAGTCAGAGATCTATGATAGAAAACATCTACCTTGTGCAAGAGCGGGTTCGAAAGTATGCCCGAAAAAGAATCTTCCCTCGATGTATGCTAAAAATTGATCTTAAGAAGGCGTATGACTCAGTGTCCTGGAACTTCCTGACAGGTATGCTTGTTCATTTGAATTTTCCTTACACTATGGTGGGCTGGGTGATGCAGTGTGTGACAACTACTCTATTCCCTGTCGATAAATGGAGGCTTGTATGGATTGTTTGCTGGCAAGAAGGGTCTCAGACAAGGAGATCCCCTTTCACCCATTCTGTTTGTTATCAGCATGGAGTACCTATCAAGGCTTCTCTTGGATTTGGATAGTGGCTCTGATTACAAATTTCACCCAAAATGTGGAGATTTGAAAATATCCCATTTGGCTTTCGCTGATGATCTGATTTTATTTGCTAGGGGTGACTACTCTTCTGTTAAAGCGATTATGGATAGGCTGAAGATGTTTGCTGACTGTTCTGGGTTGCGAGCTAGTCTGCTTAAATCAAACCTCTACTGTTCTGGTGTTAATGGAGATGCTCTGAATTCCATCAAAAGCGTCACTGGTTTTCCATTGGGGGACTTTCCATTTCGGTACCTGGGAATTCCTCTTGCTTCCAAGAGATTAAATGCCATGCACTTTTTTCCTCTCAAAAGTAAGATTGGAAATTTAATTAGCTCTTGGCCAGGTCACTCTCTTTCTTACGCTGGTAAGTTGGAACTGCTTAACTCAGTTGTGCAAGGGGTGCAGTGTTTTTGGCTTTCGATTTTCCCTATTCCCAGTTCTGTGTTGTCCCATGTGATAAAGCTCTGTAGGGCTTTCCTGTGGGGTGGAAAGAAAAGACCTCTAGCTGCATGGAATGAAGTTTGCTTACCGAAAAGGGAGGGAGGTGGGGGTAATGGATTTGAAAAGCTG
Organism: Malania oleifera; assembly: GCF_029873635.1. NCBI lineage: Eukaryota > Viridiplantae > Streptophyta > Magnoliopsida > Santalales > Ximeniaceae > Malania > Malania oleifera. The sequence continues at coordinate 52,734,256 of NC_080420.1, read as the reverse complement.
GAACCTTGCTTTGCTCACTAAAACCTTATGGCATATCCATGACAAGAAGGATTCCCTATGGTCCAAGTGGGTGAATCAAGTTTACCTTAGGGGTGGCTGTCTATGGGAGGCTACGGCTAAACATGATGACTCCCCCCTGTTCAAGAGACTCATTGAGATGAAGAATAGGCTGATTATTCAACGTGGAGACAATAGGAAAGCAGAGGAGACGTTAGGATACTGGGATGAGGGTCAAAAGTTCCAATGTTATGAAGCATATCAGTTCTGGAGGAATAAAGGGAACAGGGTACCATGGTATAAGCTGATCTGGAAAAACCCTTGTGACCCGAAGCACTCCTTCATACTGTGGTTGGCTGCTAAGGGTAAACTACTGACTTGTGACAGATATAAAATGGAAGACATGGATGATACCTGTGTAATGTGTGGGGCTGAAAAAGAGACAGCTAACCATCTATTCTTCAAATGTAGAATTTCGAGAACTGTTTGGGAGTATGTAAAAGGATGGCTTGGCCAGACCAGGGTGATGTCCACCATCAAAGCTAGCATTAAGTGGATGATGAAAGAAGTTAAAGGAACAGGCATGCAGGTGGTGGCCAAGAGAGCATGTTTTGCTCTAAATGTCTACTGGCTATGGCACTTTCGAAACAAAAGGAGGTTTGAAGGAACTGTTCTCAACCTGATACCATTGTAAAAATGATTCAAACTCACACTTTTAGAATAGTATATGACAAGTTTCCCTTCATTTGTACTTGAAGTGTAGTTATTTTGGATACTAGAGCCCCTGGGAATGCCCAGGTTCTGATGTAATTGGAATCATAGATGACTAAAAGTAGTTTTTGAGTTGTATATGCTTAGAATCTCCTGGGTATGCCCAGAGTAGTTGTACATATCCATTTGATCTATTAATTATAATTTTCAGATAAAAAAAAAATAAGACTTCTTATGCATCTCATGTAGCCAATTTGTTCTTTAGAGAGGTCGTCAAATTGCATGGTTTGCCGACCTTCGTAGTGTCTAACAGGGATATCAATTTCTCTGGCTACTTTTGGAAGGCACTTTGGAAAATGTGTGGGACTCACTTGCTACTTTCTTCTGCTTGCCACCCCCAAGCTAATGGTCAAACTGTGGTTGTGAATTGTAGTCTTGGTGACCAACTTTGGTGTGTTACGAGAGAAAAAACGGGGCAATTGGGACTTGGTTCTACCCACTGTTGCATTGCTTATAATAATTATATGAACAGGTCCACAGGTAAGAGTCCTTTTGTGTATTCGGTTATAAACACCGTGTACCCATTGATCTTGTTCCTTTGCCACCAGATGTTCGTATTTTTTAGCCTGCTAAGTATTTCGTTCATCCCATCCATGAGTTGCATGTTTTGGTTAGGAAAAAACTTGCTATGAGTAATATGGATTCTAAATTAGTTGCAGATGTGCATCCAACATCGTAAAGCTAAAGAGTTTAAAATAGGTGATAGTGTCAAGGTTCGCATAAGACCTGAATGTTACCCTAGAAAAAGCTCCATGCTCGTGCCATTGGCTCTCTCCTCATCCTTAAGAAACTTGGACCTAATGCATATTTACTTGATTTACCTACTCATATGACCATTGGTCCAGTTTCTAACATAGAGGATTTGAAACCTTGCCAACGCACTTTTGAGCCTCTTGGTTTGTGAGGCTAGCTAGTGCACAAAAGTGTATACCATGATTCTTCTGTCTATCAATAACTGCATGCGTTGCACGAAGGATGTGAAGAAGTAGGCCATTATCTCGCTAAAAATGAGCCAAGCTAGCATTTGCAGGGAATTGCCCCTGTCAAGTAGTCATGCATTATGATAGAAACTCTCAATTCTTTGGCAAATACAGCCCTTTAGAACATTCCTTCACATATACCTGCAGTAGCATTCAAGTAAAGCCCTTTGATTTCACCTGTTCTGGCCTGTGCCTTATAAATTGCTTCAGCACAAAATAAGAAACAATCTTTCCAACATATAAATGGTTGGGAGTCCCTTTCATTTTTGTATAAAATGACTTTTTTCCATTTGTAGGGAATTCCTTCCTCCAAAGACCAGATAAGCATCCCACAGCGTTTCAGGTAAGCCATAAAGTGACAGGCCTAACATCTCACTCCCATGTCCGATTAGAGGCCGTCTCAGTTAAGCAAAATCATTGGTCCAAGAGCCCATAAAGCCGTACCCCATTTGCTAAGTTCCTAAAGAGCAAAGAGCCGATTCGTGACTTGGAAGGCTGCTAGCAAGAAGCAATGCTCGGAGCTTTTGGACAAATCCACTGCAGGACAGTGGGATAAGATGACACTATGCTTCTCAACCACAAGAAACAGTGGAGTCTATCTTGGATGATGAGTTCGTGATGTCTCCTCATGGTGGTTTTTGTCACTACTTGGTTCATTGGAGAGGTTGTCCCAAGTTGATGCTGCATGGCTTGCTAAGGATGATGATAGTGACAGCACTTGTGACTTGTTGGAGTCATATTTGCAGTCCCACTCTGCAAAGCAAAGTTCCTTTCAGCCAGGGTAGAATGATGGAGGACCATCTACATCCCCTAGGCTGCCCAATCAGCACATGTCTGTTAGACATAGGTTTAAGAGGTTTAGGTAATACTGTGTATAGAGGACCTCTTTCTAATTTTAGTGATTTCCCTTAGTATTTTATAATTATGTGTTTAGTTGGGTCATATTTGTAAATACGTGTAAGTTGTAGTAGTGGTTTAAGTGCTGGACGTGCAAGCTGATGAACAGTTAATTTGATTTGAATTCAGACTGCTGTTTCCCCTCTCTCCAACCTGTGGGCTGATCAACAGTTAATTTGGTTTGAATTCAGACTGCAGCTTCAGTTAAGACCACAGTTTCCCCTCCTTCCCACCCCCCACCCCCACCAGCACCTGCAGTTGAATTTGAACTGCAGCTCCAGTTAAATTTGAATTCAGACTGTTGTTTCCCCTCTCTCCCTCCCTCCCACCCGCAGACTGATGACCGCAGGCTGATGAACAGTTAATTTGATTTGAATTCAGACTGCAGCTTCATTTAGGACTGCTGTTTCCCCTCCCTCCCTTCCACCCGCACCCACAGCCACAGGCTTCCGCAGCTTCTTCCTCCCACCTGCACCAGAACCTGCACCCACAGGGCTACCACAGCTTCTTCCTCCCACCCGCACCCACACCTGCAAGCTGCCGCTTCTTCTTCTCTCTATATTTAAATTCGCTCACTTGTCCAACATCAGTCCGTTTCAAGGACACATTGACAAAAGATATGATGTGGGGCACAAACTTTTGTTGGGGTTGGCACAAACGTACCACCAATCTCGGAAGTTAAGTTGTTGTTTTCAGGAAAATAAGAAGCAAAATATCTTCAGGCTTCGAAACAAGCCCACGATTGTGAAAGAGGGTCCCTTATGAATTTGGCAGAAGCTACAAGAGAGAAATCTCATAAAAATTGAAGACCCCAACAAAAAAAAGTGGGGCCACAGGTAAGCGACAGCCAGCCTGAAGAGCATCTTCATAAATGCAAATCTCCCCCAAGCTAGGTAGAGCACACCGTCTCATTAAGCTCAAGGAGATGAAGTAAAATTTTAGAAGGAATATAGTGCCTCCAGGAAACATAAGGGAGATCATCCAAGCTGAAAGAGCTCAATTCAAACAAAGGCACTCAAGTTCCTCTAGAGAAGGCCTCAACCTCCTCAAATGCTTGAGAGGCATCCTCAAGGGGATACAATAGGAATGGAGGCCCCCATTGAAGGGCGATGAGACACCAGAGACTCATCTTGTTTGGGTTTTGCCATAAGAAAGAAGAACAAGACCTAAATAGAGAGAAATAGACAAACACGACACAAAAGGGATGAATGAGAGAGGACTCCACAAATGGTTTGTCGAACACTAGGAGGGTGAGAGTTGAAAGGAAGAACAACAAAGAACAAACTCAAGCATACATTTGAAGAATGGAAAGGCGGGAAGAGTTGAGAGCCTTAAATGGAAAGCTAAAGGTCACCAAAGATGAATTGAAGAAGCACCAATAGCAGAAGAATAAAGAATTAGAAGCTTGAGACGAGAACTAGAGAAAAAAATTTATAGAGGAAACCAGGATATAAGTACCTTAAGGAAAGGAATAAACGTCTACCGCAAGTGACAAATGGGAAAGTAAAAAAGGTTGGAAATCCAAGCGTCAGCATGTGTCCCCCACACACAGGCCTCAAAATTCCAATAGGCACGAAGGATGACCTCGGATTCTAGGGGATTTCCTGCCAAAAGCCACTGCCTGGATAACGACAAGTTTCACGCATCTAGGGAGTCTTCCCCAAACCAAGCCCAACACAAGGCCAGGTGTCCTAGTAACTAATTACCCCAAAGTCCAGCACTAAAAGGATGTGAGCTCCAACTTTCACTCAAGACGTGCCAGGAAGGAACATGAAGACTGGTGTGCATGGTAGTTAGAGGAGCAAGGTGAGCCGAGGCGCAAAGGGTCTTTGAAGCCGAGGCGAGAGGCGAAGGCGCGCGCCTCATGAAAGTGAGGCGCACAATTATTAAAATGGTGTAAAATGTCTATTTGGGGTAATTGATATATGAACATATGAATATCTAGTAATATTAGAATTTAAAATGACAAAAAATTCAATTACAAAATTGAAAATTTAGCCCAAAAGCATCAACAATTCAACATAGTTCAACATCAAAAGAAAAGAGAACAAATCAAAAAATAGTAGCTAAATTTCAGTAAAATAAATAAATATTATGTATTAATTATAATTTATAAACTCAAATTAATTAAACTAAATATTACAAATTAAAAAATAGTAGCTAAATTTCAGTAAAAAGAATAAATATTATGTATTAGTTATAATTTATAAACTTGCATTAATTAAACTAAATGTTTAATTAGTAATTACATATAAAGAAGAAGAGGAAAAAAAGTAGCCAAATTTCAATAAAAAGAATAAATATTATGTATTAGTTATAATTTATAAACTTACATTAATTAAACTAAATATTACAAATTTAAAAACAGTAGGTAAATTTCAGTAAAATAAATAAATATTATGTATTAGTTATAATTTATAAGCTTAGATTAATTAAAGAAAATATTTAATTTATAAGCTTACATATAAAGAAGAAGAAAAAGAGAAGCAGCACACAGCACGCAACAGTCAGCAGCACGCAGCACGCAACAAGCAGGCAGCAGGAAGAAGAAGAAGAAGAAGAAGAAGAACTCGTGAGGGCTCCTGCTGGTTGGAAACATAGTCGCGAAGGGTCGTGCTTCTTTAAAATGTCGAAGACGAACTCACGATCCCGGTTCGAAGCTCGAAGACAAAGTAACGAAGGCTTCCGGCTGGTTCGAAGGCTCACAGACGAGCTCACGTTGCTGGTTCGAAGGATCGCGAAGGCTCCTGCTGGTTCGAATGTGCAAAACGAACTCACGAAGGGCTTCGAAGGGCCGAGAGGGGCTAGGGGCTATGTTCATTCGAGTCGAATGAGGGCTACGGGTCTGGCTGTGACCATTTCTCTACTTTAAATGACTAAAAATTCACAAGGCGCGACTCACTGCGCTAGTCGCCCCAGTGCGCCTCGTCTCACCTAGCGTCGCCTCTTGCAGGTCGCCTCGCCTCACCTGGTTTAAGGTGCAAGCCTCTTCGCTTCACTGCGCCTTGCGCCTAGGGCGCGCTTTTAACTACAATGCTAGTGTGCCCCTCAACAAGATGTGATCAATTGAGATTTCTATTTAATATGATTCCCAAATCAATTAGGATTCTACTTAATGTTAGGATTATTTAACGTTTGTTAGTTAGGATTCCCAAATCAATTATGATTTCTAATTAATGAGTCCTAAATCAAATAGGATTCTACTTAATGTTAGGATTATTTAATATTTCTTAGGATTCCCAAATCAATTAGGATTCGAGAGGATATTTTATAGTCCTAATAGGATTCAGTTTCCCTACCTTATATAGATGTGACCCCTGTAGGGCTTTTGTCATGGACGCACGCAATGAAGCAATAACATAATTCATAGCCTTTGGCTAATTTGGGGGCAGATACCCTCTAAGTTATCAAACCCTATTTCCTTTAATATTTTCCATTCTTTAAATTTTCCCAATTTCTCCATGATAAAAACCCCAAGGTCCTATCATTTGGTATCAGAGTCAACGTTCTTGTGGATGTCATTAACCCGCTAACAAAAGCAAAATCTTGGAATTCATGATCTTTACTCATACTCAATAGCCTCAGAAAATTAAGTAGTCTCATATGGAAGCTAGACTAAAGATTGAACTTAGCAATATGTTTAAGTCTCAATTTGAAGAGATCCGAGCATTGCTCTCTAAACTACTCATTACATTTTCCCAAAAAGAGAGAGAAGATGAGATCTCTACATCAGCTAATCAGAGGGAGCAATCGTACATACATGAAGGAGAATACCAAGGAGAGCATGATCATGTTCCTTTTTGTATGAAGGTGGAATTTCCTTGGAGGAACAATGATGACCCAACCAGTTAGGTTTCCAAGGCTGAAATACTTTCACTTTTACCAAACTCCAAAAATATCTAAAGTTAAGATTGCTTCTATTAGTCTAGATGGCGATGCAATTCAATGGTATGATTGATTTGAAGCTCGTTATGGAATGCCTTCATGGGCAGAATTTGTTTATAGATTACTAGTCCCATTTGAGCCCATTGGACATAAGAATATCGACGGAGAGCTTGCTAAAATATGCCAAACTAGCACTATCTTGGAGTATTAGACACGATTTGAGCGGCACGATTTGAGCGGCTATCAAATAGGACTAAAGAATGGAATGAAAGCCAACTCGTCGGTACTTTTATTGAAGGTCTCCTACCTGACATTCAGTGTGAGGTCAAAGTGCGTTGGCTGCTAACTATGACCGTTACAGTTTCTTTTGCACGGTTAGAAGAAAAGAAGTTGGGAGAAGAATGACATCACTCCAACAAGATCATTAGAAAGCAGAATGTTAGCAACACTATCACAGTGATGTGTTCCTAAAATATGCTATTTTAGGCCCCCATTTACCTATGTGATGTCTTCATTTACTTTGTAATATATCCCATCTTATCATTGTTCAGAGTTACACGTGGTTTGTTTCATGTTTCAGGAAATTGGAGCTTAAACTGAGAAGTTAAGCAATGCAAGGAGCCAATGAAGCAACTTGGAAGCACAAGGCTCAGCCAAGTGCACGACCAAGTCTCCAAGGCTTTGATCCAACTAAATCAACATGACTTTGATCAACCATGTGGTGCGACCAAGCAATCACAAAGGGCGACCAGGTCCAGCTAGAAGACTTCAAAGTGTGGTTAACAAGCAGGTTCACAAAATGCTTTGACCAGGGCGCGACCAAGAGACCTTGGACGTGCGACCTTGGCGATGATGACATTAGCTAAACAAAGAATCAATTGAAGACTTTCCAGAATGTCTCGACTAGGGCGCGACCAAGAGAACTTAAGGTGTGATCAAGTCAACTGTTATTGAGTTCAGAAATCTGCTGCGCTAGATTTTGGGCAAAACTTTCCTGATTTGAATTCAATTGTGTGTAAACCCTACGGGGTATAAAATTAAACTTCGAATAGATGATTAGGGTTCCCATTTGGTCCTCTTTGGTCCTGTGACAAACCTTGAGTGTTGTTGGGTGCAATTTAGATTAGATTTCAATTCAATTGTCAATTTACTGCTTTGTTTAATTTCAAGTTGCGAAGTTCAATTCCGTTTTGTTGCTTTGTATTTCAATTCTGAATTTCAATACAAGTCATGCTTTCAATTTCGTCTTCCAATACCTTGTCATTACTTTCAATTTCATGCACCATGAGTAGCTAATTAGTTTGATTCTCAGGTTGTGATGAAACCCTAGGCTAGAACAGCATAGCTAGGATTTAGTTATTTGTGCATAATAGGGTATAGTTGTTTAAAAGGAATCCGTGTTCACTGTATAGGGTATACCCCGTTCTCCCAATCGTGCTCCAAACGATTGGTGCGAACCTAGCTACCCTATGCCACTCGAGCGGATTACGTTAAAAATGAATTCATGTTCGCTAGATAAGGTATACCCTATTCTCCTGATCGTGCTCCGGACGATTGGGGCGAACGTGGCTACCCTACGCTACTCGAGTGAATTACTTATTTTTGAAACCCCCTAGTATGGAATAATTGACCGAACCTAGTTATTGCTCATTAAATGCCTAAGGTGGATTCATAACCAGGGAATTGCATTTCCAAAAGTACTTTTATTCAATTTTAATTGCTTTCGTAGTTTAATAGAAAAACCAAAATAAAATCTTTTCTTCTTGTTCAAGCGTAGTAAACTAGGTTAACTTGGTACACTGCTGCACTAGAGTCCCTGAGGATCGACGCTTGACTTACTCATTGTTCTACTGAACTTGGGGTTAGTTAGGTTTAATAAATTTTATCTTTGACAGTTAAGGACCCAAACCTTGGCAAGCCTACCAAATTTTGGCGCCGTTGTCGAGGACTTAATTACGGTAGTGAGCCAAATCTTAGTGTAGTTTACTACATGATTTTTTTTTTATTTGCTTTTCTTTTATTTTTGTTTGCTATTTGAAGGCTTGATTTTCTGTGCTAAATTGTTATATGCTGGGTTTGCGATCTTTGGATCCCGAATTAGTGCCTATAGATCCTGAGATTGAGAGATCCCATAGGTAAGTTAGGAAATCTACTTTTAGTCCAGAGTTAGCCAAGTCCTCTAAGCCTAAAGTCATGGCCGAATGCCAACCGGTTCCCGCGTTCCATAATCAAAACCAAAATCCGAAACCTCTTGCTCCCCGTCAACCTGCGGCGGAGGAGCAACCTCTTCGGCCCCTTAAGAACTATTTCACACCCAATGCATACACCTCGCCGTCTCGCATCCGATTCCCAGATGTAGAGGCGGCGCAATTTAAAATCAAGGCCTCTACCATCTCAATGCTTCTCAACTTTTACAGGAATTCAACTAAAAATCCATATTAGCATCTTGATGAGTTTCTCGAAATTTGTTCCACCATCCGTATACCCAACTTCGGTGATGATGCCCTCTACCTTAGGCTATTTCTATTCTCTCTGAAGGACAAAGTCAAATATTAGTTGAATTCTTTAGAGTCAAACTCAGTGACCACCTAGGCTGTCATGCCGCACGAATTCCTCAAAAAGTACTTCCCCATTGGGAAGACTAACCAGCTTAGGAAGGCTATCACCAGTTTCTCACAGATAGATGGTGAGCAATTTTTTGAGACGTGGGAGCGTTTTGGGGACGTTTTGCGTAAATGCCCACATCACCAAGTCCCTAGGTGGCAATTAGTTCAAACCTTCTATTAGGGATTAGCTGAATGTGATAGATCCATGGTCGATGCATCATGTGGAAGTACTTCCCTCACGAAGCATGAGAATGAGGCGGACTCTCTTTGAGACCCTTGCCAAGAATTCTCAGCAACACATAGTTGCTGCTCATAGACCTTCCCAATCTTTTTCTTCTCATTCAAAGGGAGTCTACGAGTTAGCTGCTAGCCATGACCTCACACCCACTTTGCACACCATTGTGAAGAAACTTGATCAATTCTTGTCCTTAGGACAACTACCTCAGCCAGTGACATGTGCAGAGTTGTGTGCCATATGCTCCGATCCCTCTCATACCAACTATAATTGCCCTCATGCGCCTCCCACACCTGAGTTTGTGCAAGAGGAAGTTAAATCCACCCATAATTGGTACGAAATGTTGACCAATGTTCCATACTCCAATAAGTACAATCCTGGGTGGATTAGACATCCTAACTTCTCCTGGAGGCCACAAGCTCCAGGTTTTCCAACCCAAAGACCTCAACAATCACCAAATGTTCCACCTCCTCAACCATTTCAAAATTCCAATCAGCCAAATCCTCTCGTGCCTACACCCCGTCAATCATCTTATCTATCACCACCTTCTCAACCTCAATATGATCATTCTTTCCAGGAGACGGTGTTGAAAGCTTTTAAGGGTATCGAGGCTGATCGTCAGGTTGACCGGCAATTACTCCATTCCCACTCTCAGTCCATAGCAAAGCTAGAGGCCACCATGGGCCAACTAACTACATCTTTGAGTAAGCAGGACGAGGGTAAGTTGCCGAGTCGGCCCCTCGTCAACCCAAAAGGCCAATACGAGTAGAGAGTGAGCCGGCTGCTAGTCATTCATCTTATCATGAGCAAGCTCAAGCCGTGACCATTCTTAGGAGTGGCAGGGAGATAGATAACAAAGTCAAAGAAAAGTCAGACCAAGGTAAGGGTGAGGAGAAGATGAGGGTAGAGCCCAGTGTTGAACCATGCATCCCCTCCTCCTCCAATTCGGTGAGTAATCCCATAATCCCCACCTCCTCAGATGAAGGAGCATTGCCCTGCAGTGTCATATCCTGTAGCTCTTCAGACATACTCCAAGTCTAAGAAGGAAGCAAATAAAGAGTCCATGATGGACACATTTAGGCAAGTGCAAGTGTCAGCTTATACCAAACTTCTTAAATACGTATGCACCCAAAAGCGCAAATGTCGAGTGCATATGAACAAAAGAGTCAAGCTCACCAAGCATGTGAGCTCAATTCTTCTGGGTCACATTCCCCCAAAACTTAAGGGCCCCGGCGCTACCACCATCTCATGTGTAACCAGCGATTACACTATCGATAGGGCCCTTTTAGATTTAGGAGCGAGTGTGAACCTACTTCCCTACTCAGTCTACAAACAATTCAGTTTAAGAGAGCTTAAGCCTAGATATGATCGACGAATGTGTTGAGGAGGTTGCCCCATCGATTCTTTTGAAGGATCCCCTTGAGGTTATGCTGCAGCTTGATCACCCCTCCTTCTTAGGTCTAGAGGACCCGTATGAGCATATCTCTGTTATTTATGACTCAGCCTCTAGCCTAGAGAGAAGGCTTTGGACATGTGAGACAAGGGTTAGTGAAGGAATAGTAGAGGAGATTCCGGTTATTGAACCCAGGTGAGTTCGATATCAGCAATCATTGCGTCTGGCTGAAGACCAAAAACTTAGCGCTTCTGGGAGACAACCCATTTGTTTTTCTTGTTTTCTTTAGTCCTTGAGTCTTTAGGTTGTACATTATAGGGTATGTTAAGAGTCTAGAGTCCTTAGAGTAGGTCTTAGGTTAGTGCCTCAGTCCAAGGTGCAACTGGGCTTTCCAAGGTGCGACTTGGTCCACATCCCATGGCCCATCAATAGGGGCATGTGACAGAATAGGTCGACCATCGCACGACCATTCCTCACACCAGGTGCGACCTGGTCGCCACTAGGTGTTCCTAGTGACCATCAATTTCCAAAATAGGTCAACCAGCACACCACCTTCCATCCATTCTAGCGCAACCTAGTTGACAACATCTTTCCCACACTAAGTTGGGGGTCAACCATTGGCTTGACCAAGCCCAATCTGGTGTGACCTGATCGAAAGTGTTAAAATCGCTTTGAGCATAGCCCCAGTTTGTGATTTGATTATCTTTTTGTCTGTGTGTATTCTGATTTTATGCTAAGTGTGTTCTAGTGTAGGTACACTTGTTCTTCTCTTATCACCGAGCAGTGCTTCCCTCCCCTGCCTTCCAGGTGTTTTCTATCTTTACTTCAGTGGAGACACTGAAGTCTTAAGTTGGGGGTTGCAGGGTTAGAAAGGCACTATACGTTGCATTTGGGGCACATATAGGACATATTTTTAAAATTTTAGTGACCATTATATGCAATAATCCATGTTAACACAACCTATGCCTTTTACATACTTTTATATTGCATTTTTGTTACAACACCGTGTTGTATCTATTAAATGACTTTATTATGATCACTAACAATGAAGCGAGTTGTTCATGCATTGTTTCATGAGGTGTAGCCAGTTTTCCTTTTGGCAACTTGATGAGAGTTAATTGTTGTTCATTAGTTTTAATGTTGTTATATAAGTTTTGGTATTTACATAGTAGATTACAAGGCTTAGTCATGCTTACATGATTTGTTTCACTTAGGTGTCCTTGTGAGCACTGAGAGAACAACTGTGGCAACTGTGACACCTTGTGAGGATTTTATTGAGCCTTTCGTTTTTTGTAAGAGTTATTTACATGAACTCTGAGTTCACAAAACTCAACCATTCTTCTCAGGATATTCTTTGTATGCTAGTCTCCTTATTTGCATTTGCTAGCCTAGAGGCGATGTCTAGGGGGAGATATAAACCTAGGTCTTGTAGCCTACTCAAGACGTGAATATTAAGCCACCCTAGAGATGAGCATAATTCATGAACTTTCTTTCTAAGCTTACTTCTCTTTTGATAGCACAAAGACAATATAAGTTGCATTGATTGTCCTTGCTAGCCATGAAAGAAAATGAAAAACGAAAAGAAAACTAATGAGTAGAGAAAAGAAAAAAAAATGATGAAGAATACATAGATACCTGCTCCAAAGAAAAAAATGAAAAATAGAAAGAGAATGGCCAAGCTAGGGACACAACACACCACATTATCAAGCTTCTTCGGGTGTTCCGATGCATATGGATGGATTCACATGTAGTTTATGAATTATCAATCTAGGGTAGTCTTGGTAGGATGTGGCAAGTAGGTGAGAAGGCACTAGGGTGAAGGACCCGACACCTCGATATTAGGCTGGATTCTATTCTCTTGAGACTAGTTCTCTCCATTTTCTCTGTTGGTTCTTCGATGTGTATGAGATGTTTGACCATGCATGTTTTTCTTCACATATGGGAGTGAACCCATTTTCATGAGTGTTTTTGAAAGTATACCGGCGAGGCCGAGTCAAGACAACCATTTCTGTAGGTTTACTAGGATTATCCGAATGAAATGAGTCATTCACTTTACACATGCCTTGTGATGATGCTGATTCATACTAATACTTATATGATAATATTAACTATGAATATGAATTGCTGAATTATTGTCTGAGGGCTATGATTTCTTGATGGCTATATATTGTTGAGGCATGTATGGGTGATCTGCTTTGGAATTGTCTTTATAATAGGGTTATTGGTAGAAGGAGCATGTTTGTAATGATGTCATATATTTGAATGGGAAATGGTATGGTTGTGTTACTTGTTTGATTTTAATTGTCATTCACTGTGATAGGTGTTTGTGAGTATCGCCTTGGAAATCCTCTCTCTTCGATTTCGGCTCCGTTGCTTGCCAAATCGATGATCTGAGGCCACCACGACGCTCCTGGGGAAATTCTCTCCAAATCTGTCGGAGCGGATCGTTGGTGGAAACTAGTCGAAATTCATCCCTGAGTTGAGGTAAGGCTTTTTATGCCAAATTTAGTCTTACTATAGTTATAGGAAATGATATTCACGTGAAACTATTGAAATTTAGTTCTGCGAGTAATTGTTTTCAAGGAGTTGAACGAGGAACCTTGCGAGTGCAGGACCGGAAATTTTAGGGGGTTTCTTTCAGTGTCAGGTAAAGGAATAAACTAAAGCAGTTATTTTCCATGCAAATTATTATTATTTATCAATAAATTAATTTTCAGAAGAGCATGTATTATATCAGTATATTACGAAGGAAATGCACATTTGGAAAAATACTGCTATTATGTTGAAATGTATACATATGTATGAGATGCAGAAATTATGATTTAAGAATATGAAGTATGGTTTTATACAACAAATGTGTGGCATGAATATTATTTTACGTGAAAAGTATTATGACATGACAATATTATGAATGAAGCATGTTTTCAGGAATATGAAATATTACAGTACAAAATGATGCTGAAAATACATGATAATTGATTTATTATTCAGAATGATATGTATGAGATATTTGGCGTGAGGCCATGATTGATAGCCGGTGCGAGGCCGTGTTTTACGTATGATTTCGGTGCGAGGTCGTATTTATTAAATGTTCAGTACGAGGCCGTATTTGTGAAATGTTCAGCGCGAGGCCGTAATTATGAAATGTTCGGTGCGAGACCGTATTTATGAAATTATGAAAATGCTATCAATCTACTTATGTTAAACGCTATATTATCATGTATTATATGTTATCAAAACCCAGATGTTAGTTTAGTTCAATTCAAGAGTACGGTACCATAGCTTATAGATCAGATATCTATGTTCAGATTGGTGCTAACCATCCCACGAGGGGGTGGGAGATGGATAGTCGATGTAGCTTTCAGTGTATTGTGTAGACGTCCACCTGGCAGTTCGGACCAGGGTGTGGTGGGTCCATCGTACTTACAGACATTTTTTACTCGGCAGTGGTCGGCCAACCATTGTCGGGTCCCGCCTTCGGATTGCACAACCCGTCATGGGGGGTAATACATAACATCAGCTAGCTATTCATTCTGGGTATGTTTTTAGTATTATTAGCTATACCAAACAGTTATGATTAGTATGATGTATTAGAAATATGAAAGTATACGTTTTTGCAGTCATTAAATGATGAATGTTTTCTGGTATGAAGATTGTATTGTATATCTATATTATCACTAAGTATTCATGTTGCCACATAGCTATATTTAGTTTATTTTCCCTTACTGAGAAGTGTCTCACCCCGAAAATTAAATGATTTTCAGGAAACCCAGAGAGACCGACAGGTCAGGGCCGCCGCTGATTGAGTTGAGCTTCCCTGCTAGAAGGATAAGTTCTTATCTAAGATCAAGAGATTTTTGTTATAAGATCCTAGGTTTATTTTGATATTTTGGAGATTGTATATATAAATACAGTATCTTTGGGAATATAATAGACTCTGGTATTATGAATTATTGGTTGATGGTTGTGATTTACATTTGCTGCTGCCTAAATTCCACTGAGTATGACAGGTGTCCCCGCTACCCACGGGTTCGGGTTGACTACTTTATTTATTATGTTTTATTATATATTAAGATAAGTAGGTCGTTACAAAAAGACTCCAAAGTGTAGTTAACAAGTAGATTCACAGAATGCTTCGACTAGGGCGTGACCAAGAGACCTTGGACATGCAACCTGGGCAATGATGCCATCAACTGAACAAAGAATCAATTGAAGACTTTCCAAAATGTCTCGACCATGGCGCGACCAAGAGAACTTGAGGTGCGACCAGGTCGACTGTTATCGAGTTTAGAAATCTGTTGCGCAAGATTTTGGGCGAAACTTTTCTAATTTGAATTCAATTATGTGTAAACCCTACGGGGTATAAAATTAAACTTCGAATAAATGATTAGGGTTCCCATTTGGTTCCTCTTTGGTCCCGTGACTAACCTTGAGTGTCGTTGAGTGCCATTTAGATTAGATTTCAATTCAATTGTCAATATACTGCTTTGTTTAATTTCAAGTTGGGAAGTTCAATTCCGTTTTGTTCTTGCTTTGTATTTCAATTCCGAATTTCAATACAAGTCATGCTTTCAATTTCTTCTTTCAATACCTTGTCTTTACTTTCAATTTCATGCACCATGAGTAGCTAATTAGTTTAATTCTCTTGGTTGTGATGAAACCCTAGGCTGGAACAGCATAGCTAGGATTTAGTTAATTGTGCATAATAGGGTATGGTTGTTTAAAAGGAAGCGTGTTCACTACATAGGGTATACCCTATTCTCCCAATCGTGCTCTGGACGATTGGTGCGAACCCAGCTACCCTATGCCACTTGAACGGATTACATTAAAAATGAATTCATATTCGCTAGATAGGGAATACCCCGTTCTCCCGATCGTGCTCCGGACGATTGGTGCGAACCCGGCTACCCTATGCTACTCGAGTGAATTACTTATCTTTGAAACACCCTGGTATGGAATAAATGACCGAACCTAGTTATTGCTCATTAAAGGCTTAGGGTGGATTCATAACCAGGGAATTGTTTTTCCATAAATACTTTAATTCAATTTTAATTGCTTTCGTAGTTTAATAGAAAAACCAAAATCCAATCTTTTCTTCTTATTTAAGCTTAGTAAACTAGGTTAACTTGGTACACTGCTGCACTAGAGTCCCTGAGGATCAACACCCGACTTACTCATTGTTCTACTGAACTTGGGGTTAGTTAAGTTTAATAAATTTTATCTTTAGTAATTAAGGACCCAAGCCTTGGCGAGCCTACCACACAGCACCTGCTCCTCACAATCTTCCTTTCAAATGATTGACTCGAGAGAAACTTAAAGAGCAAATGACAAAAGGTTTGTGCTAGCATTGTGATGAAAAGTGTTAAGAGGGCACCATTGCAAAAAAGGACAACTCTTGATGATTGAACCAGTGGAGGAGGCAGAAGAGATTGAGGACAACTCCCCATATTCAAATCAAGAAGGAATAAAATTTGATGATAATGATGAATCTATCACTTCTTCAATTCATGCTTTAGCTAGTTATGCTAATCCTCAAACCATGAATATTAGTGACTTCCTAAAACGCCAACCAAATACTATCTTACTTGATATGGGTAGCACTAATAATTTCATGGACACTAAAATTGTTAAACGACTAGTCTATCCTGTGGAGCAATGTGAAAAATCTGATGTGAGGGTTGCAGATGGAAGGACCTTGACATATCAAAGCAAGTGTCCGAAGGTTAAACTTACTATGCAAAATCATGGTTTGTATGTTGATTTATTTTTGCTGCCAATAGAAAACTATGAAGTGGTTTTGGGCATTGAATGGTTAAGCACTTTAGGTGATATAGCTTGTAATTTCTCTAAACTAGTTATGAAGTTCACCATGAATGGCCAAAGAGTGACTTTTAAAGGCAAGCGTTGTAGTAATGTCACTACAATTTCAAGCCATTGTATGGAGAAGCTCCTTAAAAAGGAGCAATACAACTTCGAGCATCAAAGGAGTTACAACATCAATATGGGCAAAATGAAAGGCTAGAATCTCTTATTTCAAAAAAATTTGACCTATTTAAGGAGCCACGGGGATTGCCATCTCAGCGAATGCATGATCACTACATTCCTCTATTGTCGGATCATTTAGGTCATTTTGTACTCACCACTTTTCGTGAGCATCATCTGTTTGTCAAGAAATCTAAATGTAGTGTTGCTCGACCACATGTGGAATACCTTGGGAATATTATTTCCCAAGAAGGTGTTTCAATCCTTCTAAAATACAAGTGATGGCAAACTGGCGTATTCCACAAACAATAAAAATGCTGTGAGGATTTTTGGTGTTGACTGGTTACTACTTGTGTCAACAATTATGGAATGATTAGTGCTCCACGGACCACTCTTCTGAAAAAGGATGCAATCAAATGAAGTAAGGAAGTTGAGCAAGCCTTTGTCAGGCTTAAGCACACAATGACCACCACACTAATTCTTGCCTTGCTAGATTACAACAAGGTGTTTATCATCAAGTCCGATGCATCAAAAGTTGACATTAGTGCAGTTTTAATGCAAGACAGACACCCCATTGCTTTTACCAATAAATCTTTTTCTCCATCCCACATTGGCATGACTAACAAAGAGATGCTGGTCATTGTACATGCAACTACAAAGTGGAGATATTCTCGGAGTTTATTGCTGCTCATCCTTGAGGCCAAGGTTGACTTGAAGAAAGCGGGAATGTTAGGATTCCCAAATCAATTATTTCTACTTAAGATGATTCCCAAATCAACTAGGACTCTATTTAATGTTACGATTATTTAATTTCTATTAGTTAGGATTCCCAATCAATTGGGATTTCTAATTAATATGAGCCCTAAATCAATTAGGATTCTATTTAATGTTAGGATTATTTAATGTTTGTTAGGATTACCAAATTAGTTAGGATTCAAGACCATATTTTACAGTCCTAATAGGAGTCAGTTTCTCTACCCTATATATATGTGACCCCTATGGGGCTTTTGGCATGAAAGCAAGCAATGAAGCAATAACATAATTCATAACCATTGGCTAATTTGGAGGCAGATCCACTTGAAGTGATCAAACCCTATTTCTCTTAATATTTTTCATTCTTTCAATTTCCCCAATTTCTCCACGATAACCCCAGGATCCTATCAAGATGCTAAGCTCAAAACCCCTTTAGCTCACAGAAAACTTCAGACTAATAATGGAAAATACAAGGGATACATATGTACGCCCTATTCAGTGGTATTAAAACAGACCACTAAGCCCACCATAACAGAAACTTCAGAGGCTACTGCCTAATGCACCCACAACTACAAGCCTTCCACAACACCCCACTAACGATGGTAGAGGAGAAATTGGAACTCCACCAGGTAACCACAGGAGATCAGAAGAAAGCGAGAAGATAAGTACTCTAAACTCCATCATATCTAGTCTTCCAAAGCCTCCTTCTAGTGACCCTTACTAACCTAAGGATTGGAAGATTTTTCCGAGTCCCTGCTCTAGTAAACCCCCCTTTCTTTGTCTTTGCAGGATATCCAGGCCCGAGGAGGGCCCATACCTAACCAAGAAGACCAGCCCAACAAAAATTGCTTCAACATATACAACATTACAACATCATTTATGAATATTTGATTTTTTTAGAAGTTGATAATAAATTCATTAGTTAATCTTACTGAAGCAGGGCAAGAAAAAAACAATATGTCCCAACCAGTTTAATTCTACGTTCTGAATTATAACTTCTAAAATATGCCAAAGCGCACAACTTTTCAACGCTTAAGATTAGCAAATACTCCACTCCACATCAAGGATTTCAATACTGACCAATATCCATAGCTCCACATCAAAAATCACTGCGAAGCACAGTTACTGGAAAACAATACAAAACATAAACCCAAATAACCCGAACCCAGCTTTCCCCTTTGAAGAGGTGGTAGGAGCAAAAACCAACAGCCAAAAAAAAAAAAAAGGTCAAAATGGGCTCGATGCAAATTGAAACCATTGAATTTGAGCTTCAAAGTAGTTTGGACTTACAGATGCCACGGACCGTTGAGGGGTGGCATCAACGGCATCCCCACCACCATTGCTGCTAACCTTCGTGAGAACTGCAGGTTTAGAGCACGATTTGGGATTAAGCAAATGATGGTGATGAACTTGATGGGCTGAAAAGACAAAGGATGAGGAGACCCATAGCGTACTGGTTCTTGTAATTCTTTTGGTACCGGCTGTAAAACGCCCTCTGTGGGTGTTCAGGACTTGGTGCTGGGGATGGAGAAACTTGAGTATGGAGTGGGTTGGAATTGTTAAGGCCATTACTCTGTTGCCTGTCGCTCAAAGCTAGGAGAAGCGCAAGGCGCTAGGCTGCTTGCCCCTCCCAAATAGAAAAGGTCACTGACGACGAGTTTTCCGTTTTGTCGGACTTTTTCCTATTTTAATATTTTTTAAATATAAATTATTTTCAAATAATTCAAACTGAATTTTTTTTCCAATGCATATCAAATATTGTACTAAATTAAAAACGTTGGATAGCCGTCTTTTAATTAAAAAACACTACTCCATGTAATATTTTTCAATAAAAAGTGGTATGTCATATGCATGTACATATATTTTAAATGAAATCTTCTTTATAATCTCAAGAGAATGGAAATGAGAGGATTAAGGAGGGGTTTAGCTCTGCAAATCTTTCTGGAAAGACGGCAATGCTATTGAATCTCTCATTCGTTTAGTTAGGATATTTGCAATAGTAAGTTGAGTAAAGGCATGTCTTATGACAGCAAGTCAACCTCGAACGGTTTAGAGAAAGACTCGATTGAATCAAAAATTTACATATATGGAAATGGTCTACTTTCTCTCGATGCTTTGCTTTTCTTAATGCCATGAAGGAAAAATGCTCAATATCACAGCAAGCAGCTAACTTACAGGATGAAAGACAAAGTGTCCCTAGATCAATGGTGAAAGTAGCTATCAAATACTATGAATTTTATTTCAATTTGTCTCATATTGAAAAATTAGATAATCATATGTAAGTTTTAAAAACAAAAATTTTTTAGTCAAAATGATGCTCACACATAAAGTGTACAAAAGTTACTAAAAAAATTAAGAATTGGTATTGTATTTTTTTTATTTTTGGTTTCAATATTTAACTTCTTAGCATTCAATTTTCGGTTTCAATTTCGGTCTTAGAAATAAACCAAGTTGAAAAAATCGAATGGAAAACCAATGAATGTTTTTGGTTGACCATCTACCCACATATTTTAGGTAGAAGACATTTAAAAAATATTAAGAAATTTACTTTTTTCATATTTAATTATCAAAGAAGTGAGAAAGAAAATAAAATACTAACATTCGCTGAGGTTTGACAAAAGATAGGAACCTCCCCTAAGATTTCAAAACTCTCATTAACCTTCCTGAGGTTAAAAAAAGAGCTAGACCTTCCTAAGATTTGTCAAAAAGTTACAAATCTACCCTCAAAAGACTTGTCTTTTTTGCAAAATATAAGGGGAGGTTTGTATCTTTTTGACAAACCTCAAAGATCTCCTTGGAATTCTTGAAATCTCAAGACCACTCTTAAGCAACTATATTATTATTATTACTATTATTATTATAATACAGAAGTATTTGAGATCCTTTTGGACATTTTGACTAACTAATTAATTTATCTAGACAACAAGTTCATCGATCTATTTATTTTTACTTAAATATCAAAGTATAATTTTAATTGGAAAAAGAGTAATTAGTACCTTCAAGGAACAAATGAACAATGCTCATTAATTTTATTTAGTAATGTGTTAATTTTTATAGAGAATGGTTTAGCTTGCTGCCTCTCCCAATGGTCCTTAAATGTTTGAACCACCTCTTTGTTATAGCTGGAGCCAGGAGACAACCAAGAGCTAGAATTGAGATTGGAACGCGGTGCAATTAATCTCACGCGATGAAATTAATCTCCATTTATCCCATGATTGTAACTTCCCATGTTTTGATTGATTATGTTTAAATTGTAATTAAATAGTGATTGGAAGATCAGCTCTATAAATAGAGGGCTGAGGAATGACAAAACAACAGTGAAAAGCTTAAAGAGCATAAAGGATAAAAAGGAGGAAAAGAGGGAGAGAGAGAGTGAGAATTGTAATTTTCTGGCGAAATAGTGAATATTTGGTGTGTGCTCCGTGGACGTAGGTCGATATTGACCAAACCATATTAAATTTCTAGTGTCACTTTGATCTGGTTGCTCACAGGTTCATAACAAGTGGTATCAGAGCCCGGTTGGAGCAGAAAAGCTAGATCAGAAGTGATCCCAAAATCAGAGCTATGTCCAGTAGATTGAAACTGCATTTTTGGGCCACCAACATATTCAGCTCGCCGAGACGAAGAGAATCGTGCCAACCTGAGTTCGAACGGACTCTAGATGAAGCGGCACGTGCCTCGTTGGAGCAGGACGCTTCGCCACGCACTCGTCACGCGCCGGTGACCAGTCCCTCATGTGCTGCACGCGTTGCACGCGTCTTCCCCGCCCGAACAACCTCAACTTGACCTAGTTCACTCCCTGACCCGACTTGGCAGATCACTCAAACGCGGATCAACCTGAGAACCGGACCCGATCCGCCCACACAGAATCGACCACGTCAACATCGCTAAGTCAACCAGAGCGCCACGCCAGTGCCCACATTAGCTAACCGGGTGCCATGTCAAACGCCACGCCAGCAGGTGGGCCCACCTCTGCCACGTAAGTTGTCATGCCATCAGTGGGCCCCACATTGCCACGTCAGACCCCACTGCCACGTCAGCAGTGCCACATCAGCGCCACGTGATCAGAGTTGACCAAGTTTGACCATGTTTGACCAAACTTTGACTGAGCTTTTCGGAGTCATTTTGAGTCCGTTTTTCGAGGGACTTGAACCATTTTTAGGGTTTTCGATCGTTCCGGATCCAACTGCACTATCCACTTGAGCTAATTCCATCTCTAGATTAGCAAATCGAGATGCCAAACGAAAATAACTCAAAAATCGAAATGTTCAATGACAACAATTTCAGTTTCTGGAAGATGCAGATAGAAGATTATTTGTTTGGGAAGGAATCGCACTTACTATTGAAGGGTAAGCCAGCATCCATGAACGAGGACAAGTGGGAGTTGCTTGATCGAAAAGCCGTCGGAGCCATCAGAATGACGTTGTTGAAATCTGTGGTGTTAATATCAAGCATATAACATCCACAAAGTCTCTGATGGATGCGCTCTCTAATATGTACGAGCAGCCTTCAACCGCAAACAAGGTACATCTCATGAAAAGACTATTTACGATGAGCATGCCTGTAGGTGAAAGTTTCAGCAGGTATTTGAATAACTTCAATGAGTTGTTTGATCAACTCGCCTCGGTCGGAATAATGTTTGATAATGAGATTCGGGCCCTACTAATTCTTAGTCAGTTGTCTAAAAGTTGGAATGGTGTCGTTACTGCCATCAGTAACTCCGTAGGAAAATCAAAGCTTGTATACGATGAGGTCACCAGCATGATTTTAATAGAGGAAATAAGAATGCAGTTGAACCATGGCTCCACTTCGAGTTCAGCCTTGAACATGGAGAGTCGAGGTAGAAGAAACAGACATGGACGATCAAACAACCACGGCAAATCTAAGTCCAGGCGGTCTAAATTTGGAAATCCCAGAGGTACTCAGGACACAGGTTCCCAGAGTACAAAAGTTATTCAGTGCTGGAACTATGGAAAAATTGGTCATTACAAGAACCAGTGCAGGAGTCAAAAGAAAGAATATGAGATGAGGGCAACGACAGAAGCAAATATTGCTTCCAAAATGATGAGATGTTGATCTGCTCTTTGGAGAGCAAGCAGGAGTCTTGGGTCTTAGACTTCGGACCCTCATTTCATACCACATGCTACAGAGATTGCCTAGGGGAGTACACATCGGGTAATTTTGGTAAGGTGTACCTTGGCAATGATTAACCTTGCTACGTAACCGGCAAGGGAGTTGTGAAGATCAATATAAACGGGTCAATATGGAAGCTGAAGGATATCAGGTACATTCCAGACCTGAGAAAGAATTTGATCTCAGTTAGTCAGCTGGCAGATGAGGGATACATGATGAAATTCATTGGAGATGAATGGAAAGTTTCAAAGGGTGTATTAACGATTGCACGAGGTAAGAAAAGCGGGACACTTTTTCTAACCTCCAATGCCTCCATATCTATTTCAGTTGCAGTAAGAAATGACGACAGCAACATTTGGCACCAACGACTTGGTCACATGAGCAAGAAGGAACTCAGGGTGATGCACTCAAAGGGTATATCGAGTGGTCTATAGTCAGTGCAGATTGACATGTGTGAGGATTGTATAATCATGAAACAGAAGAGGGTCAGTTTCCAAATAAACACCCATGCCCCAAAGAAGAAGAGACTAGAACTAGTCCACTCAAAATGTGTCGGGATACAACAGCAGAATGTCGAGAATCCTTAGGTGGAGGAACTAGTGGAGTAGATCGTTGCACCACTGTCTCCTACTCCAGCTTCGGAGCTTAGGAGATATACTCGGTCCTATATACCAAATAGAAGGTATATTGATTACTTACTTCCTACAGATAGAGGAGAGCCCGAATGCTATGATGAAGCATGTCAGGTGGCAGATACGAGCAAGTGGGAGCTTGCGATGAAGGATGAGATGAAATCCCTCACCTCCAACAGAACGTGAAAGTTGCCCAAAGGTCTTCACAACAAGTGGGTGTACAAAATCGAAGAGGAGCATGACGACTCGAGAAGGTACAAGCCTTGGTTGGTAGTCAAAGGCTTTGAACAGAAGGAAGGGATTGACTACACCGGCATCTTTACACTAGTTGTGAGGCTGACAGCCATCAGATTAGTCCGCAGGAATCGAGCAGACAGGAAGGTGGTGACTGCAGAGAAGTTAAAGTTGTGTTCAACTTCAGTTGGTCTTCATGCCTGAAGACATATTTTGAACACATCATTTATTCATGATACTGGTTGAGGAGGCGTCTCTGTCTCCAAGTGAGAGATTGTTATAGCTGGAGCCAGGAGACAGCCAGGAGCTAGAGCTGAGATTGGAACGCGGTGCAATTAATCTCACACGGTGAAATTAATCTCCATTTATCCCATGATTGTAACTTCCAATGTTTTGATTGATTATGTTTAAATTGTAATTAAATAGTGATTGGAAGATGAAGCTCAGAGAGCAGAGAGGAGAAAGAGAGGGAGAGATAGAGTGAGAATTGTAATTTTCTGGCAAAATAGTGAATATTTGGTGTGTGCTCTGTGGACGTAGGTCGATATTGACCGAACCACGTTAAATTTTTGGTGTCACTTTGATCTGGTTGCTCACAAGTTCCTAACATTCTTCACCAATGGTGGGGGTTAACTATTATAATTATTAATGTAGTATGACACCCTCACCATGCTAATACGTAATTAATAATTTACATTATCATGCAATTATTTATCCAACCTCATGTAAGTTGATCACTCGCAAATATGGGGATAATGTTGTTTAGGAGGACTTAATTTCTCTCTTTTCGGGAGACATCTTTGATGTTAGAATCAAATCATCGTATTTAATTATTGCTATAGAATCTAATTAATTAAGAGTTTAGAAAGGGTGTAACCTATTCTCAATCAAGATGTGAGTATTTATGAGGGGCTTGGAAAATAAAGTTGGTTGGATTTTTTTTGGAGAGCAAGCAAGTTGTTCTCTGATTAGGTGGTCTTAATATAATTAAAGGACTATTTTACTCCAATAGATACCCTATACTCAGAAGGCTAAAGTAAACATTTTTTTATTAGAAAGAGAAAATATTCTTTCCTTCATGTCTTCTTTAGATTTCATTTTAAATGATAAAAAATATTGTATCAAATTTATAGGCTTAAGCTCATTATAATTTTGTGGAACCAAGGTGCTCCTTTTAGTGTCAGACTCTAATGCTTAAGCTTATTATATTACTCTAAGTTGGTCGGTCATTAATAGTCAAGTTTTTTTGTAGTATTTTACTTGTTGAGCAAGATATGTCATTGATATAGGTTCTTTTTGCCTATAATCTTCAAGGTGAACAAGGCAACGAGCCTCCTAGGCTTCTTTGGCCTCTTTAGCTCTTCTTCTTTAGTCCTCCAAAATGTGAATAGGTTAACATGCATGTCTTAACTTTAATGATCTCGTTTCATTTTCCCATTAGGTATGAAGAGCAAGTTAGTTTTTAATTGTACCTCTTTTGGCCATCTTCATTGAGATTTTATTCTTAATTGGCTTTTTAGATTATAACTTTGTTAGCTAAGGTTTTATATTTTGTTGGCTTATAGGCTATTAGGAGCCCAATTTTCAAAGCTTCACTTTTTTTTCGCCATCTCTGACTAAAAGTCACTAATTTTCCTGCTTGTCATTTTGGTTATAAGCATGTTAGTTTCACTAAGTTGCACCTCTTTTGGCATTTGATCAAGGTTTTGCTCTTTGTTAGGTGACCCTCTCAATTTTAGCAAGATGTATCTTCTCAACTGTAAGAACCCGATCCGTGTGATAGGGAATAAATAAGTAAGAAAAGGATAAAACAGTAAAATTGTGCAGAGTTCGTCGACAAAGGCCCTTTTGTTGTTCGTCGACGAAATGCAGAGGCTCGTCGACGAGGAGAAGCCAAGAGGTTTTGGGAAATCTAGAAATCTCAGGCTCATCGATGAGGCCACCGCTACGTCGACGAACTCCCTTTGTTGACTCATTGACGAAGACGCCACCTCGTCGACGACGTTGGTCGAGTCAAAGGTGCTATAAATATCTTTCTTGTTGCTTAGAAGCTAAGATAACTAAATTCTCTCCCAGTCTCTAGAAGAACTTAAAATTCCACTCTCTCTCTCTAGATTTCTTCGTCATTTGTTGCTAGAATCGACAATTCGACGTTACCACGAGGATCAAGGAAGGATTCTCTTAGTGATTTGTGGAATAGATCTCCGTTTCGAGGATTTTCGGGTTTTGACCCAAAAATCAAGGTAAGACTCGGTTTTCATTTTTGTTTTGGTAGAACTGTAGAGAATGGAATTGTAAGTAGGTATTGTACTGTGATTTATAGGTTTTGGGAACTCAGTTCGCTGTTTAGGAGTCGTAAAGTTCGGGTTTGGATTTTCGAGGAAAAGTAAGGGGATTCCGTTTATATCGATTATTTTCAAAATTGGATTTGGTAGAACTATGGTTCACGGTCCTGTATGTGTTTTGGCTACTTATTTGGGGAAATCTAACAGGTAAAATTACGAAATTTTCATGTTACAGTTTTGGGAAAAAAGGGGCATCGGGTTGTATCTCTGGTTTCGTTGGAAAACCGTTGATATATTGTGTTATGGAGATGGTCGTGCCTTGACTTATTTTAAACTGTATTCTTGAAAATTATGGTTTTGTGATTACCAAATAAGTGTGGAATGAACTGTTATATGAACATGCATTAGTTGTGATTTTCTAAAATGATATATAGGAACGTGTGTTCCAAATTGTTCCAGGTTGTGAAAGAGTGTCTGGCTCTATATCCAAGGGCGTGAAATACCGCTTGCCAGTGACAAGAGTGTCTGGTTCTATATCCGAGGGCATGAAATATCGCCTCTTACCGGCTGATCACCGAAGGGTGTGGATCCACCAAATGTATCGGTATGATGCCATGGGAGCCTGGGGCTACGCCATGTGCCGGGGATGCCGTGTAATGTAGGCCGGCTTCGTGCCGAAGGGTGTGACAACACTGGGTTACTTGATCATGTGTGTGTGGGTGTTGAGAACTATACTGGAACTGTTTTGTGAAAATACTGGAACTGTATTGAACTGTGTATGTTATATGTCATGATAACACTCATATGCCACACACCGATATAACCTGATTCTTTCTTACTAAGAGGTGTCTCACCCCCATCATACGTACATATTTTCAGGTCCTTCGAGTAACCGGAACTAGCGTCCTTGTGTGGGGAGCGTGGTGGTCGGTTTACTGCTTAGGGTACTAGTGTAAGCACTTGGATTGTAACAGGGTTGTCGTTTTGGGTATTTGCTGACACCCTGGGTTATGTTTTGTATTGACTCTACGAGTCCAATTCTGTTTTGATAATGACAAATCACTTGGTATTTGATCTGTGCATCGAGTTTGTGAATAGGAACTATATTAAGCATGCACAAAAAGATAATGAGTCATGGAAGCCTTCAAGTAAAGCTTACACATCTTAGCAAGTACCATGGAACTCAAAGAGTACAAGAATCAAGATACAAGCGGCAAAGTTCAAGAATCTCTTGGGAATGGGTATTTAGAGCTTATGTATTTATATTATCATATGATTTATTTTGAAGCTCAAATATAACTTAGAATGATTTTAGGTTTCATGCATTTCATGTATATCATTAGGGAACCTGTATGAACTTATAAATGTTTTCAAATCATTGAAAAATATGTTTTATAAAAGACCCAAGAAGAGAATCAAAACGGATTTTTAACTTAGAAAAGAAAATTTGAGAAAAAGGGGAGTTCGGTCGCCTAAACCTTACTTCAGTAGCCTGAAGAATAAGTTCGGTAGCCTGAAGATTAAGTGCAGTCGCCTGAAGAATTAAATGGGAAAGACGGAACCTGACAGAGGTACTTCGGTCGCCTGACCCTAGAACCTCAGGTGCCTGAAGTTGTCACTTCAGGAGCCTGAACCCCAGTTCGGTTGCCTGAACTTGCGAGAAAGCCTAAAAAATCAGATTTTTATTAAAAACACGTGAACTATCTGATTGATCCAATGTCTGAAATCAATCCTAAGGGTCATAGACTATATATATTAAATGTCTAAACCCTAGAACATGGGAGAGATACACAAGAAAGAAAAGAACACACTTTGTTGAGAGAACGTTGAAAATCTACTCTTAGTGCTATACGATTGCTTACTTCTCAATCTCTAATCTTCAAGCTTAAGCAAATCAACTCAGATTCTCAAAGGGAACTTGCTTACTCTACTGTACTTCAATCTAGTATTGAGGTTTGATCTTTCAAGCTTATATTCTTAAGAAATTCTCATCTCATTGCTTGTTCTTGACTAAGTATTGAAAAGTTTTGATCTTGAGTGTATCAATTCATATAAAATATATTTTTGAGAAGATCATTACTTGAGAAAACTTATTTAACTTGGTTGATTTATTTTTGATTCAAGTGGGTGTTCTTCAAAGGATTTATATTTTGATATACTAAAGCTTGATTAAATATCCTTGGTACTTATAACTATATTTCTAAATTGAGGAATATTTTCTGAAAATTAATATTCTCAGTTTGTGATAGAATACATGGAATAAAGATTTGTGATTTTGATTAAGCTTGTTTTCAAGACAAAAATTTTGTTAACGAGTTCACTTCAAACATACTTTTGCATCTTTACAAAAGTGAACCAAGAACCCTAGTTAACTCCGAGGCATTTCAAATATATTTTAACTTGGGAGTTTTGAATAAATCGAGATTTGTGTGTTGATGTATAATCATTCATAAAACGATTGTATCGTTTTTATACATTCACGAGCTTCAAGTTATATCATATGTTAATTTGTTAGGAATTTGAATTGTACTCACAAGCTTTTGTTAGAAGCATTGTTTTGAGTGTTATTTTACAGATTCTATTCTATACACGGTTCGGTGTGTGAACCGATGTGTGAGGAGAGAGTTGTATCTCTTGTAAGCATCGGAGTAGGAGGAAGTTGTACCTCTTGTAAGCAGCGAATTGTACGAGAAGCTCCGTCTCACTTTAAGGAACAGGGTTTTTAGTGAATCCTTGAGTGGTTGCTCAAGGCAACGACGTAGGCCGGGTTGGCTGAATCTCGTAAAATCACGTTTGTCTTCTCTCTTCCTTTTACTCTTTATTTTCCGCATTATATTTAAAATCAAGTATATTGCATACATAGATAGGATTGCCACACTCACACGTAATTGAGCAACTAGAAGTAGTTGGTAAACTTATAAGAAGTGTGTGAAAGAAAATTAAGTGGCTTAATTTTTTTTTTAATATCCAATTCACCCCCCCTCTTGGGATTACACCTTAATCAACATTTTGTATTATGGAGTTTATACTCAATCTGTATAGACTCTGGTATGGTATTATGTATGTACAGAATGAATTTTTCCGCTACGTATATGTCGTGTATGTGAATGTGTATGGGGTGTAGGAGATCCCCAAGGGGTCGAACCCTCATTCATTATTGTATCATTTGTGTTTTGTATGATATAGTGACATATTAGATTATTATATCACATCCTGGGTCCCATTGCCGGGTTCGGGGCGTGACATTAACCATCTCAACTGAGGTTTTGTTCCTTTTTGGTCCCTATAGCTATAATAAGTTGATTCTACGGGGCTAAACATATTTTTGGCATTTCAATTAATTGATGCTTCCTTCTTTTTTGAAGCTTTCGCCTTTTGTGTCATGTCTTATGCATATAGGTACATTATGCTTTGTGAACAATCACAAGCTAGCATAATAGTCATTTCAAAATAAGTATATGTAGTTATAATAATCAAGTAAAATAATCAAATGGTGATTGCATAAGTAACTACAAGCCAATTATAAATGACTAAATTTTCATCATAAGGTAAGAAATAAATCTAGCTTGACAAGAAAATATCGAAATTAGGCATTGAGCCTTTGATGAGCAAATGTTGAACTTAGGGAATTAGGCCCAACTTATATAAATAACCAACACCAAACAAGGTGACCGAGTTTAACTTAATAAATAGTCATTGTTAAGCATGCTAATATAAGATGGTTGAACAAACAATAGTGTCCTGAATTGTTCAAATAATTCCCACTAATTAAATATATAACCATTATTGAATCAAGAATTATTAAGGTTATTATGATGATAAATCATGCTAGGATAATAAATATATCAAGGCGAGCTAATATATCAAGACGAGCTTAGTTAAAATGTGAAATTAAAATAAATATACTTCAAAAATAATCATTGCTCGTTGAATTATATATTAAGTCCAAGATCAATGAACAATCTTTGTACTGTTAGCAAATATCAAGCCTTAATGAATGATTAAGTGCACATACATTTGGCAAAAGGCTTGGAGCACTTTTCTAACCATCACAAAATTCTTTCAGAAAATTCATACATAAAATTTAAACATTCATAGTAAGACCAATTTTTGTAAAAAATTTGACATAATGGAGGAAAACTTCCATTTACTATTTCACAAGAATAGTAATTAATTGTTGGAAGGATACGAAATTTTTTTTTCATAAATAGTTTATAATAGTAAACAATAAAGAATATTCATTAATCTCTCTCTCTCTCTCTCTCTAAGTTGTAGCATTTTAAAATATAAATATAAGCATTTGTGTCATTTAAATAACCAAAAACATTTATTAAAATCTGCTAAAAATAACTAAAATAACAATTAAAAGACACATTGATGAAATAAATATTCAAATTAGTAGAGCCATAAAATAAATCCTAATTTTGAATCGCTAGTTGTAGTGGAGAATTGATCAATTCAAAGTGTGTCAAAAAATTGGCTTTAGTTGAATTATTGGAACAAAAAACAAAAAATTATGGAAGTATCACATATTAGAAAGTTAGGATTTTAAAGAAAAATATATGATGAACATAAACATCTCCCTTACCAATCTTTGACAAAATCACAATCACTTTACAATAAATCCAACAAAAAAAAAAAAAAAACCCAAACTTAATAGAAACAAAGATAAAAGAAAAAGAAATAGTCACACTTATTCCTCCAATATTCCCTCTTGGGATCGACAACATCCCATTTTAATATATTAGTATAGATTTAAAAATTTTTAAAATAAAATCCCTTTTGCCTTTCTAGTATTGATTACATCATAAATTGTGCATATATATATATATCTTAAATTAAAGTTTCCAAATAATGGAACTTCCCTTTTCTCCCCACATACAGCAATTATTGTTAATAATCCATTTAAATTTCACAAAAAAAAAAACTCATTCATTATTAAGCGTATCAATTTAAGAATTGGGAAAAAAAATTTTAGTAAAATGTAAAGCAATGGATCCAACAAATGTTAGACCATAAAGTCCTCAACGAGGCTAGCCATTGAACGATTTGCGGCTAAATATTGTGAATGGAATTGCTTTTTTTAAGCTCCTAAATTTCACATTTGTGTAAAGACTTTTATCCCCAAGGAAATAATGCATGTTTAGAAAACTAAGATAAAGAGAGAGAGAGAGAGAGAGAGAGAGAGAGAGAGAGAGAGAGAGAGAGAGATATGTCACAAGATTCATAAAACACTCATTTTATTAATGCAGCGAAGTACTTTTGGAATTCAAAAAATCATATCAAGAAGTGTCAATTATCTACCGAAAGAATATAAACCTTTATTTTTAGCATACTGCTATTAAATACAACTTCGATTCTTTTTCTATGGAGGAAGATTTTTCATTTACTATTCTACATGGAATAGTGCTTAATTGTTAGGGGAATAAGAAAATTATATTAATAATTTGTTATATTGAAAAAAAAATATTCATCTCTTATTAGGTTGGAAAAATGGTGGAATAATTGAACTTGCACAAAGTACTTAGATAACCTTTCTTGCCTTGTACAAATAAAATAGAACAATAAGTTTGAGACATGAGCACTAAATTTTAATTTTAGAATTTAATCCAGTAATGCAACAATTAAATCAACAAATAATCAGCAAGAACAATAAATCAATGAAACATCCAAAAATAGAACACAAAAAATTTACATGGAAAACCTAATATTGGGCAAAAACCATGGGACCTCCGGTCTAACCCAAATCCACTAGATAAGATAAAAATACAGGTGTCCACAAGCTCTACAAAAAAGATCTCAATAACAGAGCCAATCACAACTAACCATAAACAATCTTACTTGGAAGTCGATCTCAGCAACAAAAACAAGAGATCAATAAAATTCAGTCTCACCAAAAGAAAAAATTAAAAAAAAAAAAAAAAAACCACAATCAAAGTGATCAAGTCAAAGTTCTTGTCATCGCAATCGCACACCTAAAATTTCAAGTCAATCAAAGTTCATTTGGCCATCTCATCAAGTACCCTGAGTGGGTTTCTTCTTCCACACATGATATGATCTTATTTTTCGTCAAGTTGTCGCCAACCCTCTTTTTCTTCTTTTCTTATAATTTCTAGCACAGCCACTCACAAACACAACCCTAATTTCCTTTTATTTATATATTTATTTTTTTAATTCACAAAACTAACCATCCTCTTAATGTCGTGAGGAGGAACGCCCAACAATCTCCCCCTTCCTACTTACGGAGAGGTCTTGAAGACCTGTAGTCATCCTGCAAAACTCAAGCTTCCTCTGAGGGTAATGCCTTTGTCATTATGTTAGTCCCATTTTAATCCATGTGAATTTTCTTAAGTTGTAGCAATTTCATCTCTAGTACACATCTCGAATATAGTGATACCTTAATTACCTCAATATGCTTCAATCTAAAATAAAATGTTGAATTCTTATTAAGTTGAATTCCATTATATTGGCTTTTTGAGTTTGATCTTTATTTTGATGTTGACAAACACAAGTGTCTTATGTGTGTACTTAGTGCTTGAACATATCATAATTCAGGACACACATAAGGGACATGAAGTGGATGTCAAGCTAGGACTTAAAGCTTATAAAACTTGATGTATTCCATGGAGTCTTCAGAGTAAAAGAAGAAGACATATTTGATTTGTATTTGTAATGCATTTAAGTTTTATTATTTTGGTCTGTAATAATGCATGCATCTGTATGATATGTCTAAATGCTCAAATTGATCGTAGACAGACCTTAGGGCACCTAGAGTTTAACCAAAAACCATTTTCATAAAAACTAAAATCAAACAAAGGTTTTGGAACAGCCTTAGGTGACTTCGGTTGATCGACATTGGATTTTTGGACTTAATTTAAAAGTCCGGTCGACCTAATCCTTGGCAGTATAAATGCCTCGGTCGACCGAACTAATCAAAAGTCAACATTTTGACTTCTCTTGGTCGACCGTTCTGTTTTGAACGTATATTCCTCAGTTGACCAAACTAACACGTGTCTGATACGCCAACTACTTGGTCGACCGAACTCACAGTTCATTTTGGCCACGGTCAACCGAACCTAGAGGGTACAGTCAACCAACCTTGTCTTGGTCGACCGAACTCACGAAAGGGTTCAAAATCGCCCTGATATGGTCGACTGAACTTGTAGTTCAAATTATCCACGGTCAACCGAACTCAATGATATGGTCGACCGAACCTTTAATATGGTCAACCGAACCTCTCTGGTTGGAAATTTTTTAATGGCTAAAACGTCATTAATTTTTTAATTAAACTTTTCCAAAATACCGAGTGTGTCCCCAACAGTCATAATTTTTGTAAAATCTATAAATACCCCCTCCATAACTCAGATTAGTAACTTTAATTAGCCGAAATTTTCTCTCTAATGCATTGTTAATCAAAGTTCCCCCAAAATGTCTTTTATTGTTAAAATCATTCTATGGGGGCAAAATCTTTTATACAAATCTCTTCAACTCTCTTTCATGCTTTTATTTCAAAATTATTTTTGAGGAGAGCATTTTATTTAAGGCATTTTATTTGCATATACTCTCACTTAGCACTTAATCTTTGAAAAACATTTTTGAGAGTATTGTTTAGGTTTTCTCTTGGTAATTTCTTTGATAAATATTTGTTAGCTTTGGTGCAACCCCAAGAGGGGGTGAATCAGGAATTTAAAAATTTTCATCTAGGTCAATCGGTTTAACAACAATATTACACAACCTAGGATCAGTCTATGCAATCAACAAATAAACATACATGTGCAGTAAAAGTAAAGTGCGAAAAAATAAACAATACACGCAATATGTTATCGAGGTTTGGCCAAATTGCCTACATCCCTACCTTGGCTACACTAGCACAAGGATTCCACTATGGCTCATTTAATGGGTGGAGCGGCACTAGTTACAACTAGATCAATTAAAGGGGTTGACCTTAACCAACATGTCTTACCAGGATGGCCCACCTAACTTTCCTAACCAGATCTAAGCCAGTCTGAGACTATTCAACAAGACTAGTCTCCCTCTTCAAGCCCACGCCTAGAATACGACAAATGATATGAAATTTTTGTACACGAAAATACGCTTCTTCACAAGCAGATATGTACTACAATACGCACAGTATAATCAATACACTATCAAAAGATAGGATTTGATAAGCTCAGTTTAGTGTAAGTGTCTACTCTCAAATATTTATGCAAATATTGCAATTAGTGCATGAGAGTGTAAATGATATGATCTTTGTATCAAATAATGATTTCAATCACAATGCACAAACAAAGATCACAAACACACTTCAAATATCTCAACAAATAATTTTTCTCAATATGAACCACAAAAGATATTCAAATAATAGTTTGTAAAGTATTTATTTGATCTTTATAATAAAATGATAATCTTAATCAAAAGGTATAGCAACAAAGATATCTTTTAGCACTCAAGAAAATATCTCAAAATAAATTTCTCAAAGATAAGCACAAGAGATATTTTTGAAAATGATGTATAAAATATTTTAGTAATCAAAATACAATATGAACTCTTAAGTATTGTAATGAAAATGCAAAACTCGGAAGCTCTAAGAAGTTTTTCTACGGAAGGCTTATTTACAGAGCCCCCTAGAAAACTAGAAGCTTACTTTCTATGAAAAATAAATCTCAATTAGAACAAGTAAGAGAGAGTTTAA
This sequence comes from Malania oleifera, assembly GCF_029873635.1. NCBI lineage: Eukaryota > Viridiplantae > Streptophyta > Magnoliopsida > Santalales > Ximeniaceae > Malania > Malania oleifera. The sequence continues at coordinate 52,699,781 of NC_080420.1, read as the reverse complement.
GCTTGATGAGATAAAACACAAGAATACTCTGCAAAAAAGTATTTGCAATATGAAAGAGTAAGAGGAGTAGTATATGGCTTGAATATGAGATTTTGGCTTTTTGAAAATCAGAGGATATTTACTAATTATTATTATTAATCTCATGCTAATTTTTCCAAATGAAGGGGTATATATAGAGTTCCCAAAAAATATAACCATTCAGGACATGTAGGGTATTATTAGGATTGTTTAAAAACATTTTAACACCATTAACCTTGTTTAAAAAATTTAACTGCAGTAAAAATAATTTGCCAACCAAATTATTTTTAGTTGACCCAGTGACGAAGTTTGGTCAACCAGGAGAAATTTGAATTGAAAGTTCAGTCGACTAGACTAAGGGTTCCAAGGCAAATTTTTCATTTCCACGCGGTTTGGTCAACCAAGACACTTTGAACTAAAAAGTTTGGTTGACCAGACAGTTGTGGCATCTTCCGAGGACCTTCAGTCGACTAGGGCGTTAAAGTACTTTCCTGATCGGTCGATCAAAAAGTCAAAGTGTCGACCTCAGGGCAGTTCGGTCGACTAGCATAATTGAACTGGTCTGGTTCGGTCGACCGAGCCACAGTCAAATTGTTGACTCAGGCCGATTCGGTCGACTGTGAGAAATTATGCTTTTAAGTTCGGTTGACCGAACATGTATTTTTCATACGTTTTAGTTCTAAGTCCCTTATTATATTAACCCTATTCATATAATAATTAATGTTTAAGATTATAGGGCATATTTTTATAAATTATAGGGAGTCCTAAGGTCAGTCTGGCTCTTCTTTAGGACATCGAAAAAATCTAGCGTCAGTCGACCAAGGGTGTTCCCTAAGGTCCATCTATGGTCTTGAGTTTATCCATCCTACCATGCAGGTAAGACATTAATTATTACAGACCATGTTCCTATGTTACTATTACAGACCCATATAAAGGATTAAATTACAATACAACATGAAATAATTTTCAAGGTCTTTAGGTCTTCACTTCATGTGTCATGTGCATGCACCATATGATATTTTTGATTGGTCCTGCACACAAACTTATTAACCATTAAATACCAGAGTATTTGTCATAATCAAAATGGGATATGACCAATAAGGTCAACAATATTTTTAGGAAAAATTATTTACAACACAAATATTTTCTTGAACTTAAATTCCTAGATTCTCCAAATATTCTTTATTTGCAAAAATATTTATAGGAGAACAATAATATTCATTTTTTATATATAGTTTATTTGTGCAAAATTCTTTGATAGCGCCTTAATTTACTAAGCATAGTGCATATCATTAGAGAGTGCATATATTTGAGCTTTAATGTGTACATCTCTGCTTGTATTTTAGAAGCATGTTTTATGTACAAAAATGTTTTAATGTATCGATTGGGTTCAGCTCGGAATTGAATTGGGGAGTCTCAGCCCCGTAAGTGAGACCGGTTCGGTTCAGTTCAGAAAATTGAATTGGGGAGTCTCAACCCCATAAGTGAGACAAGTTTGACTAAGCTAAGGTTTACTTTGCCCCGTAAGGAAAGGTTGTAATGGCTTCTGCTCTGCCCGTTTAAGTGAGCAGGGATAGTGGAATCCTTAGAGGGGTATGCCCAAGGCGGAGACGTAGGTTGGTTTGGCTGAACCTTGATAACAAATATCGTGTGTTTGTGTCTCTCTCTCCCTATCTCATTTAAATTACAGCACTTTAATTTCCATATGTGTATGCTTGCTCATTTACTATTCTAATTATTTGCATGCAAACTTTTAGTTAAATGAGATATGTTGCACGTGTATATTTGAACATATAGGTTCATCATTTTTCATACACACTATTATATTGAATGAGATATGAACCTTTGTGAATCGAAATGTTTTAATTAGCCGAAAACTTTTAAATATCCAATTCACCCCCTCTCTTGGGATCACACCAATTCCAACACAATATAACTATCACAATGTAACACATATTTTTTTTGCTTGATGCCTAGATCCCTTAGAAACTTTTTCATCCATAAGAGAGCTCCTTTGAAATTTCAATGATATCGATATATTCAACCTCTATACTTAACAAGGCAACACATTTTTGCAGTTTTGTTTCTCTTGACATTGTGCCACTAAAACATAGACAAACTTTAGATATACCCCTAAGATATTGGAGTATCCATTTCACTACCTTCCAATGTTGTTTACTTAGATTAGAAATAAACCAACTTACTACACCAACTGCATGAGCTATATTTGGTCTTGTACATACCATAACTTACATCAAACTACCAACAATATCAGCATAAGGAAACTTTTCCATGTAGTCCATCTCTTCATCACTTGTAGGACATTGTTTAAAGCTTAACTTGAAGTGACATGCAAGTGAAGAACTCATTGGCTTTGCATTGCTCATTTTGAATCTTCCAACACTTTTTTAATATACATTTTCAAAAAGCCAAAGCTTCCCGTGCTTTTTGTCACGAGATATTCTAATGTGAAGAATTTGTTCTACCAGCCCCATGTCATTTATTGCAAATGACTTACTCAATTTTTGCTTTAGGTTAGCTATTTTCTTAGTATCATGACCAACAATCAACATGTCATCCATAGCAAAAGAATAATAAAATCATCACTGAAAATTTCTTAACAAAAACACAATGATTAGAAGAAGTCTTATCATACCAATGTTGTGACATTAAAGATTCAAACTTCTTATACTATTGGCGTGGAGCTTGTTTAAGTCCATACAAGCTCTTTTCTAGTTTACACACAAGATGCTCTTTAACTTTCTTTTAGAATCCTTCAAGTTGTTCCACATAGATTTCCTCATGCACGTAACCATGTAAAAAGGCAGTCTTCACATCAAGTTCTTTAACCTCCAATTTCAAACTTGCAGCTACGCTAAGAATAACTCTAATAGAAGACATATTGACCATGAGAGAAAAGATTTCCTCAAAATCAATGCCTTTCCTCTAACCAAAACACTTAACCACCAATTTTTCTTGTGCCTAAGTTATGAACTATTTCCATTATTCTTCAACCTAAACACTCATTTTTTTCTTGAGTGGTCTCTTGCCATCGGGCAAATTTACTAGCTTATAGGTCTTGTTGTCACCCAGAGATTTTGTCTTCTCTCATATTTTTCAACCACTATTTCTTATGATCACAAGCCATAGCTTCTTCAAGGCACTCAAGTTCTCTCCTATCAATGAAGTTCACATGGTCCCCAAAGTAGTACTTTGGATTTCGGTGATGCGCTTTAATCGTTCTTCTAAGTGAAGGTGCTGCTAATGGTTCTAGAATAGGTTGCCCAATCTAGTTTTCTGCAGCTTTCTTATTCAATAATGGTTTAACTTGGTTTTTTATGACTTCATCATTCAGTAATGGTTCATCAACATCAATTTCACCATTTTCATGCCCATCTCCCCCATAATCATCATTCATCATGGCAGGAGTCTCTAGAATAGGAATAATATGCTTTATTAAAGTGTATTTTGGCTTCGCTACTTTCTTGTCAAAATCGTCAAGGGTTTGGTCTTCAAGGAACACAACATCCATATTTCTAATTAACTTCTTGTTAACAGGATTCCACAGCTTGTAACCAAACTCTTAATGATCATAACCAAGAAGTTACACTATCTTGACTTGCTGTCTAACTTGGATCTCTCATCTTTGGGAAAATGAACAAAAACCTTGTAGAAAAACCTTTGAGATGATCATAAGGGACCTCCTTCCTCGTCCAAACTCTTTTTGGTACATCTCCTTGTAAAGGAACCAATGGAAAAAATTAATAAAATCCATTGCAGTATGCATAGTTTCAACCCAAAATGGCTTAGCCATTTTTGCATGAGAAAGCATACATATAATTCTATTAGTAATGACCTTGTTCATCCTCTCTACAAGTCCACTATGTTAAGATGTCTTAGGAATACTTTTCTAAAGCTTGAAGCCATGTTCTTTACAACATGCCTCAAAAGGTCCTTTGTATTCTCCCACATTATCAGCTCTAACATATCTCAATTTCCTTCCTATTTCTCTTTCGACACTAACATAAAAGTTATTGAATGTTTGAAACACTTGGTATTTTGTCTTCAAAGTATAGGCCCACACTTTCCTAGAAAAATCATCAATAAATGCAACAAAGTACAAGGCACCACCTAATGTTCTGTCACTTATTGAGCAAATATCAGTATGCATAAGACCAAGAATATTAGATTTTCTATAGGAAGGAGATCTATGAGAAGAAACACGATTTTGCTTACCAAACAAGCAACGAGTGCATGCCTTCAATGTGACGCCCCGAACCCCAATTGGGTTCAGGGTGCAACTTTCCACAAATAAAATTAATGTAAGCAGCGAAAGTAATTTAAAACCTCAAATATTATAAACCAGAGTACTAAATAACCATATTTACATGGATATATCCAAATAACAATATTTACATCATGTGGAATATAAAAACATCTTTAACTAATATTATACAAACATTTATTCTAAACTACATTCTCTAATCCCGCCCAAATGCTCGCTATGCCTGATTTCTAGTACGTCCTGCATAGTTATCTGAAATGTGAAATAATTATTTAGGTGAGACGACGCTTAGTAAGTATAGACTAGATTATTACCAGTGTGTGGTTAAGATGAACTTTACAGTGTAAAAATAACTCATTTAATAATTTAACTGTTAAAAACTACCTATCATTTTTTTATGCATATAACTATGTATACTCCCCTTTAAACCTTTCTTTCACATCATCATTCAGCCCTACTAACCAGAGCTCTGTTCACATATACGCGTATACTTTTTTTTTTACTGAAAATCATAATGTAGGCCATTTAAATATGACCATGTATAAATATATGTAAATATATACATGCATACTTTTCCTTTAAATCATTATTTAGGCCTAATAAATGGTTCTGATCACATAAATATATAAATATGTATAAAAAGGCCTATGGGTGTTATGTTTACCACCATGACCCGGTTGTGCAGTCCGAAGATTGGACTTAACTTGGTTGGCCAACTAGACTAAATCAAATTATAACATCGTCTGTAAGTAAGATTTTCCTATCACATCCTGGTCCGGAAGCAAGTGTGCACTCTAGGCAAATCCATTGTCACTCGCCAATACTTACACAACAATGTAGTTGCACTCATACTTATCTATAGCTATGGTACCGAACATCCATCACATTCAAGCCATCAGAGTTCTTAAAACATACAATTATAATTTATGCAATCAAGACAATATCATAAAAATCCCATCATTTCTTAATATAACACTTGTAATAAAATCTCATCATTATTCGCAATAAATCATGTAATAAATATAACACCGCAAAAATCTCATACTTGCTCATTTATGTAATGAAATAAACTCATTTCACACGATTTGCATGCTAATTATAATTTTATAAATTACCTGAGAAAATTTATAATAATATACTTAGGTGTATTTAAATAAAAACGCAAGTATGATCAAATCTACATATTTTAATTTAATTCTGATATATTTAATAAAAAGCAGATATGATCAAATCTATGTAATTTAATTTAACTCAAGTATATATTTAAATAAAATAGATATAATTAAATTTACGTACTTAATTTAAATCAAGTATATTTTAAAATAAAATCTGATATAATCTAGCCCATTTACCTTTGATTCGTTTCTCTAACGCAATAAAATAACGAATTCCCAAAATGAGTTTGAAAATAGTGGGAGAGTAAGAATTTAAGTATACCAAAAATTCTTCATCTACCACTAAATCTTTTTCCCCACTTTTTTTTTCAATTTTCTTCTTGAAATTTCTTATGAAAATTAACTGAGGATTTGTTCCAATTTATAGAGGATTGAAGAATGACATCTTGTAATTTTTGTATGCTGCTTGCATGCGGATATGCATGCCTGGGGAAGGGAAAGATAAGATCGCCTTAAAAATTTATGTTGGGGGAGGAGGTTTGTCATGCATGTGGGTGGAATTTTAATGCGGGTAGAAAGAGCATGCACTGCATATGGCAGTGGGTGGATTAAAGCAACATTTGGAATTGAATTAAATTTTGCAATTCAATTCCTTGTCAGTGCTTGGATTGAAACATTCAATTTTGTATGCTGCCATCATATATTTTATATATATATATATATGTATATCCATATACAGGTAAGTGTTATACTATTATTATTATTATTATTATTATTATTACTAATTAATTAATTAATTAATTAATTTTTTTGCTTTATCTCATCCTCCACTCCTTATAACAATTTCATCCTCGAAATTTGCTAAATTTAGATTTAATGGAAATTCAATTGAATTATTTGAATAAGTTCCTAATTTAGTGTTAAGCCTCGTTGAATAGATGTTGATACTTCTGACGTATTTCTTCTTCTAATTCCACGAGACTTCCTCAATTGCATGATTGTGCTAGAGTACCTTTACTAACAAAATCTTCTTGGTATATAACTACTGATCCTTTCTGTCTAAAATCTGGATTGGCACTTCTTCATATGATAAGGTGTCACTGACTTCCAACGACTCATAGCTTACCACATGAGAAGGGTCTTGAACATACTTTTTCATCATCGAGACATGGAATATTGGCTAACACTGGAGGTAAGGCTATTCTGTAAGCAACTGGATCAATCCTCTCTAGTACCTCAAATGACCTAATATACCTGGGGATTAGCTTACCTTCTTTCTAAATCTGATGATCCCTTTCATCGGAGCAACCTTCAGAAATATATTGTCTCCTACTTAAACTCTAACTCTCGTCGACGGGTATTAGCATAGCTTTTTTGTCGACTCTAAGTTGTTCTAATTATATCCCAGATGATTTTAATTTTCTTGGAAGTTTGTTGTATAATTTCTAGCCCCAAAAGTCGCCGTTCACCAACCTCATCCCAATACAATGGAGATCGGCACCTCCGACCATATAACACTTCATACGGTGTCATCTCTATGCTGGCCTGATAATTGTTATTGTAGGCAAACTCAACTAATGGTAGATACTGAATCCAACTTCCTCTGAAATCCAGCACGCATACTTGCAACATATCCTCCAATATTTGAATTGTCCTCTCTAATTGTCCATCAATATAGGGGTGAAATGTTGTGCTAAAGGTAAGTTGAGATCCCAAAGCTTTCTACAAAGTTTTTCAAAATTGAGATGTGAACCATGGGTCCCAATCTGATATGATGGACACTGGTACGCCATGTAATCTAACTATCTCCTGAACATACAACTCTGCAAGTTTATTCATGGAGTAGTTAACTTTAATTGGAATAAAATTGGTAGTTTTTGTTAAACAGACAACAACTACCCAAATGACATTCTGACCATGGAGTGTTGGTGACAACCTTATCACAAAATCCATAAAAATTTGTTCTTATTTCCACTTAGAAATGTGAAGTGGTTGCAATGGCCCTATTGGTCTCTGATGTTTAGCCTTCACTTGCTGACACGTAAGGCACTACTTTACGAATCGGGCAATTTCTCTCTTCATGTTGTCCCACCAGAAAGATTCTTGTAAGTCTCGATACATCTTGGTGCTTCCTAGATGCACTGTATAGAGAGAGCAATGAGCTTCTTCCAAAATTGTTCTTTTAATCTCTCCATCATTGGGTACACATAATTTGGTTTGAAACCTCAAAACCCCATCATCTGAGACGTTAAAGTCTGTCCTTAGTCCACTCTGTACCTTACCCATAATCTTCGCCAACTCTGTATCTTTCATCTGTGCAACCTTAATCTTTTTTAGTAAAGTCGATTGGATTACTAGATTAGCAATGAAAGCCCGATTATTTCCCTCTACCATCTCCATACCAAATCTTTCTAGATCCATTATGAGTTGATGCTGAATCACCATTGCTGAAACTGATGCATTCAATGACTTTTGAATTAACGCATCTACTATCACGTTAGCTTTTCTTGGGTAGTAGTTGATGGTACAATCACAGTCCTTGATCAGTTCTAACCATATCCTCTGTCTCATATTTAGTTCTTTTTGTATGAAGAAGTACTTGAGACTTTTATGGTCTGTAAAAATCTAGCACCTTTCACCATACAAGTAGTGTCTCCAGATTTTTAGTGCGAATACCACAACTTCCAATTCTAAATCGTGCGTAGGATAATTCTTCTCGTACTCCTTGAGTTGTCGAGAAGCATGTGCAATGACCTTCCCTTGTTGTATTAATACGCACCCAAGCCCTTTTCGAGATGCATCATTCTAAATCACAAAACCACCTTCTCCCAAAGGAATTGTTAGTACCGAGGTAGTGATGAGTTGTTGCTTTAATTCTTGAAAGATGTGCTCACATTCATTAGTCCACTTATACTTCACATTCTTTATTGTCAACCACATCAGAGGACTTGATAATTTAGAAAACCCTTCTACATATCGACAATATTATCCTACAAGGCCTAAAAAACTCTTGACCTCATGAATATTTTTCAGCCTTGCCTAATCCACTATTGCCTCTACTTTACTTGGGTCCACAGAAATACCATCCCTAGCTATCACGTGTCCTAGGAATGCAACTTTTTCCAACCAGAACTCACATTTATTAAGTTTGACATAAAGCTTATTTTCTCTTAGCACTTGGAGTACTAGCCTCAAATGGTTCTCATGTTCCTCGAGACTCTTCAAATAAATCAAAATATCATCAATAAATACCACCACAAATTGATCTACATATTCATGAAAGACCTTATTTATAAGGTCCATAAATGCAGTAGGAGCATTAATCAGTCCGAATGGCATGACTAAGAATTCATAGTGACCATATCTAGTTCAGAATGCAGTCTTTGGAACATTCTCTAACTTGATTTTCACCTGATGGTACCATGATCGGAGTTCGATCTTAGAGAAGACTTGTGTTCCCTAGAGTTGATCAAACAAGTCATTTATGCGGGGTAGTGGGTACTTGTTCTTAATCATCACCTTATTTATTCCTTGGTAATCAATGCACATTCTCATCAACCCTTCTTTCTTTTTAACGAAAAGTATCGATGCTCCCTAGGGTGACGCATAGGGTCTGATGAACCCTTTATCCAACAACTCTTGTACTGTTCCTTCAATTCTTTCAATTCTGCCAGAGTCATTCTATATGGAGCCTTAAATATCAGTGTCGTTCTTGGAAGGAGGTCGATAGCGAACTCAATTTCACGATCGGAAGGCAACCTAGGTAAGTCCTCCAAAAATACATCTGAGAATTCCCTCACTATATAGATATCCTCAAACTTTAGTTCTTCCTTGGTGCTTCCTTTACACATGCTAGGTACCCCTGACATCTATCTAAGAGTAGCCTTTTTGCCAGAATAGCTGACAATATTTGTGGTGAGGAGTGCACACATTATCCAAAAAATTTGTACTCTTACTCTTTAGGAGGTCTGAACACTACCTCTTTCTTGTGACAATCTATATTAGCATAGCTGGAAGCTAGCTAGTCCATCTTTAGAATTACATTAAACCCATGCATATTAAATACTACTAAATTAGCAGGTAGCATTCTTTCCTGAATACAAGTTTGATAACCTTTAAGCATCTTTCTACATATTACTGAGGTAACCGTTGGTGTAACCACAGATAATTCAAAATTTAATAGTTGGGTTCCTACCCCGCACATTTTAACATAATCCATAGATATAAAGGAATGTGTTACTCCAGAATCAAATAATACCATTGCTTTCTTTGAAAATATAGAAATATTACCTGTTACCACATCACTGGCTTTTTCTACATCTCCTAGAGTAAGAGAATAGACACGCGCCTCGGCGGTATTCTTTTGATAGTTACCTCGAGGTGCTTGATTGTTTCTCTGGTATAGATTAGGAGTGGGTGCATTATTCAGTGGCATATGAAAATCCCGTGCAATGTGGGTGGATTTACCACAACGATAACAGACAATTACTCCAACTTGACATTCACCCCAATGCGTGATATTGCATTTAGGACAAGGGGGCATGGTGGATTATTTTGATAAGCTCGATTCCCCATTACTTGCCTCTGACCCAAATTATTATTGTTTCTCTTCCAAGATCCTGGACTTATATCAGAGTGAAATCCTAGAGGCATGTGCCTCTTTCTCTAGTTGAATAGTTATGCACTTCTTTGTAGACTTTTTTCTACTACAGTTGCTTTATACACCATCTTGGAGAAGTCTTTGACTTGAAATGCCACTACTTATTCGTAAATCCTTAGACTCAAGATTTTTTCAAATTTTTGAGCATTCTTTGATTTATCTGGAACTAAGTACGAGGTGAATTAAGATAGCTTAACAAACTTGGCCGCATATTGCTGAATGGTCAAGTTCCCTTGGATTAATTTGTAAACTAATTTGCCTTGGCATCTCTAGTGGTAGTGGGAAAATATCACTCAAAGAATATCTCCTTGAACCGTTCCCATGTAAGGATTGCTGGTTATGGCCTTTGTTCCTGGAGAAGCTTCATGGAAATCTACTAGCGCTTGGCTTCACCAGTCATTTTGAAAGTGGAGTACAGAACTTTCTGCTTATCTGTACAATGAAAGACTTTTAGTAACTCCTCCATCTCTAGGATCCAATTTTTCTGCAACAATTGGATCAACTCTTCCTTCAAAAGTTAAGGGGTTCATGTAATAACCATAGAAAAAAAAATTTTAAAAATAAAAATAAATAATTAAAATTAATAATTAATTAATTGGTTGAACACTATTAATTAATGTGTTAAATAAACAAATAAAAATAAATAGTATGAAAAAAAGAGTAATTATTAATTAATTAATGAATTAATTAAATATTATTAAATTAATTAAATAAATAAAAGAATAGTAAAAAAAAATTGGAATAAAGATATATATATATATGATACAATAGAATTATGTTAATGTAAGTAAAAGAAAAAAAAAAGATAAAGAAAATTAAAAAATTCCATCACCTTCTTATTCTTCTTCTTCAATCTCTCTCTCTGTAATTCTTTCACGCTGCACGCCTCTCCGTCTTCGCCTCTCTCTCTCCCCTCATTTCTCGACGAATATTCGTCTGAGCGAGAAACGAAAGGTGCCGTTGGGTTCCTAGTTCTGCTATCGACATTTCTACTGGAGCGGATTTGTCATGGGAACAACTTAGGTATTGCTTCTGGGGAAATGTAATTTTTCCTCATTTTCTCAATTTTGCTTTAAATCTGCTATTAAATCGATGATCAGGCACCACCATCGGGTCCTAGTCGTTGATATCGTCATTTTGGCATAGGTAATTTTTCAATTGGGATTTTCTAGACCCCACTCCAAAGCGAAAGTGGAATTTGAAAATTTTGGTAATTTGACTATATTTAAGGGTATATTTATTTATTCAGTATTTAAAGGTCTAGGAAGTATTAAAATAATATTTTATTTAGGATTAATTTAATTGAATTAGGATTTTTGATTTAGGGTCCGGGTGAGCGCCGTAGGTATTTTTCGGGATCCCTATTGGCGTAGTTCAAGAAATCAAGTAAGAGGAAAATTTATATATTAAATCAGGTTTTTCATGAATTAAAAATGACTATGTGTTATTTATGTATATATGTTTTTATGTGGGTTTAAAATGCCAGCCATGAAATTTATGTTTTCTGAGCTTAGGATTGTCGATATGGTTATGTATATGTGAAAGTGAACGAATGAAAGTGAAAAGAATTTTCTGATGAATTATATAAGAAATGAAATGTATTTTGAGCATATAAATGTTAAATATGGGTTGACTTATTTTATGAGAAATATGTAAGAATTTTACTACTAAACTGTGTGGCATGAGATTCTGTGCAAATATATGTTAAATGTATGAGATGCAGGTTAAGTAAGTAAGACATTATGAATAAAATACGATATGGACAATGTTGCCTGTGTATGTTAAATGCAACCATGTAAAGGTACAACAGCTGAAAGTCGGGTTAGTAGATTCTAGCACATTTCTATGTGGACTAACTGATGACAACTAAAAGGAGCTGTATAGCATATTCTAGCGCATTTCTATGTGGACTAGCAAATGACGACTAAAGAGTGGCTGTAGTACAAAGGAATGAAATGAAAACGTTATGAAATGAAATGACAAGGAATGACAATGCAATGAAATGAAATGTGAAATGTGAATGATACAAATGGGAAAGAGTCACTTAAAGTGAAACACAAGGAAATGTTAAGTTATGAACATGAAAAAATGTGAATGATTGAATAACAATGGAAAGAATGATGTATTATGATATTAGAAGTATGTATGTACGTAGAACATGTCACGATTGGGGCGGGCGCACTCTTCGCCTGAGGGCTTGCTGAGTAAGGCGAGTGCACTAGTAGCTTCGAATGTGACAATAGCTGCATAATGCACTAGGGCAGAGGGAACCTACTTCTATGGGCAGGTAGAATTCCCTATCCTTAGGGCCTTTACAGGTAAACTATTGTTGAATGCGTGAGTACGAGATTAATTTATCACTTTAGGGCTTACTGAGTAAAGTGAGTGCCCTGGTACGCTTTAGCTGCGACCTTTGGGTTGCCTAGGTATCAAAGCAGAGGGGTGTTACTTGTATGGACAAGTAATCACCCCTATCCTCGGGTAATCTCGTGAGTTAAATATTTGTATGTGTTTGATTAGGTTCAGGGAATGATTTCAGAAATTATGTTAACGATTTTCAAATGTTAAATAATATGTCATATATAAACTCATGTTGGCCACACACTGTTTTAATATATTGTTTCTTCCTTTACTGAGATGTGTCTCACCCAAATATGAAATTATATTTTTCAGGAGTTCCTTGAGATCGAGCTTAGAGAGCTCGAGATTTTATAGCATTTTTGGGAAATAGAAAGAGAAAATGGTATATCTTTATGTTAATTTTGATATGTATATTTTATGTTTTATGATTTATGTTTTAAGTTTTATAAGATATGGATAGTTGTGAAACATACTAGTATTAGTGGATAATGTTTTGGAGACATATATATATTTGAATACTGATGGATGATTAATTTATTATGGTTGGTAGTTAGAATTAGTAAACTCTGGTATTATGTTATATAGAGATTATGGTTATGTTTTCCACTGCGTATGTTATAGATTATGATCTATCAGGATATTATCAGATATAACGCGCCGGACCCGGGATTAAGGATTCGGGGCGTTACATTTCATGCAGGTAAACTACTCAATGGTACAACCCTAGTCAGTGGGTGGACAATTCTGTCCCCTAGAGCTCCGCAGAATTTCTACCATAACCTGTTGGGTTAACTCACGTAGGACCGAAGTAGAATTAATGCCTTCTTCGTTGAAATCCCCTATATTATTATTACTTCCTTCAGCATTCATGTTGTTATCTCTAGGGTCCATTCTGAAGAAAAAGACAAAAGTTATTTTAGAATCATAAATTACGACGTATCAAAATAATCGGCTAAAAATATCCTAGCCTACCCATTCCTACCCTCATTGTTGACCTTATAAGTCATACCATATTTTGATTTTGACAAATACTTAGGTATTTAATGTCTATTAAGTTTGTGTGCAGGTTCATATTAGTAAGATCATTTGATGGCATGTGAAGACTTGAAGAATAAAGACCCAGAAGATTCATTTGTTGTAATTTATATTATCTTCATTTCGGGTCTGTAATAGTAATATATTAATGGTCTGTAATAATTAATACATTGCATGCATGATAGGATAGATAAGCTCAAAGACCTTAGGCTGACCATAGAACCCAAAATATTATTTGAAAAGTCCCCCATAATCTTAGAATTAATTTTCATATGAATAGGGGTGACTCCATAGAACTGAATTGCACAAAGCTGGCGTGTTAGGTCGACCGAACCCCAACACACAGAGCACTTCGGTCGATTGAACCTCTCTAGGGTCAAAAAGTTGACCAGTTGGTCGACCACTTCTAAAATGAACTGCAACGCCCTAGTTGACCAAACTAGAACTTGGGGAAACTCCAATGCCCTGGTTGACCGAACTTGAAGAATAAAAATGGCCTAGTCAACTGAATATCCCAATTCGATCAACAGAACTTAGTCCGGTCGACCGAACCTTGGAGGTTTTGAAATCACCTCAAGTCTGGTCGACCATCTCCTCAGTCAAATACTCCTTAGTCGACCAAACTGAGCAACTCGGTCAACCGAACCTTAAAAATGGTCGAGCGACCCTCTTGGGTTGTTCGGATTTTACCTAGGTTAAAATGAGGTTAATTTTTATTAACTCTATTTAAACTTTTCCAAAAATACCAGATAGGTCTCAAACATTTTATAATTTTTGGGGTGTCGGTATATACCCCCTCATTTGCATGGATTAGGAATGAATTAGCAAATACAATTAGCAGATTTTCTCTGAAATTCAAAAATCTCATTTCTCATATTCAAGCTCCATACTTCCATTCTTACTCATCCATATTGCGAAAATCGTTTAGTATGAGTGTTCTTGTGATTGTCTCATTAAGCTTACACTCTTTTTGTTCCACTTGATTGAGATTTATTTTCATTTGAGAGTAAGCTTAAAGTTTTTCTTGGAGACTTTATCAATAAGTCTTTCTTGGGAAAACTCCTTAGAGCTTGTGAGTTTTGCATCATCATTGCAATACTCAAGAGCTCGTATTGCATTTTGTTCATGAAATAAATTTTTACAAACCGATTTCAAATATCTTTTGTGCTTATTTTTAAGAAAAATATTTTTTAGATATTTTCTTGTGTAGTGAAGATCTTTGTCGTTGTATCTAGTGACTGATATTATTATTTTGACACAAAGATCCTAGCAAATACACTCTCACATACTGATTGCTATACTTGTATTATTTTTGTTGAGAGTAGACATTAAAACTACATTGAGCTTATCATACCCTATCATACTGTAGTATGTTGATTATACTGGTACAAATCTGCTTAGTTGAGAAGCACATATTTTGTACACATCTTGTATTGTGATTTGGTTATATTCTAGGCGTGGCCTGAGGGGGCGTTAATCCAGCCTGGAAGGATTGGTTGTAAAGGTTGAGGTTAGCCCTGTATTAATTTGACCTGGTTGTATATTGGTGCCGCTCCACCCATAATGTGAGCCTTAGTGTAATCCTTTTACTTGTGAGCCAAGGCGGGGACATAGGCACTGTTGTCGAACCTTAATAATATATCTGGTGTTATCTCTCTTTACCGCTTTATTGTGCATGGTTAATTAGTTTACTTGTGAAGTTTAATTTCCACTAAATATATATTGATTTATTTTATCTACACTAGATTGACCTTAGGGTTGTGAAATACTGATGCTGGTTAATTGACCAAGGTGAGAAATTTTATAATACCAATTCATCCCCTCTTGGGATTACAGTAAAGTTAACACTCATCATAATTCATACATATACTCTGGTAAAATTATTTGTTAAAGTCTACAGAATTTATCTCCTAGGCTCTGATATCACAACTGTGACGCCCCAAACCCCAATTGTGTCCATGGTGCGACTTTCCACAAATAAATTTAGTGTAAGCAAAAAACGTAATTTAAAACCTCAAATATTATAAACTATAGTACTAAATAACCATGTTTACATATCTAGAGACCCGAATAATATAATAAAAATAATTGAAGAAAAGGATTTTTGGGTTTGTGAAGAGAAAATCGATAACAGTTTTCTACAGCATTAAGTAAACCGTTGATGGTTATATGGTTTTACCGCGGGTCGATAACAGGTTAAACAGTAAAACTGGGTTAGTTAAAGAGAAAATTGGTGACGGTTTCCTAGGAGCCTGAGAAAACCGGCTACGGTTTTCTCTATAGTGTTGAATATAAGAAAGTCTCGCGAGTTGATTTCATTAAATGAAATTAAATTCCATCTCTCTCTCTCTCTCTCTCACACACACACACACACACACACACACTTACACTCTCTCTCTCACACACTCTCACAAACCCTATGGTACCCCTCCCTTTCTCTCTTCGATTTCGACTTCATTTTAGTCTAAATCAACGATCAGGAACCACCATGAGGATCTAGGAAGGATTCTCTTCAACTTCACCGGAGCAGATTTTCAATTTGGGGTTCCAAGACACCATCCCAAAATCAGGGTAAGTGGGGTATTTTAGAGTTTTAGTATTAATTTGGAGTATATAGAGTTTAGGGACTGCTAAATGATAAATATTTTGAAAGTTGAGTTGAATGATCTGGGGTTAATGCAATTTCAGGCTTTTGAGTTGTGAACGCTATGGAGCGTAAGATTTAGGGTGTTAGTGAACCTCTTAACAAGCCAGGTAAGGGGAAAACTCCTTAGAGCTTGTGAGTTTTGCATCATCATTGCAATACTTAAGAGCTCGTATTGCATTTTGTTCATGAAATAAATTTGTACAAACTGATTTCAAATATCTCTTGTGCTTATTTTTGAGAAAAATATTTTTTAGATATTTGCTCATGTAGTGAAGATCTTTGTCGTTGTATCTTGTGATTGATATTAGTATTTTGACACAAAGATCCTAGCACATACACTCTCGTGTACTGATTGCTATACTTGCACTATTTTTGTTGAGAGTAGACATTAAAACTACATTGAGCTTATCATATCCTATCATACTATAGTGTGTTGATTATATTGGTACAAATCTGCTTAGTTGAGAAGCATATATTTTGTACACATCTTGTATTGTGATTTGGTTATATTCTAGGCGTGACCTGAGAGGGCATTAAACTAGTCCGGAAGGATTGGTTGTAAAGGTTGAGGTCAGCCCTATGTTAATTTGACCTGGTTGTATTTCGGTGCCGCTTCACCTGTAAAGTGAGCCTTAGTGTAATCCTTTTGCTTGTGAGCCAAGGTGGGGACGTAGGCACTGTTGCTAAACCTCAATAACATATATGGTGTTATCTCTCTTTACTACTTTATTGTGCATGATTAATTAGTTTACTTGTGAAGTTTAATTGTGCTAAATATATATTGATTTATTTTATCTACACTAGATTGACCTTATGGTTGTGAAATACTGTTGCTGGTTAATTGATCTAGGTGAGAAATTTTATAATACCAATTCACCACCCTCTTGGGATTACACTAAAGCTAACACTCATCATAATTCATACATATACTCTGGTAAAATTATTTATTAAAGTTTACAGAATTTATCTCCTAGGCTCTGATACCACAACTGTGACACCTCGAACCCCAATTGTGTCCAGGGTGCGACTTTCCACAAATAAATTTAGTGTAAGCAACGGAAGTAATTTAAAACCTCAAATATTATAAACCAGACTACTAAATAACCATATTTACATGTGTAGAGACCCAAAAAATATAATAATAAAAATAATTAAAAAAAGGATTTTTGGGTTGGTGAAGAGAAATCGGTGACGATTTTCTGGAGCATTAAGTAAACCGTTGACAGTTATATGGTTTTACCGTGGGTTGGTAACAGGTTAAACGGTAAAATTGGGCCAGTTAAAGAGAAAACCGGTGACGGTTTCCTGGAAGCCTGAGAAAACCAACGATGGTTTTCTCTGCAGTGTTGAATATAAGAAAGTCGCGCAAGTTGATTTCGTTAAATAAAATAAAATTCCTTCTCTCTCTCTCTCTCTCACACACACACACACACACACACACACACGCACGCACACGCACACGCACACACACACACACACACAAACCCTACGGTACCCCCCCTTTCTCTCTTCGATTTCAGATTCATTTTAGTTTGAATCAACGATCGGGAACCACCACGAGGATCTAGGAAGGATTTTCTTCAACTTCACCGGAGCAAATTTTCAATTTAGGGTTCCGGAGCACCATCCCAAAACCAGGGTAAGTGGGCTATTTTAGAGTTTTAATGTTAATTTGAAGTATATAGAGTCTAAGGACTGCTGAATGATAAATATTTTAGAAGTTGAGCTGAATGATCTGGGCTTAATACAATTTCAAGCTTTTGAATTGTGAACGCCATGGAGCGTAAGATTTAGGGTGTTAGTGGACCTCTCAGCAAGGCAGGTAAGGGGAATAAATTATAGCAGTCTTTTCTGAAAATTACTAGTTTTAGAAATATGAGAAATTGAAATATGATATTTTACTTGAAATTATTATGATATGAATATCAGATGAAAATTGTGTGGCATAGAATTTATATTGAAATGTATTTGAAATTGGGTTAAATGATTTACATTGAGAATAATGAGGTTATGAAATCTATATTGAAATATGAGGTTTGAAATATGGAAAATGAAGAAAAGTGTTAAGTCAATGAGTACCAACTGAGAAATGATGAAAAATTTAGCATAGATCTGTATGCTGGAAAATGGAAGAAATATGAAATGTTGATATTGTTTTACTGAGATATGAGAAAAAAAATGTGAAATAAGATATATAAAATATATATATATGAATGAGATGAAGTGTGTATTGAAACGTTGTGAATGAAATAGAAGAGAATGAGAACCTAATGTGAATACTGAACTGTGAATATTGATATATGAATATGGAAATGGAAATATTGCAATGTGAATTCTGTAATATGAATACTGAGATGTGAAAATTGAATGTGAATCTTGAAATGTGTATACTGGATCGTGAATATTGAAAATGGGAATATTGCAATGTGAATACTACAATATGAATACTGGAAATATGAATATTGCAATGTAAATGCTGCAATGTGAATATTGAAATGTGATTAATGCAATGTGAATACTGCATGGTGAATACTGATATGTGAAAGTGGAAAGGTGGAAATGAAAACCCTAAAAGATGGATTGCGATAATGAGCATGGTACCGTTGCTAGTGGTGATTACGTGCAACCACACAGATTCGTGGAGCGTGTGGTGTGACGGTCGAATGAGTTAGAGTGGAGGATAGTTTTGCCCCCTGGAGTCCAGACCAGGGTGAGGCAGGTCATTCGTACTACAGACGGGTATATGGTATGTTTATTTTTATCTAACCGGGTAGGCCAACTACGTTTAAGATCCAGCATTCGAACCACACAACCCTGACCATGGGGGGAAGCATGGCATGGAGAAATATCCTCAAGGTAGCTATAAGTTACAAACGCGATATGCAATGGTTACCGAGGACACTCATGGGATGGATGGTGAGATGTAAATGGGAAATGAAAGAATGATGAAAATAGGAAACGGAAGAGCGTGAGTTAATAACATAAATAATTAAAGCAAAGTAAAACACTCCGCCTGAGGGCTTACTGAGTAAGGTGAGTGCCTTGATAAGTATCAGTTGTAGCCGAAACCGAGTTAATCAGGCAAGAATACAAACGATACCAAAGTAGAGGGGAGCTACATGTATGGGTGTGTAATCTCCCACATATTTGGGAACTTCGTTGGTAAACATAGGTTGCGTGTGAATGAATTTGAAAATGGAATTAAAAGCTTATGTTTTATATCTATATGATTATGAGCATATATCAGTTTATTTTCTCGGATGATATGATGATTTAAAAGAGTATGTCATGATATAATGAAACTCATTTTGCCACACACTGTAAATAATTTATTCCGTCTTACTGAGATGTGTCTCATCCAAATATCTGAACATTTCAAGAAACCGAGATAGACTAGATGATAGAGCTCCGAGATAGATAGGAGCTGATACCCTGATATATAGGGTGAGTGTATGAACTAGGGATGTATGTTCTCCTAGACCCAAGGAATAATGGTATTTTAAATAATAAAGAAAAGAGAGGAAAATGGAAATCGAACAGAAGGAGGCAGCAGCCTTCGTCGACGAACGCGAAGTGGCAGTATAGGCTCGTTGACAAAGGTGTTCCTCGTTGACGAGAAGATACCGAGAGGTTGTTTTGGGCAACTTTGAATTTCGTCAACGAAGGGGAGAGTTCGTCGACAAATTTTCTCTTGACCTCATCGACGAGGCGACGTGGATCGTCGACAAAGCCCCTAGTATAAATAGCCTAGAACTTAGTTTTTCACCAAAAAATTAGAAAAATCGCTCCCTCTCTCTCTCCTCACGGTTTCTCTCTCCTCTCTCTTCAATTTCAGCTCCGTCGTTCGCCAGATCGACAATCTGAGGCCACCACGACGCTCCTGGGAAAGTTCTCTCCAAATCTGCCGGAGTGGATCATTGGTGGAAGCGAGTTGAAATTCATTCCTGAGTTGAGGTAAGACTTTTTATACCAAATTTGGTCTTATTGTAGTTTTAGGAAATGATATTCACAGAAAAATACTGAAATTTAGTTCTCGGAATTATTGTTTTCAGGGAATTGAACGGGGAACCTTGCGAGTGCAGGACTGAAATTTTTAGGGGGTTTCTTTCCAGTGTCTGGTAAGGAAATAAACTAAAGCAATTATTTTTTCATGCAAATTAGTATTATTTATCAGCAAATTAATTTTCAGGAAAGCATGTGTTATATTTGAATATTATTGAGAAAATGCATATTTGGGAAAATATTGTTGTTATACAAGAAATGTATTTTTAGAATGAAATGTATGATTTTACTCAGCATTGTGTGGCATGAATATTATTTTACGTGAAAAGTATTATGTTATGGCAAATTTTATGAGTAAACATGTTTTTAGGAATTATGAAATAACACAGTACATTATGATTTTTGAAAATACATGATAATTGATTTATTTATTCAGAATGATATGTATGAGATATTCAGCACAAGGCCGTGATTGATAGCCAGCGCAAGGCTGTATTTATGAAATGTTCAGCGCAAGGTTGTATTTATGAAATTATAGAAAATGCTATCAATCCATTTATGTTAAACGCTATATTATCATGTATTATATGTTATCAGATCCCGGATGTTAGTTTAGTTTAATTTCAGGAGCACGGTATCGTAGTTATATAGATCAGATATCTATGTTCAGATTGGTGCTAACCACCCCACAAGGGGGTGGGAGATGGATAGTCGATGTGGCTTTCACTGTAAAGTTGTAGACATCCACTTGGCAGTCCGGACCAGGGTGTGGCGGGCCCATCATACTTACAGACATTTTTGACTCGACAGTGGTCGGTTAGCTATTATCGGGTCCCATCTTCGAGCTGTACAACCCGTCATGGGGGGTAATACATGACATCAGCTAGCTATTCATCTTGTGTATGTTTTCAATATTATTAGTTATACCAGACAATTATGATTAGTATGATTTATTAAAAATATAAAGGTATACGTTTATGTAGTTATTAAATAATTAATGTTTTCTGGTATGGAAAATGTACTGTATATCTATATTATCATTAAATATTCATGTTGCCACACAACTGTATTTAGTTTATTTTCCCTTACTGAGAAATGTCTCATCCCTGAACATTAAATGATTTTCAGGAAACTCAGAAGGACCGGTGGGTCATGGCCGCCGTTGAGTTTATCGTGCTACCCCATTAGGAGGGTAAGTCTTGAATTAGGATCAGGAAATTCTGATATGAGATCCTAGAGATATTTTTGTATTTTGAGAGATTGTATATAAACACAATGTTTTGAGATTATAGTTAACTCTGGTATTATGTATTTTGTGGTATTGAGATTGATGATTTACATTTACTACTGCGTAGGTTCCGCTGTGTATGACAAGTGTCCCCGCTATCCAGGGGTTCGAGTTGACTATTTTATTTACTATGTTCTATTATATGATTAGTTAAGCAGGTCGTTACATTGGGAATGTGTTAGACATGTATATATGGATGGGTTAGTATTCTGGTATGTGTATTCGCTGTGGCATGTAATATAATGACTTCCGCTGATAGGGTTGTTGTATAACTGTTTACTTGGTATCCTCTTCGGGTCGGGTTATGTTGTTACGATATCAGAGTTTCTGACGTGGCCGATGGTTGAGTATATGTGATTAATAATTATTATTTAATAGGAAAAAAGTTGTATGGAAAATTAGGGCGTCACAACATGGATATCTCCAAATAACAATATTTACATCATATGGAATATAAAAATATCTTTAACTAATATTACATAAATATTTATTCTAAACTACATTCTCTAAACCCGCCTAGATGCTCGCTATGCCTGATTTCCAGTATGTCCTGCATAGCTATTTGAAATGTGAAATAATTATTAGGGTAAGACGATGCTCAGTAAGTATAGACTAGATTATTACAAATGTGTGGTTAAGATGAGCTTTACAGTGTAAAAATAACTCATTTAATAATTTAACTGTTAAAAACTACATTTGAATAATTGTAAATCATTTTTTATGCATATAACTATATATACTCCACTTTATACCTTTCTTTCACATAATCATTTAACCCTACTAACCGGGGCTCTGTTCACATATATGCGTATACTTTTTTTTACTAAAAATCATCATGTAGACCCTTCAAATATGGCCATGTATAAATATATATATGCATACTTTTTATTTAAATCATTATTTAGGCCTAATAAATGGTCCTGATCACATAAATATATAAATATGTATAAAAAAACTCCTTTTGCTCTATGGGTGTCATGTTTACCCCCATGATCGAGTTGTGCGATCCGAAAATTGGACTTAACTTTGTTGGCCGACTAAACTAAATTAGATTCTAACATCATCTGTTAGTGAGATTTTCTTATCACATCCTGGTCCGGAAGCAGGTGTGCACTCAGGACAAATCCATTGTCACCCACCAATACTTACACAATAGTGTGGCTGCACTCATACTCATTTGTAGTTACGGTACCAAGCATCCATCACATTCAAGCCATTAAAGTTCTTAAAACATACAATTATAATTTATGCAATAAAAACAATATCATAAAAATCCCATTATTTCTTAATACAATACTTGTAATAAAATCTCATCATTATTCTCAATAAATCATATAATAAATATAACACTACAAAAATCTCATACTTACTCATTTATGCAATGAAATAAACTCATGCCACACGATTTGTGTGCTAATTATAATTTTATAAATTACCTAAGAAAATCTATAATAATATACTCAGGTATATTTAAATAAAAACGCGGGTATGATTAAATTCACATATTTTAATTTTACTTCAATATATTTAATAAAAAAACGGATATGATCAAATCTGCATAGTTTAATTTAACTCAGGTATATATTTAAATAAAATAGATATAATTAAATTCACGTACTTAATTTAAATCAAGTATACTTTAAAATAAAATCTGACATAATTTAGCGCACTTACCTTTGATCCGTTCCTCTAACGTAATAAAATAACAAATTCCCAAAATGAATTTGGAAATGGTGGAAGAGTAAGAATTTAAGTATACCAAAAATTTTTCGTTTACCACTAAATCTTTTTCCCCACTTTTTCTTTCAATTTTCTCCTTAAAATTTCATATGAAAATTAATTGAAGATCTATTCCAATTTATAGAGGATTGAAGAATGACATCTTGTAATTTTTGTACACTGCTTGTTTGCGGATATGCATGCCTAGGGAAGGGAAAGATAAGACCGCCTTAAAAATTTACGTTTGGGGAGGAGGTTTGTCGTGCATGTGGGTGGAATTTTAATGCGGGCAGAACAAGCATGCACTGCATATGGCAGTGGGTGGACTGAAGCAAAATTGGAATTGAATTGCCTTGTCAAGGCTTGGATTGAAACATTCAATTTTGAATGCTGCCATCATATCAATCCATATATGTATATAGGTAAGTGTTATACTATTATTATTATTTTATTATTAACAATTAATTAATTAATTAATTTTTTTTTCCGATTTATCACATTCAATCTCATACCTATCAATGGAAGAAGCTTTCTTCTAACAAGTATCTCTAAGACTTTCTTACTCAAGTGTCCCAGCCTCCTATGCCAAAGTTCCATAGAGGAATCTTCAATTTCATTCATCTCCTATATGCACACTTTAACATGAGTAAGATAGATGGAACAAGGTTTTTCACCTCTTACCATAACAAGAGATCCTTTTATGAGTTTCCATTTACTGCCGCCAAAATGATTTAAAGTACCATTCATCATCTAGGACACTTGTGGAGATAAATAAAGTCTTAAATTTGGAACACGTCTGACGTTATTTAGTAGTAGCTTGCAGTCAACATCTGTTATCAACCAAACATCCCCAATGGCAACAATTTTGGACACAACTTGATTAGCCACCCTCCCTGTAATAACCCGAAGAATTTTCAGCATCTCGTCAATGAACACAAGGGATTCGTCGATGAGGATATAAGAGGAGCTCGTCGACGAGGACAGAGTTTGTTGACGAGAAAATACCGAGAGAGGTTTTTGGCGCAGTCTGAAATTCGTTGACGAGGGAGGAAGTTTGTCGATGAAATTCCCTAAAGACT
The DNA here is from genome assembly GCF_029873635.1 of Malania oleifera. Lineage (NCBI taxonomy): Eukaryota > Viridiplantae > Streptophyta > Magnoliopsida > Santalales > Ximeniaceae > Malania > Malania oleifera. Next base: position 52,675,572 of record NC_080420.1, on the reverse strand, counting down.
CTTCGACAAGATGACGAGTCTCGTTGATGAATCCAGGGCTATAAATAGTGGAAACCCGAATTTAAATACAGAATTTGGCGCAGCAATCACTCTCTCTCTCTCTAAAACGCCTCTCCCTCCTTCTCTCTTCGATTCCGAGTCCGTTTTACGTTGGATCGATGATCTGAAGCCACCACGACGCTCTTGGTGAAGTTCTCTGCAAGTTTGCTGGAGCTGATCGTTGTCGGATTTGGTTTGGATTTCATCCCAATCTTAAGGTAAGGCATTTTATTCGGTATTTGTCTTTCCCTCAGTTATAAGAAATACAATACACAATGTAATACTGATGTTTTGTTTTAGGGGATGTTGTTTTCAGGGTGTTGAGTGGAGAACCTTGTGGGTGTAAGGCTAGAGTTCAGTGAGGGACTTTTCAGAGATAAGGTAAGGGAAATATGCTATGTTAGGAATTTTTATAATGTTATTAGAGATTTTACATATATGAATATACCAGCTTATTTCCCAATTTTACAGAATATAAGTTTAAAATGCTTGTGTGGCCTGAGTAGATGTTTATGTGATAAAGAACTTATGTAGTTTTTTACAGTATATCATACTATACTGATTACACAGATATAGACAATATATTATAGATATTTATCCAGAACAGTATATTACAGTTTTACTCAGATTAGTATGTTATAGTTTTATACAGATTAATATATTACAGATAATTATCCAGAATAGTATATTACAGTTTTACTCAGATCAGTATATTACAGCTTTATTTAGAACAGTATATACAGTATTTATAGTATGCCATGTTATCCTATTACCATAACATAAAGAGTATACAGACAGAGTATATAGATAGAGTATACAGACAGATATACAGAGATAGCATCAAGATGCTACAGATACAGCATACAAAGATTACAGTATTTATAGTACAAAAGATAGCGTTATGGTAATTTTGGAAACATGATGAAAACAGTAAAAGAGTATATATGTATATATATATATAGTATCAGATCCCTGAGGAATGATTATAGACAGATACAGATAAAGAATACAGGGCACGGTACCGTTGTTATATATAGATAGAGTGCAACCATATATCTCAGATAGTGTGTGGGTACCGTCAAACTGTACTCGGAGAGGATGCAGCTCCCTAGTTCGTTGGGTTAAGGGGGCCTTGATGAGGTAGCAACTAGTCCTGTGCCTAGGAGAGTATGTAGTTTGGTCAGGTTAAGTTAGTGTAGAGTATATTGACTTATCTAGAGGGCCGATTAGATTAAGTCTCGCCTACGGGCCACACAACCTTGTCATGAGGGGTCAAATCATGACATACAGAGTTCCAGGGATAAAGCACATTTATGTCTATGGTTACAATTTTATAGTATATGGTGAGTATAGTATGATATTAGCAGTATGAAAATAACAGACATGCTTTACAGATTACAATTTTATTACAGTTCAGTTGTTATTTTAACAGTATGCAATTTAGTTGCCACACACTAATAATATCATATTTCCACTTACTGAGCATCGACTCACCCCAGTACTTTAACATTTTTTAGGTGAGCCAGCTGGGCGAGCAGATCAGGCTCACAGATAGAGAGTTTATTGATTACCCTGGTTTAGAGGGTAAGTTTGTGTAGGGTTTTGTATTTTGGGACAAATATTTTTGGAGAGAGATGTATTATATAGTTATGGTTTAGAAATACAGATTCCTGGTATTGTATGATGTGTATGGATGTATGGATTACGTTTCCGTTGCATAGGTATGATTTTATATTCAGATTTACCTAGGTGCCTTCCGAGGCTCGAGTTTCATAGCAGGGGGTATCGGAATAGTTCATATATATATATATATATATAAAGAGGTTGTTACACTCACATAACCATAGTCATCACTACTGTTGGTCACAAAGATATCATACTGTGAAAAAATATGACAAGAAGTGCCTAAATAAAAAACCTAAGTATTGTCTCAACATGCTAAGTTTACATTAGCGTCATTAAAGATAATTATGGCATGTCCATCAATTGAAGCTGTAACAGGAGTCTTCTATTGTAACGACCTGCTTATCTTAATATAAAATGAAACATAATAAATAAAATAGTCAACCCGAACTCGTGGGTAGCGAGGACACCTATCATACACAGCGGAACCTAGGTAGCAGTAAATGTAAATCGCATATATTGACTATAAATTACATAATACCAGAGTCTACAATATTCCCAAAGATGCTGTGTTTATACATACAATCTCCAAAATATCAAAATAAACCTAGGATCTTACAACAAAAATCTCCTGATCCTAGATCAGAACTTACCCTTCTAGTAGGGAAGCTCAACTCACTCAGCGGTAGCCCTGACCCGACGGTCTCTCCGGGCTTCTGGAAATAATTTAAACTTGGGGGTGAGACACCTCTCAGTAAGGGTAGATAAATTAAAATCAGTTATGTGGTAACATGAATATTTATGCTGTAATACATATACAATACATTTCACATATCATCAAACATAAATCATAATATGGTTAGATAAACATATAATTTCATACTTCCAAGAAATCATACTAATCATGTATTATTTGATATAATCTATAATACTGAAAACTACCCAGGATGAATAGCTAGTTGATGTCATGTATTACCTCCTATGATGGGTTGTGCAGCCTGAAGGCGGGACCCGACAATGGCTGGTCGACCACTGTCGAGTAAAAAATGTCTATAAGTATGATGGGCCCGCCACACCTTGGTCCAGACTGTCAGGTGGACGTCTACACTTTACACTAAAAGCCACATCGACTACCCATCTCCCACCCCCTCGTGGGGTGGTTAGCACCAATCTGATCATAGATATCTGATCTATAAGCTACGGTACCGTGCTCCTGAAATTGAACTAAACTAACATTTGGGTTTTGATAACATATAGTACATAAACATATACTGTGTATCGTAAATCAAATAATAGCATTTTCTAAATTTTACATTAACTTAATAATTACGGCCTTGCGCCGAAAACATGAATAAATACGAACTTGCGCCGAAAAACATGAGTAAATACGGCCTCGCGCCAAACATCAATTACGGCCTTGTGCCAAATATATCATTTATTCTGAAATCATAATTTACTGTGTTTATCATGTTATTCTTGAAAATATTTGTAAACATGCTTATTTTGTAAATTTAACTTGACATGGTATAATATATATATATATATTCACGCCACACGAATTGAATGAAATCATATATTCCGTTCTGAAATCACATTTCCTGTACAATTGTAGTATTTTCCCAAACTTACATTTTCTCAATTATACTCATATATAATCACATGCTTTTCTGAAAATAGTTCTGCTATTAAATAATAGTAATTTCAATGGAAAATAACTGTTTTAATTTATCCTCTTACATGGCAACTGAAAGGCTTTTCTATAATATTGGTCTTACACCCGTAGGAAACCCTAAGCAGTACCCTGAAAATGATAATTCCTATAACTAAACTTCAGTAATTATTTGAGTACATAATTTCCTTCAATTGTTGAAAGACCAAATCTCGAATAAAAAGCTTTACCTCAACTCAGAGATGGATTTCGACTAACTTCCACCAACGATCTGCTCCGGAAAATTTGGAGAGAACTTCCCCGAGAGCGTTGTGATGGCCTCAGATCGTCGATCCGGCAAACAACGGAGCCGAAATCGAAGAGAGAGGAGAGAGAAACCGAAGAGAGAGAGAGAGAGAGAGAGAGAGAGAGAGAGAAAGAGATTTTTCTTAATTTTCTGCGTTTAATTCCGGGTTTTTGCTATTTATAGGGTCGAATTCGTCGACGAGTCCTGTAGAAAGTTTGTCGACGAACCTGCACCTTCGTCGACGAATTTCAGACTTCCCCAAAAATCCTCTCTCGGTATCTTCTCGTCGACGAAACTTGTCTTCGTCGATGAGACCCTCTTGTACCCTCGTCGACGAATCCCTTGTGTTCATCGACGAGGACCTGATAAATTTCCTTAGTTATTTCTCCCAAAGTGCAATATTGTTGACAAATGCTTCGTGTTCGTCGACGAAGTCGGCTGCGTCCTTTTGTTGCTGTTTCCATTTCCCTCCCTTTTTATTATTTAAATACCATTATTTTTCGAGTCGTCACATCTATAACATGAGTCTTCTTTTATCTTTCTTCTCATTGTTGTCTCCACCTCTTTCTCTTGATTTATCTCTTTTAAGTTTCTTGCAATTTTTCTTGATGTGTCGAAAATCTCCACAATGAAAACATTTGACATCCTTCCTTGACCTAGACTTAGACTTTCCTTTTGAGTTGCCTTAGTAATCTGAACTGTGAAAGTTCCTATTCTTGTTTTTCCTTTGCATCTTCGTGAGAAATGCCTCTAACTGTGAAGTGAAGTTGATCTCTTTCCTTTTGGTCTATTAAATAAGCTCTCCTGAACTATATTATGTTAATATTTAGTGTTGAAATATTTAATGCCACAACTAGAGTATCCTAATTATAGCAAACAAGCTTGCAACTCATCTTCCAAATTAATTTTTATATTAGCCAAATGATTCACAATGTCTTGAAAAACATTTAAATGCTTTGACATGTTGTTCCGTCTTTATATCTCAAGTTAATCAATCGTTTGACTAGGAAAGCTTTGTTTTGAGAAGTTTTTCTTTCATACAAATTCTTGAATCTCCTCCATAGTGCATGAACATTTGTTTCATTAGCTACGTGGTGAAAGTCACTATTTTCAATTCATTGTCGAATAAGACCAACATTTTTTCTATTTTGACCTTCAATCGGATCATACCAATCTTTACAAAATATAATGTTTAACATTTTTGGTTTCCATATTGATTAGTTCGATGCCTTCAATTTAAATATTGCATTATTGTTGTTATCCTCCATTTTAATTTGTACAAATTAATTCTACCTTGCTTTGATACTAGTTTGTTAGGAAAAATAGTAGAATAACTAAAGCTGCACAAAATATTTGCATACCCTTTCCCAACTTGCACAAATAAAATAGAACAATGGACTAGAGATATAGCCACTAATTTCCAATTTCAAAATTTAATTTGACAATGCAACAACCAAATCACCAAATAAATCAACAAATAATTGGTAAGAATAGTAAAGCAATAAAACACTAAATATGAAACACCAAAAATTTACATGTAAACCCCAAATTAGGGAAAGATTACGAGACCTTTGGTCTAGGCTAAATCCACTAGATAATAGAAAAATTCAAGGGTCCACAAACTTTACAAGAGCTCTCAATAACAATGATAATTGCAACAAATCATAAATAATCATACTCGAAAGCCGATCTCACTAATAAGAACTAGATATCAATAAAAAGACCGTCTCACTAGAAGACAAAATTTGAAGAATAATACCACAATCAAAGCCGATCAAGTCAAAGCCCTTCTTGTTGCAATTGCACACCTAAAATTTCAAGTCAATGGAACTCCGTTTAACTATCCGATCAAATAATCAAGTGAGTTTCCATCTTCTTTTTCATCATGCTGCCATCAACCCTCTTTTTCTTCTTTTCTTTTAATTTCCAGAATCCCCTCTCATACACAAAACCCCAGTTTCCTTTTATTTATATATTTATTTTTTTTAATTTACAAAGGTGCCCCTCCTCTTAATGTTGTGAGGAGGGACACCCAACACTTTATAAGTTGTTGTGTTTTTAAAATATGCACTATGAACATTTATGTCATTAAAACAACCATAAATTTTAATTAAAATCGATTAATAAATAACTAAAAATGGCAATTAAAAGAAATAAGTTAACAATAAGAATGTAGTAGTGCATTTCACTTTTGATGGAAACGAGGTTAATATGGAGGTGCTATTACATAAACACAAAATGAATATTTTTGAAAATAGAAGAAAGCCCTAGAAATTTTGTAGTTGTATAATAAATAAAGCTTTATGTATGTTAAAATTATCTTATGCCTCAAGTAACATTTTCTTTCCATTTTAGGCCATAACAAAATTTGGCAAATGCAATTGTAATAAAAAAAAAAGGTAGTAGGAAGCTTAAATTTTTTTTTGCTAGCTTTAGGCTCCATCACTTGGTCATTTTTCTGATTAAGCTTGCCCTTGCAGTAACAACTTAATGGTTGGAGGGCTTCTAATCCGTTGTCACCTCCACTTTTTTCGAGTGACTGACACTGTTGCTATGCATAGATACAATGGTTAAACATATCTAAATATTCAATGGCTAGAATATAACATGTTATTTTTTCAGGAAAATTGTGCTATGATATAAAAGAGTAAAAAAATATTAAAAATAGTGCAAACTTAATACTTTTGAATGCCAATTTTTCCAAACCCCTTTTGGATGTAGTTTTTGAATTGAGCTGCTTCTTTGCTGAATAATAAGTTATTATCGATGAATGGAGATAATGCCATTACGTATCTTAAAAATAGTGTCATCTGAATCAAGTAGCATTTTGAAAACTAATAAGATTGAAGAATTTTTAATCCTAAGAAGCTACCCATAGATTTGTAAATTTGATTTGGAAGAGGAGGTTAGGATTTGAGTTTGATTTAGAAGATATGGGTTGTTGAGGGTATATGAATCTAATTTGTTTGAATAATATTTGGCAATCAAATACTAGATTAATATCTTGAAATTTGAATTTTTTAATAGATTTATTTTTAACATGATGATTGATTATAGGGTTAAATTTGATGATAGACCAACATTTCAAAATTTGAACTGTTTCTTATTTTTATAGGCCAAAAATGTGGATTGGGTTGTTGTTATTTATTTTTAAAATTCAAAAAATAATAGATACGTATATAATTTTTTTATAAAAAAATTTTAGTTATACTTGTATCCTCAATAATTATTAGAAGAGATATGGGAAGCGTCGGCGCCCGTGTTCATTGTTCACACAGTCCGTCGCCAGTCCCGCAAAACTAGACGGCTGTGGCCCGTGCGTATGAGGATGGCATTAGTGTAATTACAGGATAGAACAAAGGTCAGTTTGAGAAAGTCAACGCCTTAAATCCTCGTCTCCGCTTTCGAAGTTGTTTTTTCTGTTTCCCTTCCGTCTGCTCCATCTCTCTCTCTCTCTCTCTCTCTCTCTCTCACACACACACAATATTCATGGACGAGAAGCCTGTGTCATTCGAATCAAACCTGAACGAAGAAGACGAGAGCAGCAATGTACAGAGCAGCAATAACCATGGATGGCAAAAGGTCACATACGCCAAACGCCAGAGAAAGCCCTCGTTGGCGACCGGCAAGCCCCGTCCAAATGGGGCCCTTCCCGTTGGCGACGCCCCCAACGTGTTTGGGCAGCTCGAGCAGCGATCGGAGGACCGACGCCGGCGTGTTCTAGAAGCTCAGAAGGCATCCTTTGCGGCCGAACCTCCGGCCAGAACGAAGCAGCGGTCAGACGATGGAGATGATAGCGATGACGAGGCCGCCGCTGGCCGTGCTGGGAATGGTAAGGTTGATGAGTCGAAGAAATTGAAGCCAAAGAAGCCGAAGAGGCCAAAGATCACGGTCGGTGAGGCGGCATCGAAGATTGATGCGGTTGATCTGGCGGCATTTCTCGCTGATGCATCGGTGAGTTTTTGAATTTTCCCTTGTTTGGTTGTGGTTTTGTTTGATCTGTTGTTTGATAAATGAATTGGATTAAATCGGTTCTCGATGTGTTCATTTTTAAAAATTTAAATTTAAATTTAAGTTTTATTTTCTTTTTTGCATGTAGGCATCGTATGGGAAGCAGCCAGACATTCAGCTTATGCGGTTCGCCGATTACTTTGGTCGCGCGTTTTCAGCTGTGAGTTCGTCTCAATTTCCGTGGACAAAAATGTTTAGGGAGTCTCCGGTTGCCAAGATTGTGGACGTGAGTTTGCCCTTACCTCCATTCAGTCACTTTGTTTATTTAATTTTTTAATTATTTGGATAAGTGTTTATCTGAATTCCTGAAATGATACCAAATTTGGGACATGGTATGGCTTGTGCATGCGTACCATCTTTATGTTGAAATGTAGCATATAGGGTTGCCGATCTATTCTTTTCCTGTTTACGATGTTATGTAGTTTTTTTTTTGTGATTATGGTTGATAGTCTGCATCTTTTGGTTTAGGTAAGAACGTAGCTTTTGAAAGAAAGGTGTGATTTAGGTAATATCGTCATTTTGAAAGGAAGAAAATCGTGTGAGATGAGTCATGTAACTGATTCATTGGTTTTCTTGGGGCTATCATTTTGTCTCTGCAATTATTTCTTATTTTGCAATACAAGTTTGAGAGAATTGAAAAATGAAGTAGAAATTAAAATTTAAAAATGTCAACCGGTGTGGTTCGTTTATGCAAAACCAAAGCAACTTATAAACCTAATCGAATGTGTGTTCTTTATGTCCTTAGATTAAACAACACTTAATAAATATGATTAGAATAATGAAATTGCAAAAGATTAAAAACTGAAAGATATGATAATAAAGAAAAATAATTAATTGTAATTATATTACTTAATTATATTCTAAACTCACTTGTTAGTGCTTCAAGTCAAGAACAATCCTATTGTATATAAAGGGCGAAATGGTGAAATTTGTTTTTAAAATTTTTAAAAAAATTTAGGATATTTTATCTCAAGTTTTAAGTTTACGTACTGAAATTATTTTCATTTTTATTAAATAATTGTGACTTGGTGATTTAATCCACATAATTGGATTCTTGATATTAAAATACTATGGCAATTTGTTATTGTATTAATTTAAAACCGAAAAATATATTATTTGTTTGGTATCATTTCTGTTTTTTGTTTTTAGTTTTTGTTTCCGTACAGTGAAGGAATATATTATGGAAACATGTTTGTTTATTTTACAATGTTAGTTTTCATTTTTTGTTGTTGTCAGTTTTGGCAATTTTCATAAAAATTGGAAACCAAATTTTATGTGAGAATATTTTAATATTCAAAATTAAATTTTTGTGGATTAAATAGTTCATTTATACATATTTTAATAAAATTTTTTCTGGATTAAAATTTATTATCTAAAAAAAATTAAATAAAATAAAATTACCATTTGAATTTAAAATATAATTAAAATAAAAATATCCATAACATTTTTAAAAAATAATAGAAGCTATTTAAAAATATTTTAACTATTTTTAAGTTGGCCAGTACAATAAGATTATTCTTGCCAAGTGAATTTTGAAATATAGTAATTAAGTAAAATAACTATAATAATTTATAAGTATATATATATATATATATATATATATATATTATTTTAATAAAATTCGTCCTAGGGTCATAAGGCTCTCTACTTTGCGAGGGTAGGGAGAGGATTGTCACAGTGTACGCAATCTTACCCCTACTTTTATGCAAAGTGATTGTTTCCTTGGACACGAACCTGTGACCAAACTGGTCATAGAGGAGCAACCTTATAGTTGATCCAGGGCCCGTCCTCTTGATTTTTATTCTTCTTCTTCTTATTGTTCTTCTTTTTTGTATTTTTAGTATTTTAATCATATTTTTTTAATTGCTGTTTGATTGAAGGGAATGTTCAATCAAGTTTTAATTTTGGAAATTTTAACCAAATTTGTTGTTGGCCTTTGGATTTTGGTTTTTATTTTTGTTTTTAGTTTTCGTTCTCATAATTTTTGACAAAAAAAGCTAACAGTTCCCTAGTTTTCATTAATTTTGACTGTCAGCTCAACTTGAAAACTAACAATGTTAACAAATGTCTTGTGATTGCCTTCTTATCGTGCTAAACAGCCCTGTTGCATTTTTTTCTCATCAGGGTACAAGTTTACGTCTTTTGGTTATGCATGATTGTTTCAGGTGTGAACATTTAGTATTTTATAACAACTAATTATTAGTTCAAACTCCTTATGAAAATTTGATAATAAAGTTCGCATGAAAATATCCTTCATGCTATAAAATTGATTTGAAAAATTTTTTTAGTGGGACATATTTAACTTTGTCATGAATCAAATTGTTCATCCATGTTTTACATTGTTTTTGTAATTATTCTTGTTTATTATTATTTTTTATATAGAAACAGAAGATTTTTTAAAAGATATTAAAAGGAATATAAGGAGGAAGGCAAGGTGTCCTCCAAAGAAAGCAACAGCAGAACTTACAGCTGGGTGTGTATTTGGTTCAGTGCAGTTTGGTTTTGACTAATACTGAAACCGAACTTGAAATCTCAGTTTTTTAAAACACTGTACAGGGAACAAACCTAAACTGACTGTTTTCTTACCACAAAGGTTTACAGTTTTTTGGTTTGGTTCACTTATTAAACTGGATTAACCATTACAGTAGAAAATGTTCAGTGCTTCTCCAAGGCAAACATCCATCAGTTCTGCTGTACATGGGAGAATTTAAGAATGTGGGCTGGGCTCAATTACACATGCAAGCCCAGCCTGTACTGTTGGGGGAATTGGATGGGAAAACCTATGTTTATAAGGAGAGAGTGGTTGAATCTTTCAACGATTTTCCCGATGTGGAACAAGGAAATTGGATGGAGAGCATCATGCAATTGTGTCCCACATCGAAAATTCTCAAGGAGGGCGAGCCTACCCATCTCTATAAAATCTCACCATTCCCCTTCTTCTTCACTCATTTTGTTAACTGTGTTAATTTTTTAATGAAAAGCTGAAAAATTATAATTGTAGAAATTCAATATGAAGGGAGAATTATAGGTAAAAAAAGTACTAAATAATATATTAGTACATTTTACAACCTAGCTCCAACATGTATAATACATAACAGAAGTCAAATATGTTAATTTTATTACATAATTTGGTTTTTGGTTCGGTTTTGGGTTTAAAAGCATACCGAAAACTGGAAAACTGAACCGAAATAGGTTTGGTTCCTGTTTCAGGTTGGTTTTCTGTAAAATCTTGAACACCCCTACTGACAGCCTCCCAGTAAAGGACATTCTTCCAGAAACCCCTGAAGAATAAGCCGAAAAAGCGAAGTTAGAAAAGTAACTTTATCCCGAAGCAAAAGGGAAGTCGTAAACTACTCTGAAATCCTACATTCCTTCCAATCCTTAATACCCGAAAGGATTGTTGAAATTATCATGTTACTTTTATCGTTTAATGGTTTTAAACTTTTAATATTTTTAATGTGATTTGGAAGATGAGACAGTAACCAATTAATTAACTTATACTGTAGATGTTACTTGTTGATCTGACCTAAAAATTCAAAAGCTAGACATGTGAGTTTATTAAATTAATGCTGTAAAGCTATGCTGCAATTGAAATCTGAAAAGTGTACAGGGGCTATTAAATGATATTGCGGTAGTGCTTTGCATGTTCAGTCTTAAGTGTATCACTATACTTTTTGCCCAATAACTAGGGATACACACTCAAACCCAAAAGAAATAGCCTCTTCAAGATGGGTGAAGCTAAGGGTGCGCTACATCATGTTTTCCTGGAATGGAGAAAGAATCAATACTCAATAATTTAATCAACACTCAATAATTTAATCAACACTTAGTAATTTAATCAACACTTAGTTTCTCTTAAAAGGGAGAATTGGGTTTAGTTTAAGAAATCATTTCTTTTTCTAGATTTTTCTTGTCTTTTCCTAAGTTTTGGGTAAAGCAAATGGAGTTTAAATGTTTATAGGGACCAGGTGGGAACATTTGGGATAGTTTTATCACACCTGTGGTAGTTGAGTGGTTTGCATTGGCAAAGAATGAATACATTAAGGTTTGCTTTTAACATGATGTTTGGCGTGGTGATACCTGTTTCAAAATATAGTTCCATATTGCTTTTAAAGTGGCTTCTGATAAAGATGCTATGGTTAGAAACATTTGGATGAGGGAAGGGGGCCAAGCTTGGTAGGACTTGTGTTTTAGAAGAAATTCTTAAGAAGCAAAGATTGAGTAATGTCTAGGATTAAGAGGACCACGCTCTTGCAGCAAGTGGGTAAGGTAGATAGTTAAAGGATAAGGTTTGGTGGGTGATCTCAAACTATGGAATTTAGTTAAGTTCTATCATTCTAGAATTAAGGTTAGAGAAAGAGAGGGGAATGGTGTTGCACATTTCCCTTGGAGAGCTATATGGAAAGCTAAAGTCCCTACAAGGCTTGCTTTTTTTGTTTTCATTTATTATTTAATTATTTAATTATTTTCACTTGGGAGGAAGGATAGCAAAGAATTTTTATTGTTGGTTATTTGATGAGGAGGGGGATTCTACCAAAAGCAAGTTTATTATGAAATGTACAAGGCGAGGTAGTAAACGACCTTCTCTTTACTGCAATTGGGTGAGAACTATGAGAATTCACCACTTTTATGTATCTTGAATCCTTCTCCAAATATAAATTGAGTCTCCCTGCTTTTGCTTGTGAAACATAATTATGGGTAGCCATAGTATCCACCATAGCACGGTGTCATGAGCTAAGCTTGTTCAGGGCATTATGCTTGCCTGTGACCGCTTATCTCGTGTGCTTAGGATGGGTTTCCATCATGTAAATACTAGTGTAGGGTTAATTTCTGCTAGTAGAGTCTTTGTAAGCCAAATAAGGCAGTATGACTCCTCGGTCACTTTGATGTTTCCTAGTGCCAGGATGATAATTACATAAAAACCTCTTTAAAGGAGGGTGAGTGTTCATCAGTCATTGTAAAATTCACTAGCAATTGTCAACGTACTTAGCTTACTTGCCTCCCTCGCTAAGTACAACATGTCAACGGAGGATTTGTTAATGAATTATGTTTGCTTCAATGTTTACTGCTTGGTTGCCACGGCTTTCATGAATTGATTATTATTTCCGCTGCTATCTGAATGAATGTTAATGAAAGTGCTTCGTGGATGAATGTTGGTAAACGATAGGCTAGCTAGTTAAGTAAGAGTGCTTTAGCTAGCGCCGCACGGCCCTTCACAACGGTGTGAAAAGAGGCGGATCGTGACATTTGGTATCAGAGCCAAGGCTCAGTTGCTACGAGAATTCAGTTACCTTCGTTGTGGGATTTTGGAAGCTTTGGTAGTTGACCATGGCACCAAACAATGCTGAAAGACTTAGTGCACTGGAAGCACAGGTTGAAGAGACAACCAACAATATGGCCAACGAGATGGCCCAACTGAGGGGACTTGATGAAGTGATGGGAACATAATAACATCAAGCAAGTTTGACAAGTGAAATGTCAGAGGACTTTCACCACACTGTGGAAACTTTGCAAGCCCGGATGGCTGATCTGGATGCAAAGGTGAATCTGATGGTTCTTGCTATGGGGAACTCCAACACTCCAGGAGTTAGTAAGACCAAGGTACCTGAACCTAGGACGTATGGGGGTGCCTGTGATGCTAAGGAGTTAGAGAACTTCTTGTTTGATGTGGAGCAGTACTTTCGCATTGTGAGGATGGCCTCAGAACAGGCTAAGGTGGATACTGCAACCATGTACTTGGTTGGTGATGCCAAACTGTGGTGGCGTACCAAGTACAGAGAAATTGAAAATGGAAGCTGTGTAATTGATAGTTGGGCAGACTTGAAGAGAGAGCTCAAGGCCCAATTCTTTCCGGAAAATGTTGAGTATAATGTAAGGAGAAAACTGAGAGATCTCAAGCATACGGGGTCAATCAGCGAATATGTGAAACAATTTTCTGCCTTAATGTTGGATATTTGGGATATGTCGGAGAAGGACAAGTTGTTCTATTTTCTAGAGGGGATGAAACCGTGGGCAAGAACTGAACTTCATAGGCAAAGGGTTCAAGACTTGTCAACTGCACAAGCGGCTGCAGAACGCTTGACAGACTACGCTGGTGATGAGATCGCTTCGTCCAAACGGTTTGGCAAAGAGGGAAACAGTGGAAAGTCTTTCAAGAATGGCAAACCCAAGAGTGGGGGAGCCGACTATAAATCATCAACCTCAAAGGAAGCTTCGTCGTCTCAAGGGTTCAACACACCCAATGGAAAGGGGAAGAGTAAACTTGAGTGTTTCTTGTGTCTAGGTTCTCATAGAGTTTTTGAGTGCCCTCACAAAGCATCACTTAATGCTTTACAGGCTTCCATTGCAGAACAGGCAGTGGAAGACGATGGGGAAGAGGATGATGCCCCGAGGGTGGGTTCAGTGCGGTTGGTGAACGCATTGGAAAAGCAGGCAAAAACACCGAAAGTCACACGAGCAAAAGGGTTAATGTTTGTGGACTTGAGGATAAATGGGAAGAGTACTTGCGCTATGGTGGATACGGGAGCTACTCATAATTTTGTTTCGCAGTCGGAAGCATGGAAACTCAACTTATCCTTAGAGAAGGATACAGGACGCATGAAAGCAGTTAACTTTGTAGCCTAGCCTACTCTGGGAGTAGCCAAGCAAGTGGTTATAAAGCTTGGACAGTGGGAAGGTCATGCGAATTTCACAGCGGTGCCATTGGATGACTATCCAGTCATTCTAGGAATGGAGTTCCTAATGGGGACGGGGGCAGTGCTGATGCCTTTGGTTGGTTCCCTGTGTCGGATGGGAGATCACTCGTGCATGGTGCAAGTCGTTGCAACGAAAGGAGGCGACGGGAAGTCCCTTTCAGCCATACAACTCAATGAAGGATTGGATAAGGGTGAGTAGACACGTCTAGCCACGGTGGTGGTAGACAAAGAAGTAGGCCAAGAGCTGGAGCTTACGACCATTCAAGCGGTGTTGGATGAGTATAAGGAGGTGTTGCCGGATAAGTTGTCTCACAATTTGCCTTCACGACGGACTGTGGAGGATGAGATTGAGTTGTTATCAGGAGTGAAACCACCTACTAAAGAGCCATGTCGGATTGCGCCTCGAGAGATAGTAGAGTTGGGGAAGCAACTTGATGAAGTGGAAGCGGGATGTGTTCGCCCTTCCAAAACGTTGTTGGGAGCAAAGGTGTTGTTTCAGAGGAAACATGAAGAGCATCTACGGAAGGTGTTCGACAGGCTGAGGGGAAACAGTCTGGATGTGAAGAAGGAGAATTTCTCTTTCGCTCAGCGGAGCAACAAATTCCTTGGTCAAGTGGTTGAACAAGGTCGTATTCGGAGGGGTATGGAGAAGGTAAGGATGTTCAAGAACGGAAGATCCCCACGACAGTGAAGGAGTTGTGTTCCTTTCTTGGCCTTACTAGATACTGCAGGAAGTTCGTTGAGGGGTATTCGCGGGGAATGACTCCAATGACAGAACTACTGGGAAGGTATTATTGGCCGCACACACGGGATGATGTGGTTGATTATACCAAAACTTGTCTCACTGGCCAACTAGACAAGGGGGAGCGGAAGAAGTATGGTACTTTCATGGCCGTACCAAAGTACTGTTCGACAGAGGGGACGACACAATTGTTCCTTGTGACTGTTGTGAAACATTGGGGTGTTCCCCAAGTTATTATTTGTGACCAAGATTTAATGTTCACTGACAACTTCTTGACAAAGTTTTTCAGGATATTCAGGTCACCTCTTGATATCTCTTTGAGTTATCACCGACAGACAGACGGACAGATGAGGAGATTCAGAGAGCTACTAGATGAGTACTGGTGCCATTGTGTCAACGACAACTAGAAGAATGGCATGCAACTACTTGATGTGGCTCCATTCTGTGGCAACGCCCAAAGGCGCTCAACAACCAACAAGAGCCCTTTTGAGCTTGTTACAAACCAACTGCCACTGTTACCTCACACAGTGGGCGAGCCGTATAGACGAAAGAGTCCTAGGGCGTACATCTTCACCAGTGAAGGGAGACAAAATGCAAAGTTTGCCCAAGCCTATCTGGAGAAAGCTTCTAAGCAGATGAAGAAGTGGGTAGATCAAGAGAGAAGACTGCAGTTTCATGTCAACTGCCTCAAGCCATTCAACGCCAACACCAACAACCTGAGTAGAAGTCAGTCAAACAGTGCAGAGTTGAAGACAGTGCAACCTGACAGACATGATGTTGAAGAGATCCTTGCAGAGAGAAAGTTCATATCCTCAAGGAAGAAGCGGCAGAAGTTCCTAGTGGAGTGGAAATGCCTTGATGACAAAGAAATCAGCTGGATTTTTGCGGAAGATATTCAATCGTTCGTGGACAAATTTGAAGTGTACCTACCGCCAAAAGTCTACGAAGACGTCGACCGCATAAGTGGGGGAGAATGTCACGAGCTAAGCTTGTTTAGGGCATTATGCTTGCCTGTGACCGCTTATCTCGTGTGCTTAGGATGGGTTTCCATCATGTATATACTAGTGTAGGGTTAATTTCTGCTAGTAGAATCTTTGTAAGCCAAATAAGGCAGTATGACTCCTCGGTCACTTTGATGTTTCCTAGTGCTAGGATGATAATTACATAAAAACCTCTTTAGGGGAGGGTGAGTGTTCATCAGTCATTGTAAAACTCACTAGCAATTGTCAACGTGCTTAGCCTACTTGCCTCCCTCGCTAAGTACAACATGTCAACGGAGGATTTGTTAATGAAATATGTTTGCTTCAATGTTTACTGCTTGGTTGCCACGGCTTTCATGAATTGATTATTATTTCCGCTGCTATCTGAATGAATGTTAATGAAAGTGCTTCGTGGATGAATGTTGGTAAACGATAGGCTGGCTAGTTAAGCAAGAGTGCTTTAGCTAGCGCCGCACGGCCCTTCACAACGGTGTGAAAAGAGGCGGAACGTGACACACGAGTATGCTTCCCATTGATCCTCAAGTCCACAAACATCAATCCTTTCGCTTGTGTAACTTTTAGTGCTTTTGACTGCTTTTTCAATGCGTTTGCTAGCTGCATTACACCTATCCTCGTGGTATCCTCCTCTTCCTCATCATTCTCCAATGCCCCCTTCGCAATATAAACTTGTAAGACATTGAGTGATGACTTGTGAGGGCACTTGACACAAGTAACATGAAATTTTACCCTTTCCATTGGGTGCGTTGAACCCTCGAGATGATGAAGCTTCTTTTGAAGTTGTCGCCTTACTGTCGGCTCTCGCATTTTGGGTTTGCCCTTCTTGAAAGATTTTCCGCTGCTTCCACCTATGCCACTCTCGTTGGACGAAGCGATATTATCACCATCATAGTCAGTTAAGCATTCTGCGGTAGCTTATGCGGTAGACAAGTCTTGAACTCTTTGCCTATGAAGTTTTGTCCTTGCCCACAGTTTCAACCCCTCAAGAAAATAGAACAACTTGTCATTTTCCAACGTGTCCCTGATATCCAATATCAAAGTTGAAAATTGTTTCACATATTCCTTGATTGACCCAGTATGTTTGAGTGTTCTTTGCTTCCTCCTAGCATTGTACTCAACATTCTCAGGAAAGAATTGGACTTTGAGCTCTCTCTCTCTTCAAGTCTGCCCAATAATCAACTACACAACGTTCATTCTCAATTTCATTGTACTTGGTACGCCACCACAGTTTGGCGTCACTAACCAAGTACATAGTTGCAGTATCCACTTTCTCCTATTCTGAGCCTGTCCTCAAAGCATGAAAGTACAGCTCCATATAAAAAAAAAAGTTCTCCAACTCCTTGGCATCATGAGCACCCCCATACGTTCTGGTACCTTGGTTTTGCAACACCCCGGAGTGTTATAGTTTCCCATAGCAAGAATCATCACATTCATCTTTGCAGTTAGATTAGCTATCTGAGCTTGCAAGGTCTCCACAGTGTGGTGAAAGTCGTCTGTGGTGTTCGGTTTTCAGTTCTCTGGGTATAAATCGGGCAAAAGCCAGAGTGAAATAATATAATTTGAATTGCAAGCTGAAGGGGTTCTAAATGCAGAAGTAATTACATGTGGGATGCATTTCTCTCGCTGTGTTTTTGATTGTTTGGTGAAAAAGAAATGCAAGATCCTTCAAAAAGTGGAAACATCATTGAAAAAAGTGGCAGTGGTTCTCTGTTTTTCATTTTTGTTTAAATGTGCATTTTTGTGCCAATTTCAACTCCTTTGTTGATTTTGTAGAGGGTTTCTTTTGTGGTTCTGACCAACAGTATATAGTTTTTCTTTGTACTTTGTTGGTTCCTCATGAAGTTCTTTAGCAATATACACTTTTCAGTTATAAAAAATGTGGCTATTCAATCTATTATAATTGAATATTAGATGGTAAATTGGAATTGAATGTTCACAAATCTATTGAAGCAGGCCTAGGAGCTGCTTTGAATGACCTGTAAAAATGACTTCCAGGGCTTAAGACTCAACTAGCCATTTTTAAATAAACAATGTTGGTCATGGTTAATTAAAAGATTTATGCAAAAGTCACTTGCAGTTTTGACTTATAGGAGAAAGAAAATGTTCTAAAGTAGAACCTCTGTTCATGACTTATGAATCAAATTTTTTTTATTGGACAAAAGAAAGAGGAAGTTTAAAATTTGAACTCCTCCAAATCGTGCAAAATGTCTTGTCTATTTTTGACTCAGGAAGTTACTCATACAGCTTGCATCCCAAACAAATTATATTTTTAATGATATATTTTATGTTGTATTATCGTTATGCATTATCCACAAGTAGATTTTATTTTAGTAATTCATCCCAAAGGCAAATTTTTCATCTTTTCAACATGTATAATACACACATGTGTGTTTTTAATATATGACACCAAATATGGATCTGAATCTATACCGTGGTATAAAATTAAAATACTTTTATAATTTGTGCCATATGGTGACTCTTTTCTACTGTCATGTGTCCAATTGAAATATAGATATTGTTTAAATTGGCCTAGAAACTCTATTTGTAAGCCTGTTTTAATTTTATCGAATTGTGCTTTGAACTTTTTTATACTTGTTCCCTCACCTGCTAAACCATGCATTTACACTTCTCCCCACCTATTAAGGTATAGCTAACTTGTGTCTTCCCACCCATTTAGCCATATGCCCATGCTCAATGGTTCTTCCTATGCTAGCTCTCAACTGTCAAGGTGTGTTGTCGTATGTACATTTTTTTCCCCATCTGCAAATTTATCATGAAAAAAAAAGCTGTAATTTAACACCGTCCTTTAGGAATTTTTCTATGAACTAGCAGATGAGAATTTTTCTATGAACTAGCAGATGAATGTTGCAGAAATCAAAATGAGATTTGGATAACCTGAAAGAATTGGAGAGAAATTTCGATGTCATTATCTGTTATGTTTACAAATTTATATTTGCCACTAGGGTGCTGTGTGCTACCACATTTGTGTAGTTTGATACTTTAATTTTTCTTAATTTCATCTACAATACTGAGGTAGAACTGTATTAACTTTAGGGCTTGTTTGCTATCATTTCTATTTTCTATTTTCTATTTTCTATTTTCTGTTTTCCATCGCTGTATAGTGAAGGAACAGGTGACAGCAGTGCAGTTGTCTGTTGCTATTTTTCAGCTTCCATAGTTGGTTTTCAATGGCTGTGATGAAAACCTACCAGATTTTATGGTTTCAATTGTTCTGGCAACCCATTAATAGCAGAATTTGTAGATTAAATCATTTTGAACACAATTTTTAATGGAAGATTAAAATAACTGTCATTTGAATTTAAATTGGAATAAAAATATCCATAAATTTTCTTAACTTTTAAAGAAAAATAGAATTCATTCAAATAATATATATATATATATATATATATATATATATACCAATTTTCAACCTTCGTATATGATAAGATTGTTCTTAGAGTACTAAAAAATGGATTTAAAAATATAATAATTAAATAAAATGATTATAATTAAATTTTATTTTACTTAATATTCTTCAATTTGTATTCTTTAGCATTTTCATTATTATAACCTTATTTTTTTTTAATTATTATTTGATCGAAGAACAAAAATGAACATGCTTCAGTCTGGCTTTTAATTTGTTTTAGTTTTGTGACTTAACCATACAAGTTGCCTGTTTTCAATTTGTAGTCTCTACTTTTGGTTTTTAACTTCCATTTTTGGTTTTCATTTTCATAATTTTTGATTGTGATACCAAACTGCCCTCCCAGTTTCACTTACACTTTTGTCTCACTACTTGAATTGACATGTTAACATTTTGTGCTACTAAAGTTTTAATATAGTTGTTTCACTTTGTAGTTTGTTCTACTCAAATAATATGTTTATGGTAAGTATGTTGCACTGAGTCCTAACATTGTTATTTAGAATTGATAATGTCATTTGGAACTATATATATTTTTTTAATGACTCGAAACTCCTACTTGGGCAAGCCCTTTGGACCCACCTAGGCGGCACCACACTGGGGGGGCTCGATGCATCCTTGGTAATTCACCTGGCAAACACAAGTGGAGAATTGGACCTGTGACCTTGGGATCACCAAGGCTCAACTTTGCCCTTAGGTCCCTTACCACTTGGGCAAACTCGGCTGAGCCATTTAGAACTATGTTTTTATTACATTAGTTTGTAATATTATCCTTTTGAATATAATTCCAAATAAATTCTAAAATATTGCAGCACTGAAATGCACATCATTTTGGCTCTTGATTTTAATTGAAACTATGCTATATTTGCGCACACAAATTTATGTCAAAATAAACAAGGAAATTGAGTGACAGATTGCTTTATTGTTCTTGAGAATGAAACTACGGTCCCTGGGAATTTCTTTACAAAAGGAGTATCCTTTATTCTTTTCTTGAAATTTTGTGCAAGGGTCTACTTTATTTCAAATGAACACTGATTTTATTCACTTGGGTTAGAAAAGATCAAACTAGGTTGGCATTCACAAACAAACTCGAAGTCCAGCACTTGAGGAGTCTTGTATATGAAAATTTTCTTGTTTGCACTTGTGGCTCAATATTGCACCTGCATGATGATGCTTTAAGGGTAATTTTGGAAGTGAAAGTTAACTAGCTCACTTGTTGGTAGTGATTAGACAATGTTGGCTCCATCCTCTAACATAGTTGTTAAGTAACATTGTTGATACTTTAAGGGTAATTTTGGAAGTGAAAGATTTGGTTGCGACAACAAAATATCTTTTTCCACTCTTCTAGGATGAAGTTTTTTTTTGGGCGTAATCTGTTTATATTGTTATATTTATTGATTCTTTATATCATCTTCATGCCCATCTTTGTTGTTTCCATGCACTTCTAATTTTTTTTTTTTTTGAAAATCATAATGGATTTGTCATGGTATTTGTGGGGCGTATTGCGATTCAACATGTTGAGTATTTTACAGCAAGGCTTTGAACTTGCGTGCAATTTATTTAATGTTTTTGTTTCTTTTCTGTTTAATTTTTTCTAAAACTCGATTACTTAATTTACTTTATGATAGGTCCCCATTTCTCATATTTCTGAAACTGTTTATAAGACATCAGTTGACTGGATCAACCAGTGCTCGCTTGAGGCACTTAGTTCCTTTGTATTATGGTCGTTAGACAGTATCCTTGCGGACTTAGCAATCCACCAGGCTGTTGCTAAAGGCTCTAAGAAGGGTGTGCAACAGGCATCATCAAAATCTCAGGTAACTTGGGCAGAATATGCAGGCTTTCTTCACCTGTGTTGTATGTCAATTTTCCTAGTGAACACAACTTTATGATAGTTGATGCCATTTGTTAACAACAATGTTGGTGTATTTCCCTTTGATTTTTTATCTTTCATTTCGCCTTCCCCCCTTCTTTTCTGATTATATACATTAGCAACAACCGCTTAACTTAAAAGCTTAAGTTATTGGGTTGTGGGCCAACAATGTATATCAAGCTTTTGCACTCCTTCACACATAAATCCTAGTTGCATGTGGAGAGGTAAACAACAGATAAATAACACCCATTACAGGGAATAGGATAATTTTTGACAACCAAACAATAAATATAGGCAACATGACTAGAATCTAGGATCTCTTGTAGCCATGGCTCTGATACCATGTTAAACAACCACTTTACCTAAACGATTAACTGCTTAAGCTGTTAGGTTGTGGGCTAACAATGTATCAAGCCTTAACAGTGTGTGTTGCAGAAAGTTGGTAAGTCTAGTGGTATTTGAAGTCGTATTATTCTGTTGGCTTGCACTACTTTTAGCTGCATTATTAACATGGGTTTTTGCAGTGCTCTGTACAACCATATATTCTTTCCAATTACCTGCTATTCCACCTGGCTTCTAGTAAAAATTGTTCAATTTATTTTTATAATTTTGTTTATATATTATCTTTTTTCATATCTTCCAGAAGTTCTGTAGTTTTGCTTTAAAAATGTTGGGGTGAGGCATTGTTAACAGGTTACATATAGTGTTAAAACGTTAAATCCAATGAACTTTCTTAGGAGTCTGCAAAAGAAATTGTGAAGCAGAGTCTGTCCTGCGAGGGTATTTAGAGTTAGTGCTGACTACCAAGTACCAAGATTTCTAGAAATTCAAGATGAGCTCAAAGGAATATGTTTGGGTGGTGTTTTCAAAACTGGACCAGATTGACCAGTAAGTTGGGAATTGGATGAATCTGGTTTGGACATAAAGATTGACAATAGTAAAAACTGGTTAAAACCAGTGAGCTTCATGACCAAAGGAACGAGAATGAACTGGGTTGAACACCTATTTTGTCAATATTTATGTAAGCTGATTTTTGAATGCCGTTAGGAGGTCAATCCTCTTGAAGGACCTATGTCGCTGACCACCCTGTTTATGACGAGAAAACTTCACTAGGAGTCTTTCGTTCTTTTGTCTTCTTTGTAGATTCTGAGAGCATAGTCCTTGAAAATCTTCCTGGAAGGTTTGCAGAGGGGGTTTAGATTGAAAATGCTTGCAGCTTCCATGACTTCCTGATTGCCATTGAGAACATTCACTCCAAGATGAACAGTTTATTGCTGGAATTGTACATCAAGGACTCCAAGGGGAAGGATTGGCCATTTCATGCAATTGAGGCCGTCTCTTTGCATGGTCAGTAATGCCAATTTGGCTCTCCAATGGATTGATGGCCCAGAATCATTTGTTTTCCCCCTAATAGCCTGTTGCCTGCATGGAGGGCATATTCTTCTCTGGCAGCTTCTGTTGGGTGCATTGGGAATGACAATTTCTACGAAATTCAAATATCAAAACCCATGTGATTGGATGAAGAGATTTGGGATACAGTAATATTTCTGCTCATCCTTCTGCAAGGGAAGACTGATTTTGCTGAAATGAGGGTTGGGGAATTTGAGAAGGCTTTGGTGATCCTAGCTTGAATAGGAAGGGAGGAATCCATGTGCTTAAGTTTGGGGAAGACTTCTGATTTATTAGTAAAATTCTAAAATTTTCCTTTTTATTCATTTTTTCGAAAATTATGATTTATTTTTATATAAATGTATATTTATGACATCATTGTCATCAAATATACATTTTTTTCTGAATTATTTTAGTTCCACATATTTGCACTATGGCTCCTTTTAACTTTTTTGAAAGTTTGATTTAAATTTTCATAATTATTATATATTTCCTATGTTTCGTTCAATTTAATTTGAAATTTTCATAAAAATTCCACAAACAAAGGCTGCTGAAAAATGAATCTTTCAAAATTTAAAATTAATTCCTTTCTTGAAATTGTATTTATTTGTTTTTCTATTGAATCTTTACATCCCTCTAAAGTATCCCTCTCTAAATAGTCTAGTTTCCTCCAGAGTATTGTTTGTTTTAAAGATGAAGTAATCCCAATTGGGAGAATTAATTCTGGTGTCGATCACGCTCCTCTCCATGAAAAACATATGTGAACCATGAGCTGTTTCATAACCCCTAATCTAATCAATGACTTTTTTTTTTCTTCTTGGTCAGTTCTCTAACTTCTCATGTTTTCCCTTTTGGTTTCCAACAAATGGCAGTCTCTCCTTTTGTTTTCCTTGAAATTAGGTGTTGGTGTGAGAAGGTATTAAATTAATATTTTATGGAAAAATATTGGAGTATGCCAAATCTAGATTCTGGAATTATTCGGGAATATAAAGTTAAAGAAAATAATTTTCTGTTTTCTTTCTACATTTTTTGTTTTCTATGGGAAAACAGATTCATTATTGGGAACAAAAAATTGGTTTCCAAATCAGCAAACTAGAAAACCCATTCAAATTGCAAGTATTTTCTTACTTGCTCATATTCTCTCAAAAAGAAAGAGAAGAGAAAAAGAAACAAATTTGACTTGTCAAACTCTGCTAATATAAAATAATCAAATGACATCTTCACGCTGTGCCCCAGCTGGACATGTCCAACATTTGTGGAAACAAGAAATTGGAGCCAAGCTATTGGACTGCAATCTGAAAGGCACCAAAGCACATCCTCCTAACTTCTTTCTTTCCCAATGTTCTAACAGCATTCATGTCTATTTTCAGTGTTGTTTTCTGCTACTTCCCTGTGCCAACATCCTTTTCTTTTCTTTTAATTTTCTTTCATTCTTCTGATCTTCCTGGCTTTCCAAAAAAATTCATCTCATTTGTCCCTTTCTGAAACATCTCTCTGGCTCTCAGCAAAGCGAGGGCATAATGGCTTAAGGGGACAAAATGAAGCTTGGGTCGCAAGATGCATTGTCCAGGTATCAACTGTGTGCAACTTTGCAAATTTAATATTTGTGCAGGGGGCAGATTTGCAAGGAGAATAGCTAGGTGAGGCAATAGTGGCATGGTGGCAGCACTCGCAACAGAACCATGTCCTTGTCTAGGCTTTGCCTTCTCTATATGTTATTTTGTTTTTCAATTTTTTAAAAGAAGGATTTCTTGTTTTCTGATGGTTGAATCCTTTCAGCTGTGTTTTCTAAAGAGAACTAGTATACTTGTTATAAAGGAAAACCTGGAATACATCATACTAAAGCTGTATTTCAAGTTTTAGAACAAAGCTAGAAAACTAGAAGAGGGTTTTCCTTTTTTCCTAGTAGGAAGAATTTTCAGTTGAGCATGAAATCCAGTTTTTCTTTCCCCATAGAAAAAATTTCCAGAAAGCTTGCCCAAATCTCTACAACTGAGCCTGCCCTGAACACCTCTGAGTTGCGTGTGAAAAAAGTCTAGGTCTAGGCATTGACTTACGTTCATTTTGGTAGTGTAAAGTGAAGGTAGTTTCTTTTAGTTCGATATTTTGCTCCACATATGCGGCGTTTACAGATCTTGCCTTTTGAAGTTCTGTATTGAGAAAGATTTCCCGCAGTGCAGCAGTTCCTCCAACAAACTTAGCTCCCCCCACACTGCTATTGGCAACATATTCATAGGTTGGTCCAACCGAGTACTGGCTTGGCTCCCCCTTTGTCTCCCTTTTAAACCAATGATGAGAACTGCCAATTGATATTCGAGGAGTAGCTTTCTGGATGAAAATGGTCTTTCCTTTTTGCTGTGTCTCATTGTACTCATAGTGATCTAATGATGGTGACCAGCATCTTTCATGAGGATGTTGATTACAGACAGGGATTGGCAGATTCAGGATGGAATGGTCTTCATTTTGCTGCATCTCATTGTACTGATAAATAGTAATAATGATTTAGATCAGGTCATTTGGATTTTAATGAGGATGATAATTGCAGATTGGGATTGGCAGATTCAGGTTCATGTTTTCATCATGTAAATTTTCTCTTTTTTAAGGCTTCGCCCTTGGACCATTGTAAGAGGATCAAAGCACATGTGATTGAACTGTTACATATCTCCAAAGGTGAATTGTCAACATTAACTATTGATGAGATACAGGAGGTAGCTAACCCTGTATGGAGTGTTAATGCTACAAAATAATCTTTCTAGTTTTGCAGAATTACTGTTTCTGTTATCTGATGCTGGGGACACTCAAGTTAACTTGTAGTTAACTAATGATGTGAGAAGAATTAATCGTCATTTTGAGTGCTTTTTGCTAGACATTCCTATGAGTGACTTCAGGATTTTTTAAAGATTTCAGGATAACATGTTAATGCAGTAAAGAGTTTTTCTTCCATTAGTTGTTGGATTGGTTCTGCTGTTATATATTTGCTTTAGCATGTCATTTAATTCCATGACTCTTGTTCATGACATTTATCATAGTTGTGAGATTGAAATTCTTATGCAACTTTTATACAACTGTTTCTCGAGCAATCTTTCCTTTTTATTGTTTATTGCCTTTTAAGCAAAAGACTCTAACCTCCGTGAGGTTTCAAAAAGATACAAACCTCCCCTTATATTTTGCAAAAAGATAAAATTTTCGAGGGGAGGTCTGTTTCTTTCTGGCAAACCTCAGGGGAGGTTTGTGGCATTTTTGAAATCTCAGGGGCAGTTTGTATCTTTTTTGAAAAACCTCAGGGGTGTCCCTGGGATTTTTGAAACCTTAGGGGAGGTTTCTATCTTTTTGCCAAATCTCAGGAAAGGTGAGTGTCTTTTGCCCATATTATAATTAACAGTTAACTGATGTACAGTTGAATTTTTTTTGATATGGCAGGTTGCAATATTTGTAGTTCTAGCTATGGTTTTGAGGCGAAAACCTGATGTGCTAGTTGGTCTGTACCCAACATTGAAGGGAAACTTAAAGTATCAAGGACAAGATAAGCTTCCAGTTATGATATGGATGATAGCTCAGGTGAGTGAATAATGTTACAACATAGTTGCAGCAACAGATTAGGTTAAGATTATAAATTGCTCTTTAAATGAGAGAATTTTCTGATGTAGGATTAAAATTTTCAAATGTAGGCCTGTCAAGGGGACCTGGCTGTAGGGTTGTTCTCATGGGCGCATAACCTCTTGCCTATTGTTGGTGGCAAAGCAAGTTGTAGTCCACAGTCCAGAGATTTAGTTTTGCAGTTAATTGAGAGGTTTGAAAGCATTTTTAGTTTCTAATATCTGTTCTGATTTTATGTTCTTCTATAAGCTGATTTTTTCCCCTTGGTTACAGAATTTTGTCTGCTCCAAAAGCTCGTACTATTTTGGTCAATGGGGCTGTTAGGAAGGGGGAGCGTTTGATGCCACCTTCTTCATTTGAGATACTGATGCGAGTTACCTTCCCTGCATCATCAGCACGAGTGAAGGTGGCTATTTTCTGGGAGCATTTTCAGTTTCTTGAAATATTCAATGGAGTAGACACTCATAAATGTAATTTTTTTGTTTTTGTTTGTTTGTTTGTTTCTCCTTTTTTTTTTTTGGGTGGCAGGCAACTGAAAGGTTTGAGGCCATTTACCCCACCCTGAAGGAAGTCTTGCTTGCTTGCTCCCCTGGAAGCAAAGCAACGAAACAACTATCCCAACAGCTATTGAGTTTTTCTGTCAAAGCAGCAGGGGAAGGTAATGTTAAGCTTGAACTGAATTCTTTTTGTCCATTGATTTTTTTCCCCTAGGAACCAGGTCAAGTAAAGAGTGTTAAAGTTGGTTCTTACTGTTTTGCAGGCGTCCCTGAATTATCCAAAGAAGCAGCTTGCATTTTTATGTGGTGTTTGACTCAAAATCCTGATTGTTACAAGCAGTGGGTAAGAAAATTTGTTTTTATTGACGTATGTGTGTTTGATGTAAGATTTTGCCATTGTGCTTTTTTATTGTGTACACCTGAATATATTTGGTCTGAACTCTAATCACAGGATAAGATTTATTTGGATAATTTAGAAGCAAGTGTTGCTATTCTGAGAAAGCTTACTGAGGAGTGGAAGGAGCAATCTGTTAAACAGGCCTCCCTTGACTTTTTGAGGGAAACTCTCAAGAGTTTCAGACACAAGGTCCTCCCTTACCTCCTTATTGATTATTGTTATGTATTTTAAATTTAGACCCTGCTTGGAACTCAGGAAACAGTTGGAATAGGAAAAAGGAAAGGAGAATATGAGAGGGTCAGTCCACTTATTTTGTATCTAGCTATCGAGGAAATAGAGAGAACAAAATTTTTACTATTGATAAACTAGGATTTATTTTATATGTTATTAACCTTTGATTTTCTTAATTTTAATCATATCAAAATTTCATTCTTAATATATATATATTTTAAATGTAGAGAGGGAATACAGTGGAAAGTTGATTTCCCTATTTTTTTTTTCCTTTCATTTTTTAAAGCAAAATCCTTGATCCAAACAAAGACTTAAGCTTTTAAATATCTAATGTAAACTACTCACCCGATGACACAGCATCGTCGCTCACACAAAAAATAAAATATTTTAACTGACATTATATTTTGGTATCTTCATAGAATGAGAACGCTCTGGATGGTGAAGAGGATGCTGCTCACCAACAGCTCTTCAAGGAGGCAGACAAGTATTGTAAGGTCATGTTGGGCAGGTTGTCACGGGGCCATAGGTGCATGAAGGGCGTGGGCTATGCCGCCCTTGCGGTAGCTGTGGGAGCCCTGCTCCAGCTCCTTTCTCCGGAGATGGAATCTTGGGACTGGGACAAACTATCTGTACTGTTCAGCTCCCGTAACTCCTTCTGAGCCTGCTGTACTAGTGAAGTTTGTCGAGTCGTCCTCTAGTGGTGCCTAGGCAAAGTAATCAATATTTTTTCAGAAGACAAAATGATCAATAGGATAAAGTGGCAGAGAAGTATTTGTTTGTATACTTTTGGTGAGTTCCATGGGAACACTAGTAAGGGAGTCAAAAAGTGTGTGAGATTTTCGATTCAGCTTTTTGGATTGTAGGGCTGACGTGATTTTCCAGTTGCTTTTATTAGTGGTAGCCTGGTAGATTATTTCCAAGTTATTCACCTCCCAACATCTACAACTGCAAATCTGATACTATAGAGGGATGGATCCAATTGTATTTTGGTAAAAAATGTTAATTGATGAGAAAAGTATTTTGACAACATCAGTTGTTTTTGAGTTTTGTAAATCTTTTTTTTATCTTAATTTTGGTCGTTTGTCCTGGTTATGGTGGTGTTTGGGCATGCAGACTGATAGTTTTAGTTTATTAATTTATCATTCTTAATGTTTTTGGGGCATGAATAATGTGTTTTTTTTTTTTTTTCAATGGAATGGTTTTCTACAGCTTATTCTTGGGTGAGTTCGAATCACGTGCCAATGCAAAGTTTACTCATTTGAAAGGTGTAGTTTTCAGTTGCATGGAGTGTTTGTCATCATCGTGTTTCTTTTTCTGAAATTATTTCATTTGAAAAAGGATAATTTTTTAATAATTTTTATTAGAGATTTTTTTTATTGGGTCAATTGGAGGTCCACACAGGACGAGAGCGTTTATATAATATTCTGTCTCATCTTTGCGTATGATTTGAGACTTTCGAAATCAAATTTTGTGCTTTACCTGATTACCTAATAAAAAAAATTAAAAGATATTTAGTGCTTATATTAAAGTGCAATTGTCACGCCTTGCTGAGTATCCATTTGTAGCCATTTATATGAACAAGTGACCACCCAAACCCTAAAAACAATTTCCCCTTTCTATTTTTATCTGGTATTTTTCTTTGAAAATTGACAAATATTACTTAATTTCCAAACATTTATTTTTAGAAATAGTATGAAATATAATGAAAATATAGTAAAAATTGTATATATGAATGTAATAGTTAGAACTAGGTTATACAACAATAAAGAATGGAATGAGATTGGACATTTCTATGCTTCATTCTCCTTTATATTATGAATTAATTTTTTTTTCTCTTTCTACATTGCCATTTGTCATACAGTGATAATGCATTATTTTTTTGTTTAACTATTAAATCCTTATTTACTTTATTCTTTGAAATGAACGTAAAATGTTACATCAATCAAAGGTTAAATTACAATTGTCCCTTTGCAATTTTATTTAGGAATTTATCTGTTGGAAAAATTTGAGTGGTGATGTAATTGGTGTAATCCCAAGAGGGGGAGGGGGTGCATTGGATATTTAAAAATTTTAGGTCATTTCTATTCTAATTCTATCCACAATCAGTATAACTCAACCTAAGGTCTTTTCTAGTCACCTTCAATTCAACAAATACAAGGACGATTAGATAAGCTAAACAGATAAAACAGTTTCAGTATTTCTCAAGCAAACACAGAAACATATCTAAATATTAGTGCAATGAATTCAGCAAATACCAATAAGCAAGTAAGCATAGGAATGTAAAGAGAAATAAAGAATGATGACACACGATATGTTATCCAGATTCGGCAACTGTGCCTACGTCGACGTCCTAGCCTCTAGCTAACCAGTCTAAGGATTCTACTAATGCTCACTTAACGGGTGGAGTGCCGTTTACAACACCCTCTTCTTACTGGGTGAGGGAAACCCAACTCAAATTACAGGGTTGAGCCCAACCTATACAATTGATCTTTATAGGCTAGATCGCCACCTCTTCAGCCCACACTTGGAGTACAATCAAATATAGAAAATTTTGTGTACAAATCAAGTGCTTCTATGCTAAGAAACTATGTACCACGATATAACCAATGCACTCTAGTATGATAGGAATTGATGCTCAATAGAGTATTAAAAGTTTATTTCTCAAACAAAAATATTATGTAACAATGTGAGAGATGCTATTGAGTGTAATCTTTGATTAAAAAGAATGCAATGCACTCTAAGTCAATATCAAGGATTTCAAATCACACAAAACAATATCTCTAACAAATATTTTCAAACAATGAAGTATAGGAGATAATGACAATAAGCTTCAAAAATAGTTTCCAATAAGAACAAAGCTAGCCTTTGAGTCTTGCAATGAATATGCAAAGACAAACAAGCTATGGAAAGTTTTTCCCAAAGAAATATATGTATCAATCAAATAATATGGGAAGAACTTCAAGATTTTACTCTCAAAAGGATTTTTTAAAAGGTAAATGAATATGTGAGAGTAAAGACTATTAAAACAAATGTGAAGCTCACAATAACAATCAATCAGTCTTCCAAGTGCAATAACTTGCAAAATAGAGATTGAGAATCAAAGCTCTCTCTTAGAAAAATTCACAAGAGAATGAGAGAGTAATATGTGCTTGCAAATATGTGAGTAGGAGAAAAATAGCTTAAGAATTTTCAAAGGATTTTTGTACTATTAAAAAATTAATCAAGTTACTAATCAGGAGAAATGATGGGGTATATGTTTCCCAAAAATTATGACTGTTGACCCTATGAGTCATTCCTTATTTTGATTATGACAAATACTTTGGTATTTAATGTCTATCTAGTTTGTGTGCAGGTTTATATTAGCAAACCAAATGATGACACATGAAGTAAAGTATGAAGACCCCGACATATTCATTAATTGTTTTAATATATTTTAGGTCTGTAATAATTTCGTTTTAAATGGGTTTGTAATAATCTTTGCATGTCATGCATGTAGGTTTGTAAGCTCAGAAATGCCATAGATTGACCATAGGGACTGAATGACCTTAGGGCACGATGCCGGATTTTTTCGGTGTTCTCATAGATATGACTCTAGGTCCCAACACTCATGCACATATATCATACAAAATTTAGGAGTGTTAAAAATGAATAAAATTGAATAATATAGAGAAAATTGAGAGAGCTCGGGCGACCGAACCCTAGGGGTTCATTTCACCTCGGGTGCCCGGATTGTTGAGAAGTCAACAGTTTGATCATGCTTCGGGCGACCGAACACATTTTGACCATACCTTTCCTGGGCAACTGAATCCCTGACCTGACACCTTTTCACCAACCCGAGCGCCCGAATATCACGTTCAAAATGGGCTCGGGCGACTGAATTAGCTGGTTCGGTTAATCGAACATAGGACCGGGCTCCCAAACCTACAAACAAATGTTTCCGACTTTTGTTCGGGCTACTGAGCTCACACTTGGGTTGCCGAACTGTTTTAAAGACCTTTTAAAAATGTGTCTGTTCAGGCGATTGAACCTTAGTTCAGTCACTCGAACCTTGCCGGGTTAAAATTATTTTAACTGAGGTGAATAATGGTCAATTTGGGTTGATACTTTCTAAGCATTTGAGAACTTTTCTAATAATTCCCTATGGGTCCTAAATGGTTATAATTTTACCCTAGCGTATAAATATGAGTCCATTTGTGTGGATTAGTAATAATTAGCAAAAATCATTAGTGCCAAATCCTCTCCTTTTCAAAAACTCATATTACCCAAAATACTCTCAAATACTTATTCCCTTGATACATCTTAGCATTGTGAGAGCTTGAGTGGGCTAGTGATTATTAGAGGTTGCTTATACTCCCATTGTTTTTCTTGATTAATTGGTATTGTTTTTGAGGAGTCAAGCAAGAGTTTTCCCACATATTTTTATTTTATAAATCTTGTGTTGGGAATAACTCATTAGCTTAAGGATCTTTGCATTGTCATTGCAAAGATTCATATAGCTTGATTTTGTTGTGCAAAATATTTTTAACAAGCTATTATTTTGTTTTTCAAACTACTCTCAAGCTCACTACATTGAAGGAAAATATTTTGAGTTAGTTTGATTATCTGATTAACATCTTTGAAACCTGGATTTATTATTGAGATTTGATATTTACTATTTCAAAGAAATAAGTTAATTAGAACACTCTTGAAAATATTAGTGATAATATCTTGTTAAGTGTTGCTTGCACAAAATCACATCAGTGAGCTTACATTTCCTATATTGTTGATGTGTGGTTGATTGAGTATATTGTGCATATTGTAGTACATATCTGCTTATCGGAGAAGCATTATGCTGTACACAATTTGTATTGTGATTCGGTTATACACCAGGTGTGGCCTGAGGGGGCTATAATCCTGCCGGTAAGGATTGTTAGGGCCTTCTCCGCCCCGTAAGGAGAATTTGTAAAGATTGAGTTCAGTCCTATGCTAATTGACTTGGTTGTAACCGGTGCCGCTCCACCCTTTAAGTGAGCTTTAGTGGAATCCTCGGGTTTGCGAGCTAGAAGCAGGGACGTAGGCACAGTTAGTTGAACCCCGATAACATATCGTGTGTCTATTTATATTTTCGCACTTTATATTTACCGCACGTGTAGGTTATAGTATGAATGATGCGCATGATTTAAATTTCTACATATTATATTTATCGGCGCATTCAGGATTGCATAGAAAGACCTTAGGTTGTGATATTCTGCTAACATTTGGTTTAACCTAGGAATAAGTTTTAAAAATTCCAATTCACCCCCCTCTTAGGAATACATCAAAGCTAACAACGATTGTTAAGGACACGGTTGGAATTTTATAATTTTTTTAATTAAGATTTACCCTTGATTAGTGCAGTAAAAATTTGAGAACCCGAGAGGTTTGGTTGACCTAGGGCATCGCCGGTCGATCAGGCCAAGTAAAAAATTTGATTTTTCTAAGAGGCTGAGGCTCGATTGGCTGAGGAAACCGCTGGTCGGCTGGCCAAAGGCGATTTTGAACCCTTCGTAGGTTTGGTCGACCTAGGCACAAGGCCAGTCAGTTGTTCATGCAGGTCGGTCGACCGTGACATATTTGAACTAAAAGGATGGTCAGCCAAGGTTTTGGATAAGAGACCAGATAGGCATGGCCGGTCGGCCAGGCATTTTAGTTCAATATGGGGTCGGTTGGTCGAACATGTCCAAAAATATAACTTTGCCCTCAAGGCAAGTTCGGCTGGTTGAGGTGATTTTAATATGCATGGGTCAGTCGATTGGGGCTCTTTAAATTTAAAGATTTTGTCTTGTTTTTGTTCCTTAAACTTTTTCAACCCTGTGTGAATAAGTTATGACATTTTAATTTGAAGGGTTTTGGAACCTAATGGTCAATCTATGGTCATTAAGCATTCAACCCTATCATGCATGCAATGTACTATTACAGACCATATAAATTATTACAGACCCAAAAATTGAATATAATACAATTGAAAAATTTTGGTCTTCATTCCTTTTGCTCTTCAAAAGCCATCCCGTGGTTAGATTTTTGAGGTCCTTATGACTTCCTTGTGTCCTTACCTTCCGTGCGTGCTAAGAGTTAATCCTATTCAAATGCTCA
The DNA here is from genome assembly GCF_029873635.1 of Malania oleifera. Classification (NCBI taxonomy): domain Eukaryota; kingdom Viridiplantae; phylum Streptophyta; class Magnoliopsida; order Santalales; family Ximeniaceae; genus Malania; species Malania oleifera. Next base: position 52,641,993 of record NC_080420.1, on the reverse strand, counting down.
GTGTACAGGTAAGATACAAAGTGATTTGACATTATCGAAATGAGATCGGACTCATAGAGTCAATAATCTCCCTCTTTTTGATGATGACATGCAAATACATGAGTAAAAATGGTTAAGGCCGCAAAAGGCTCCCCCTAAGAATATGCATTAAATAAAAACTTAACGTTGTAATTCAAGCATATATGGAAGTAAGACAGAAAAAAATCAATCATACATTCAACAATCAATCACACATTCAATTTATGGTAGTCAGTATAACTTAAATATCATGCCATTGTCTTTCCCAATTTTATTAAGTTACTTCCCCCCTTTTTGGCATCAATAAAAAGGGTTAAGGTAAAAGCATGAGCAATGGAGTAAACTTCAGGTTAAGAAACATAACTGTAAAAAAAATTGAACAAAATCATTGTATGCATCAAGTCATAGTCATTCAAGTAGATGATTTAATTTTGGGAGGATTTTTCACAAAATTTTGGCAGCATGCTGTTTAAAAATAGAGCATTTCCCAAAAAAAAAAAAAAAAAAAAAAAGTACATCAAGGACCTGATTGATTTTAGTAAACAGTTTACAGTATTGTGCATCATACAAATTAGGTATGCAATCAACCTTAAGTAACTTTCACCATGCAAGCACGCAAAGTATTCAATTCAGTATAGTCCAAGGTAATTCATGCTATGATTGATATACATCCAATATCCATAAAATAGTTTAAACATGTATTTCAATATAAGTGTGAGAGAGTTAAAATTTTTAGAGCCGTAGGATTTTAAGATTCTCTCCTCAGTTTATGCACTTCATCATATCTCTAGGCAATTTCTCTACTGTGCATTAAGCCTAATTCATGTTTAATCCGTATAAATCTGTCTTCCTGAAGAGGTTTCATGAAGATGTCGGCCCATTGTTCATTAGTGCACAAAAATTCAAGTGCCACTTCCCCTTTTTGTACATGGTCACGAATAAAATAATGTCTAATCTCAATATGCTTAGTTCGTGAGTGTGAAATGGGGTTTTTTGAGATATTTGTTGCACTAGTGTTATCACATTTTATGGGTACTATTTCATAGTGCAATCCATAATCCATGAGTTGTTATTTCATATAAAACGTTTGAGCACAACAACTCCCGACAGCAATGTATTTAGCCTTGACCGTGAATAGTGCAACTGAGTTCTGCTTCTTGGAAAACCAAGAAACCAGGGATTGCCTTAAATAATGACAAGTGCCGCTAGTGCTTTTTCGATCTTCCTTACTACCAGCAAAGTCAGCATTTGAATAACTGACAATCTCAAAAGAAGTGTACTTAGGATGTTGGCCTAAACAAGGCTTACGACTCTTGATTTTGATGATAACAAAGTGAGGTTACTTAAATGCTTCAAAGTTGTGATGTTTCAGGAAAACTAGATTGAGGACCAGCATACTTCATAAAGATCACAAGGGAACACTTTGAAAGCTTATATCAACTCAAGTGATCAATATTGAAAGCTCAAAGAAACATGAAGCTCAGGAACACAAAGTAACAACTTCAGGAATATTCTCAAAGAGTTCATAGAAATGAAGAGAGTCAATTAGGACATGTATTGTAAGTACTTCAAGTATATTTCAAGTATGAAATTATTTTGAAGCTCATTAGGCAAAAGAGACTTAGAGACCTTATTCTTAACACTTGGAACATATTTTTTAAAGAAAACAAATTGACATTCCAAGAAATGAGGAGCAAAGAGAGTTAGTACAAAAATATTTTAAAAACTAGAAATTTGTCTTGACAGGAGCCTGACTGAATATGTCAGTAGGCTGTCACTTTAAAAGTTTTTAAAATACACATACAAAAGGTCGTCAGGCTACTACCTGGACCTTGACAGGCGCCTGATGAGGTATTTTAAGAAGTCTATCCAGGTTTCATTAGGCTACTGTCACCCTTACGCCCATTTTTTAAAACTGAGTTATTCAGTGACAGGCGCCTGACCACAAGGTGACATGTGACTGCCACCCTACTGCTTGTGAAAATTAACTGTGTAATTCATTGACAGGAGACTGATTGAAAGCCCTCAGGCTACTGCCACGCGATAGATTTTAATTTTTATAACGGACATATTTTTGAGAAGTAGATTGCTTGGGGCTCAAACCTGTTCAAAACTTGGATACTACTCAAAGTAAACTTGGGGATCGAGTTAGACCTTTTTCTAAACCTATAAATAACCCCAATACCAATGAATTTAATTCCAAGAATCAATTGTAGCTCTCATACTCTCTCAGTTGTTCTCAAACTCTCAAAGGCTCTCTCACTCTCATCTTGCACGAAATTTGCTGAGGCTTTGCTGACTCTCAATCTCGAATTATGTGCTACAATTCTAAAATTCTTTATCAAAGTTTCTAAAAGAAATATAACTTTGAAAGAACAAAATGAAAATCTTAAAAGCCAACTAGAATCCTCTAAATCCATTGAAAAAGAAAAGGATTCCCACATTGATAATCTAATGGAGAAAATAAATGATATGTCATAAGAATTAGTCAAGCTACAAGTAAATGATCAAAGCAAGAAATATGTTGAAAAAATTGATCTCAAAAAGACAATTGAAGATAAAGAGAAGATTATTTACAACTTCACCAAAGGTAAAGAAAATTTTGAGAAAATGGTAGGACAATAAAGAATGAATGGCAATAAAGAAGGAATCAGTTATAATGGAATCACAAATAAAAGAAAGAAGAAATTGTTCATGGGGTATTTTGTTAAAGATGCAAAACACTACGCTAGCATGTCCTCAACTAATATACATGAACATACCACATGCTACTTGTGTAAAAACAAAGGACACATCATGTTTTATTATCCTCTTAAAAAGAAGTATGTTAAAGTTAAAAATGAATGGAAAGAAAACAATGGAACTAGATATGATTTAAAGAAAATTAAGAAAGTTTGGATTCCAAAAAGTAGCATCTTAAATCCTTTATTGTAGGTATGCTTTAGGACAACACCATCAATGGAAAAGTGGTACTTGGATAGCAGGTGTTCAAGGCATATGACCAAAGATAAGTCCAAGTTCACTACATTAGTACAAAAAATGGGGGATATGTCACCTTCAGCGACAATGCTAAAGCTAAATTATTGGAATTGGTAAAATTGGCAAAGAACCCTCACTCACTATTGATGATGTGTGGTTAGAAGATGGTCTAAAACACAATCTCCTAAGTATAAGTCAACTTAGTGATAAAGGATTTGATATAATCTTTATGCAGGATAAATGCTTAGTTCAAAATTCTAATAAACAAGAAGTCCTATTCACAACTTATAGGTGTAAATAATGTGTATTGCATAAACCTTGACAACCTAGTTGATCAAAGTGTAACATGCTTGGCTACCATGAATGAAACCAGTTGGCTGTGGCATAGAAGGTTAGGACATGCAAGCATGGACTTACTATCCAAATTATCCAAAAATAATTTGTTCAAAGGGCTACCTAATTCAAAATTTATAAAGAATAAAATTTGTGATGCATGTTAACTAGGTAAACAAATTAAAACAAGCTTTAAAAAGAAGAAACATATATCCTCTAGTAGACCCTTAGAACTCATCCACTTAGAATTGTTTGGTCCTACTAGAACCCAAAGTTTAGGAGGTAAGCAATATGCCTTTGTAATAGTAGATGACTATTCTAGGTTTACTTGGGTATTATTCTTAGCCTCAAAAAATGAAGCTTGTAATTTACTAATAAATTTATGTAAGAAACTTCAAAATGAAAAAGGATATAATGTATCAAATATAAGGAGTGATCAATCTAGGGAATTCAACAATAAGGATGTTGAAAAATTTTATAATGAACGTGGTATTAGTCATAATTTTTTAGCACCTAGAACTCCACAACAAAATGGAGTTGTAGAAAGAAAGAACCGAACACTACAAGAAATGGCAAGAATAATGTTAAACGAACATAACCTACCTAAATACTTTTGGGCTAAACACTGCATGTTATGTAGTCAATAGACTATCTATTAGATCAAAGTTAAACAAGACACCATATGAACTTTGGAAAGGTAGAAGGCTAAATATTTCATACTTTCATGTGTTTTGTTGTAAATGCTATGTATTAAATGATAAAGATGAGTTAGGAAAATTTGATGCAAAAGCTGATGAAGGAATTTTCTTAGGATATTCATTAAGAAGTAAAGCCTTTAGAATATACAATAAAAGGACACTTGCAATTGTTGAATCAATACATGTAACCTTTGATGAAGAAAACCCTTTCAACAAAGCACCAAAAGCTGAAGTAAGACAACCTACTCAAAAATCAGAATACTTAGAAGTAGTTGAAGCAAAAGAAGAGATAAAAGAAAAAGAAGACATTATTGAAGAGACACCAAATAATAAACCCATAGAAAATCCTAGATTACCAAAAGAATGGAGATATGTAGAAATCATCCAAAAGATCAAATAATTGGAGAACCATCAAGAGGCATAACTACTAGATCATCCTTGAAAAATCTATGTAATCACTACGCGTTCTTGTCTTAAGATGAACCCAAAAATATAGAAGAAGTCTTAAATGACGATTCATGGATTATAGTTATGCAAGAAGAACTTAATCAATTTGAAAGAAGTCAAGTATGACAATTAGTACCCAAACCTAAAGATCATTTAATCATAGGAACTAAATGGGTCTTTAGAAATAAGAAGGATAAAAATGGGATAGTTGTTAGAAACAAGGCTAGGCTAGTAGCTCAAGGATATAATCAAGAAGAAGGTATCGACTATGATGAAACCTTTGCCCCCGTAGATAGAATGGAAGCAATTAGAATGCTTCTAGCTTATGCAGCCCATAAGGAATTCAAGTTATATCAAATGAATGTAAAAGTGCTTTCTTAAACGAGTATACAAATGAAGAAGTTTATGTAAAACAACCTCTTGGTTTTGAAGACATAAAATATCGTGATCATGTATTTAGATTAACTAAAGCCTTGTATGGTTTAAAACAAGCTCCTAGAGCTTGGTATGAAAGACTAAACAAGTTTTTACTTAACAATGATTTTTCAAGAGGAAATGTATACAACACTTTATTCATAAAGACTAAAAATAAAGATATGCGAATAGTTCAAATATATGTGGATGATATCATATTTGGTACTACAAATGAAGAACTGCGTAAAAAATTTGCTACATGTATGCAAAAAGAGTTTGAAATGAGCATGATGGGAGAGTTAAATTAGTTTCTAGGATTGCAAATCAAACAAGCCAAAAATGGAACATTCATAAATCAAACCAAATATATTAAAGATATGCTGAAAAAGTTTGATATGGAAGGAAGTAAACCTATAGAAACCCCTATGAGCACCTCAACAAGCCTTGTTAAGGAATGATAGGAAGCTTACCATATTTAATAGCAACTAGACCTGATATTATATTTAGTGTGTGCATGCGTGCTAGATTTCAATCAGCACCTAAAGAATTTCATCAAGTTGCTGTCAAAATAATTCTAAGATACTTGATAGGAACACTTGATTTAGGATTGTGGTATCCCAAGGAAATTGGTTTTGAAATGATAAACTATTCAGATGCAGATTATGCCAGATGTAAAATAGATAGAAAGAACACTAGTGACACTTGTCACTTTCTAGGACACTCACTAGTCTCTTGGTTTTCAAAAAAGCAAAATTTCGTGGCCTTATCCACAAGCTAAATACATAGCAGCTGGGAGTTGTTATGCACAAACACTATATATGAAACAACAACTAAAAGACTTCAATCTTGAATATCAAACAATCCCAATTAAGTGTGACAATACAAGTGCTATAAAAATTTCAAAGAATCCAATATCTCCCTCAAGAATAAAACACATTGACATTATACATCATTTCTTGAGAGATAATGTTCAAAAGGGAGAAACAACTCTTGAGTTTGTCAATACAAATGATCAATTAGCTGATATATTTATAAAACCACTTTTAGAAGATCAATTTGTATTTATTATACAAGAATTAGGAATGTTACATATATGTGAAGTCAACTAGAAGAAAGAACATAGAAATATACATGCAACCTGCATGGTAGGCGCCTGACAGGCTACTGCCTGTTGAAATATAACTCAACAGGTGCCTGGCCCTTCGAAGACAGGCACCTGACAAGCGGAGGCCCAGTTTTAAGACACGCGAAAAACATCTCTTTTTAAACCCCAGTTGCCTGTCTACTCTTCTACATCTCTCCAAAATATTTTCTTTCTCCCTTACCTCTCAATCCTCCTCCTCAAAACCTTCCCTTACTCCATCACCACTTCACCACATCAAACCCTAAACCTCCACATCCTAGGGTTTTTTGGTTCTCAAACAACTTCTCAATATGGCAAGAACGAAAACGGTCGGACACAAGGACAAGGCTTCCTCCTCTCGCCAAGTAAGCAACGATGAAATTGAGAAATGGTTGGTCTCCTCGCATGCAAAATCATTGTATCAAAACCATATCTTAACCATCGATCCAAAATTTGGTAAAGTACTAGATATTCCTTTCTTTGAATCAGATTTTCCTAAAATTCTTACATTATTCAAAGACATTGGTTGGGATGAGTTCATTAACCATCAAGCCAAAGGATATTATCTTGATTTGAAAAAATTATTCTACTCAAACTTGGTGAAAAAGGAAGTAGGCATTTTCACTGATCTCCTAGGACAAACTATTACCTTCACACCTCAATCATTGGGAAAATTACTTCGCATAAAAAATGGTGAATTTGAGTGTAATCTCATCGATAAACAATGGATTATGGAGCAAGAATCCACTCCACAAGAATTCTTGCCACTTGTGATGAACGATCCCTCCCATTTATTTTGGAAATCTTCCACTCTATAAGCAACTCAATTTACAAGCTCAAATCCTACACAAGCTCATTGCCTGCAGTATCCTTCCTAGAGCCGGATCATATGACCACGTTTCCTTCTTGGACTGTTTTGTAATGTGGTGTTTGCTCAAAGGAAAGAAATTGGATTTAGCAAGCCCAATGCTCAAGTGGATGGTTATGAAAATAGAAGCACCAAGACTTGTACTTCCCTATGGAGGAATCTTATCTTTAGTCTTTGCTCACTGTCAAGTCAATCCTCCCTCTTCAAAATTCGTGAACCTCCATTACTCTCAAATTGATGGGTTACAAGAAATACAACCAGGGATGGCTTTTTATAGGAAATAGACCAGCTCAACTGGAACTAGAGGAACCTAATCCCGCTCCAGAAGAAGTTGATATGCTTGAGTGGTTCCTTCCTTTCTCTCAGTACTACTCTAGTTTCAACTCCGAAATGAGAATTGGTCTTACTTCCCTTTAAGACAAAGTCTTCAATATGGAAACCCTGTACTCCTCACTTGATCAGCGTTTTGTCAAACTAGAACAACATCTCACTAGTTCTTCCCGGGATGCAGCTCCCATGGACATTAGTTCAGCACCTCTTAGTGATGTTGAGGAATTAGATAAAGAATCAGAAGAAAAAGAGGTGATAATGCTTCAAAAGAAGAATTTGCTGAGAATTTTGAAGAAAGCTCTGAAGAGGAAGAAGCAAATGCTGGAGATGATGCCACTGAATCTGATTAAATAGCTGTTCTCATGATGTTTTGTAAACTTTAACACTATACCTTTTGTTCACATTTTTGATGAATGTATGGAACACGTTTTTTTTATGCTCACTATGTGCTTGTAATTCTACTTTTTGAATGATGTCAAAAGGGGGAGTATGCTTATGAGCAAAAGGTTTATTATGAATGTTAAACTTCGAAAATATGCTAGGAATGTTAAACTTTGAAAATATGAATGATCAATAGTGATATATAAGCATGATGTGAGCATGATGTGCATAAAAGTTTGATGAGCATGATGATATTTTGAGCTATGAAATGAATGCCATTTAATGACATTATGAAGTATATGAAATTGTGCTTAAATGTTTTCTTTGAAGTTTTATGCTTTTTGTAAGGGGGAGCCTTTTTAAGGTTCACCTATTTTAGCTCCTTATTTTTCATCATAAAAAAGGGGGAGATTGTTCGCCTAAACAAGACTTATGACTCTTGATTTTGATAATAACAAAGTAAGGTTACTTAATTGCCTCAAAGTTGTGATGTTTCAGGAAAATTAGGTTAAGGACCAGCATACTTCATAAAGATCACAAGGGAACATTTTGAAAGCTTATATCAACTCAAGTGATTAATATTGAAAGCTTAAAGAAACATGAAGCTCAGGAACACAAAGTAACAACTTCATGAATATTCTCAAAGAGTTCAAAGAAATGAAGAGAGTCAATTAGGACATGTATTGTAAGTACTTCAAGTATATTTCGAGTATGAAATTATTTTGAAGCTCATTAGGCAAAATAGACTCAGAGACCTTATTCTTAACACTTGGAACATATTTTTTAAAGAAAAAAAATTGACATTCCAAGAAATGAGGAGCAAAGAGAGTTAGTACAAAAATATTTTAAAAACTAGAAATTTGTCTTGACAGGAGCCTGACTGAATATGTCAGTAGGCTGTTAATTTAAAAGTTTTTAAAATACACAGATAGAAGGTCATCAGGCTACTTCTTGGACCTTGATAGACGCCTGTCAATGTATTTTGAGAAGCCTGTCTAGGTTTCATTAGGCTACTGTCATCCTTCTGCCTATTTTTTTAAACTGAGTTATTCAGTGATAGGCGCCTGATCACAAGGTGATAGGCGACTGCCACCCTACTGCCTGTGAAAATTAACTGTGTAAGTCATTGACAGGAGACTGATTGAAAGCCCTTAGGATACTGCCACACGGTAGATTTTAAATTTTATAAAGGACATATTTTTGAAAAATAGATTGCTTGGGGTCCAAACCTGTTCAAAACTTGGACACTACTCAAAGTAAACTTGGGGATCAAGTTAGACACTTTTCTAAATCTATAAATAACCCCAATACCAATGAATTTAATTACCAAGAATCAATTACAACTCTCATACTCTCTCAATTATTTCAAATTCTCAAAGGCTCTCTCACTCTCATTTTCCACGAAATTTGCTGAGGCTTTGCTGACTCTCAATCTCAAATCTTGTGCTACAATTCTAAAATTCTTTCATCCTTTGAAAGAACTATATGGTGATACACTCTTTGAGCTTCAATCTGAATTTCATATTTGAATTGCCTTGAAGTATATAGATTGAATTTGTACTAATCCGCTCTTTTGAGAGAATCTCTTGTACACTTTCTTTTGAATCTTGTCTTGTAGATTGATTGACGGTTTGGGTGCTTGGATCGTTGGACCAAACGAGGGGATATCGTTTGGAGAGGCACACTCTAGCCTAATTGAATAAGTGGTTGTACCAGTGTTGTTTTGCCTGGAAAGGAACTAATATAGATGAATCCCTTGGTGGTTTGCCAAAGGTGAGGACGTAGGCTGGGGATAAGCCAAACCTCGTAAAAACTTGGTGTTCTTCTTTACCCTACTCTTTAGTTTCTGCACTATAGTTCTATTTGTAGTTGCTAAGTGCAGGTTGAAGGGCTTAATTAATAAAATCAAAGAAGATTCTTAATTTTAGAAAGTACATTTTAATTAACCATTTTTGGAAATCCACAAGGGAGTATGTTGGTTAATTTGAGAAAATCTTGGTTAAGAGAGTGCATTACAAACCAAAATCAAAACAGGGTTTGCATATAAAATACAGGGCTGTTACCCAAAGCTGAAAGCATCAAGTTTCAAATTCTTGGTTATCTTGGTTGTTGGTTTTTAATATTGTGTGGTTGATTGGATTATTTAATTTTTCAGTAATTTGTGGAGTGTTTTGGTTGTGATTTTAAATTGGTTGATTTACTTAGGATTTTGTTGTAAGTACTAAAACAAGTAAGTAAAAAGTTGCAAAGAACTTAAAAATTTTAATTAACCCAATTCCCCCCCCTCTTGGGAACGTTATTCTACTTTGAATTGGTATTAGAGAGAGGTTATAGTAAATATTAACAAGAAGCTATATAAAGATTGGAATGACACACCTAAGAATAGCTCCCTTCGGACAGCGTCAATCCTTTACCCGACCACCAATCTTTTGCGGACTGAACTATACCTTTTGGAAACAATGTATGAGAATTTACCTTCAAAGTATGGATTGGAGAGCTTGGGAGTTTGTCACTGATGGTGATCTAATTCCTACCAAACTAGTAGATGGAAAACAAATCCCTAAGGACAAAAATGACATAACTGAAATAGATCACAAAATGCTACAAGTAAACTCAAGTGCCATCAATGCTTTGTATTGTGCTATAGATATTAATGAATTCAATAGAGTCATGGCCTGCAAAATAGCCAAAGAAGTTTGGGATAAGTTAGAAGTAACCTATGAAGGAGTGGTCGATGTTAGAGGCAACATGATTGATATGCTAACCAGCGAATATGAAGCTTTTAAGATGAACTCAGATGAATCCATCACTCGTATGTATACTAGGTTCACTCCCATAATAAATTCCCTAAATGCCTTAGGAAAAACCTACTTTACCTATGAGATGATTCGGAAAATACTTAGAGGTATCCCATCCATATGGGAACCAAAGGCCACAACAATAACGGAAGGTAGGAACCTTAAAACCACATCACTAAATGAACTTATAGGTTCACTGCTTACTTATGAAATGACCTTGAAAGAAAGAAATCCTGAACCTAAGCACAAGAAATCTATTGCTTTAAAAGCGGCTAACGAAACCTCAAGCGATGATGATAGTGAATCAAGTGACTTGGACCAAGATGAATTAACATTCATTACTAAAAGACTTGGCAAGTTCTATAGAAGAAACAAAAAGTTCCCTAGAAAATTTTGTAAAACGAAATTTGAAAAAGGGGAAATAAATAGGAAGGAGAACAAAAATAAAAATGATCCACCTACATGTTGTCATTGCAAAAAGCGAGGACATATCAAGCCGGTTTGCCCTCAACTCAAGAAGAAAAATAAAATAGCCATGAAAGCAACATGTGATGACATAAGTTCAAGCAAAACGGAAAACGAGACAAGAGGGCAAGAGATGACTAACATGTGCTGCATGGCATATAATGAAGAGGTAAATTCTTACTACTCCTCATTGTAAGAATCAAGTAGTGAATCGTGTAATGAATCTTGTGATAGCATGCCTTCCTACAAAGAAGGACTCTATTATAGTCAATGTTTTCTTATTGTATACCCTGTAGGCTTTACTATCTAATGCATAACCTAGAAATATACTCTCATCAGATTTTGAATCAAATTTTCCTAGGTTCTCATTATCCCTTAGAACAAAACATTTACAGCTAAAAACATGAAAGTAGGAAATATTAGGTCTATGGCCATTCCACAATTCGTAGGGGGTTTTGTTAAGAGAGGGTCTGTTGGAATTGGTGTGATCCCAAGAGGGAGGGGGGTGAATTGGGTTTTAAAAACTTTTTGGCTAATTTAAACAATTCGCCGATTCATTACAGTATCATATCCCATTCAACATGTATACCTGTATGTAAAGCGAGTTTAACAATAAAAGCAAATATACACATGTGCAGTATCTTATTTAAATCAAATGTGTGCAAAAGAATAATTTCGACATTAAATAAACATTCATACACATGCTGAAATTAAAGTGCAGGAATTTAAATAAAATAGAAAGAGCGACACCAGATTTGTTATCGAGGTTTGGCCAAATCAGCCTACATCCCCACCTTGGGCTTACCCCCAAGGATTCCACTATACCTGCTCACTTAACCGGGCAGAGCAAAAGCCTTTTACATCCTCTCCTTACGGGGCGAGGAAAACCCCAGCTCAATTACTAGGTTGAGCCAAACTAATCTCACTTATGGGGCTGAGACTCCCCAGTTCAATTCCGAGCTGAACCGAACCAGTCTCACTTGCGGGGCTGAGACTCCCCAGTTCAATTAATGGGGTGAACCGAACCGTTACATGAAAATCATTTTGTACATAAAATATTCTTCTAAACTAAGCAGGGATGTACAACATTAAAATCTAAAATGCATTCTCATATGATTTGGAAATGAAGCTCATGTAGAGTATGAGTTTTCTCTCAAAATATTTTTCAAGTAAAACTTGGGAGTTTGGAAAAAGATTTTATTTTCTAAAATGATTGACCTTTATAAAATAAAAGGAGAAGCCTCTCAAGCAAGCATATATTAATTTGATATATGCTCAAGGCTCCCTCTTGTATAACCCAAAGAAATTCTCCAACAAATGTATTTCAAGATAAGAGTAGGAGAATATTAGGGTTTTCTTCAAAATGATCGACCTTAGTAAAATTAATCCCAAGAAGGCATTCAAGCAAAATATATGAGCGAGAATATCAGCCTAAGCCTTTAAGACATTTTTCACAATAAATTTCTCTAAAAAATATTTTTCCAATTAAAAGAATATGGGAGAAATTTAATCTTTGAAAAACATGAAAAATAGAAAGGCCTTCAAGCAATATACATATAGAGAATGTTATATGCTCAAGCCTCTTCAAATATAGCCCCAAAAATATTTTCCCTAAAAATGGTTTTCAAAAGAAGAGAATAGGAGAGACATTTTAATCTTTGAAAATATATCACAAATGAAAGAAGAAGGCCATCAAGCAATATATATGTATATGATATATGCTCATGCCTCTTCACGTAAAACCCCCAAAAATATTTTCTCCCAAAATGATTTTCAAATAAAAGAAGAGTAGGAGAAAAATGAGAATTTAAAGAAAAAATGGGGTATAGAAGTGTGGGAGAATCAAAGAATGATAAACTAATTTAACAAAGGGATTCTCCAACTATTTTCAAGTGTTTTGGGTTGTATTTATAGACAAAACCCCCTTATGACCATTATATAGCCGTTGGGACCTTAAAATATATTTTTATTTTAAAAATTAGCCATTTTTCAGCCATTGGGACACTTTCCCGAGAAGGTCGGTCGACCAGGCTCAAGGTACGGTCGACCGAGGCTTGAAATCAACGAGTTTCGGTCGACCGGCCTCTACTTTTCTGCACAGACACTATTCATTGTTTTAAACATAACTTTTCCTATACAACTTCAAATTGGATGTTATTGATACCAATAGAAAGGTAAGAGAAAATTCCACAACTTTCATGTTGAACACATTTTAAGATAATAACGTTTGGTTTGAGAAAAGTATCCATCAATGAGACAAAAGAAACATGAAGGGAGTTTTTCTCTTACGGACTTGTTTCAGTTTTTTGGCCATAACTTTTTATGTATAACTCCAATTTAGACGTTCTTCGTATCAAACTCAAGCTATGGGAAAATTTCAAAATTTTCATGTTGAACAAGGTTTGATATGAGATCGAATTGAGTGAGAAAATTGCTCATTTCTAACATTCGGTCGATTTGCCGGTTGACTGACCCCTTTGAAAAATTTAGTTTTTGCCTTCTTTTAACTATAAAACCATTTAAAAACCTTTGTATAAGTTAGGCATTTTATGAAAAGAGTTTTCCATGTTATTTGGAGGTCCTGTGGTCAATCTAAGGTCAGGTAGAGTTTCGATTTTAAATCATGTAAGATGCATGCACATTTAACCCTAATTACTATTACAACCCAGAAAATAAATAAGTCTTCGTGTCTTCTGCTCCTCAATGCTCCATGGAATATGCCGATTGGTATTCTTCTCAGTGCTCTTTAAGACTTCCATTTTGCATTCATCACTTGTGCTTACAGAAATATAAATTTGTTCACACTCAGTTGCACAAGTGGGATACTGTGGTTTGTCATTATCAAAACAGGGATTGGACTCAAAAAGTCAACAGGGTCTAATTAAAACTATGTTCATAACATAGCATGTAGTGCTAACAGTTTCAGCCTAGAAATATTTGGGTAATTTATATTCATTGAGCATTGTTCTACCCAATTCTTGTAGAGACCTATTCTTTCTCTCAACTACACCATTCTGTTGTGCAGTTCTAGGTGCAGAGAAATTATGAGATATACCATGAAGATCACAAAATTCCTCCATATCTTTATTCCTAAATTCTCTTCCTCTAACACTTCTGAAATGAGAGGAGAACTTTTGAAAATGTCTATTAAGGCATATATGTGGTAAAAAAAAAGATAAAATGATCAAATTATTAAAAAATAAAATTATTACTAGAAATTTTGCAACCTCGCTAAATTTTTTACACAAAGCTTCTCCTCAATTTTCTAATTACGATACATTTTACTTTCACTTAAATTTTAGCTTGTCCGTTGATGTCATAATTGTGGCACATTGTGTTCCCATCTTACCAGCACCACACAATTGTCATCGTCATAGTGAGCACTACACAACTCTGTGCTCATTATTGCAGGCACCGGGCAACATTGCTATTGCTCATAACCATTGGCAGAGCCTCATTTACATATGCCCCCACTAAAATATTTAAAAATAAATGAATATTTTAGTATACAAAGAGTAAACATTTAAAGGGTTTAATGCACCTTTGTTTACTCAACTAAGGGGTTCAATGCACATGTGTTTACTCAATTATTGACTAAAATAATTGAGACCACTAAACTATTTTTTTGTGTGCTAAAGTGTATCAAATTGTTACAATTTCTCTATTTTCATCCAATTTAAATGCTCATCCATTACATATGCTTATATGGAAGACACCTTTCGCATATGGGTAGTCTAGGTCCCACATTTTTATATGCCTCTTCATTTCCCTCCAATTATAAGTATCTGTACACATGCGCCTTAACTACTTACAATTTAAGGGTTTACTCTCCGTTTCTCTTTTGACGACAAAGAAGAAGAAGACGAAGATGATGAGGCTTTCTTTTGCATGAAGATACTTTTTCTCTATCTCAAACCTTTGTCAGCAAAGAAAAAGAAAGGTTGTGTAGAAGAAAGTGAAGGACGATGACTCGTAACATACTAAGAGGGAACAACTATGGTATAAAAATTTGGGCTTATACAATGATGATTACAATTAGATTTAGGGTTTTTGTGTACTTTGTGCTCCTTTGTGTTGTGTAAATGTCTTATATATTATTTTAAATTTTTTCTTTTGTGTTCCCTAAATTAAATACAGAAGAAAGGTTGGTTATTGGCCAATTTTATTTTTCAATTTTGTTGCCAAATTTTATGTTTGTGACCTATTTATTAATGGAGTGCCCATGCTTTGTGAAATAAGCATACATTAGTGACTAATTTGAACTGTTTTTTGATATGTGAGTGTCTTCTTCGACTTCATAACTAAATATTGTCAATATTAGATGTTATAAAATGTTAGTTTAATACATGTGTGAGTTTTTTGATTTACTTTTTGATACATGATTGAATAATATGCTTTTAGGTGATTTTATTTAGTGTTCTTTAGCATCATTTACAAATTTGTAATTCCATAATACATGAGTGACTAATATGATTTTTTAAGTTACTATTGCGTTGTATGATTGGTTAAACACCTTGCTCACTACTTTTGATTTGTTTAAGTTACTTTTAGTTAGTGTTCTTATTGTAATGTGTATTTTATTTTATTTTTATAAATGTTAGGGGTGGACAAAGTAGAATTCTTCAACATTGAGTACCAGCATGCGGGACGCATTTTTGAATTTTCGGGTAACAAGATATATAAAATGCAGGGAAGGTTGATCACTTTGACTAGTGTAGTGTTAATCATATATAATTTTTAGATATAGATGACATGGTTAAGGGTTTGGGTCATAGTGTATGGTGTATAATTGGACTAAATGGCAACATATTAAGGGATGGATTAAGAAAAGTTGAATATGATAAAGACGCATTAGATTTGGTGCAAAATATTGGACCAAGTAGAGTGGGAATGATATATTCACATTAGAGGACTAGTGAAACTCAAGAGTTTTTGTTTTGTGACCACTTAATCCACAAGTCTAATGTGGCCGTCAATTTTTGGAAGAGGAAAGAAATGAGGCGGAGAGGAGTTCTAACGACCCAAAAATAATATGTGAGTAAGTGTGATCCTAATAAAATAAAATAAATAAATAAATAAATAGATTAATTAAATAATTAAATAATAATATGAAGATGCATATAAAGGTGGTATATACTTATTGACTTTTTGAGTCTGATCCCTAGTCTTGATAATGACAAATCGCAAGTTACTTATGTGTGTATCTAGTGATTAAACAGGTTATAATTCAACACACACATAAGGGGACTGAGAATGGAAGTCAGAGACGTATAAAGCTCATATGATCAGGGGCTTTCCATGAAAATTAAAGAGCAAAAAAGATTAAGAAGAAGACATTTTGATTTTATTTGTATAATGCATTTAAGTCTTTATATGTTGGTCTGTAATAAGTGCATACATCCTGCATAACATGTCTTAATGCTCAGTAAAGCCATAGACAGACCATAGGTTAACCAAAAGACCATTGATAGTTGACCGACGCCAGATTTTTAGGGTAAATTAAAATGCCTAGACCTTAGAGAGACACTAGGACCCTGCACTTCACTTAAGGAAAATAACAGGGGTAAAATAAAACCTATGTTGAAAATTGAAATGGGGTTTGGGTGACTGAACCAGGCATGTTAAAAATGCCTCGGTCGACCGAACAGTTGAAAATTCAGAATGTTGACTTGACTTTGGGCGACCAAACCGAAATGAACGTTCTTGGTCAACCGAATATTTAACCATGACTTTTTCCAACAACTCGAGCGCCCAAACTCCACGGTCATTTGACCTCGGGCGACCGAACATGCAAGTTCGGTAGAACAAACTTGAGTCTAGGCGACCGAATCTCAAACATTTTGAAAATTGCATAGTTCAGCCAACCGAACATATTTTCAAGCACCCGAATGTTTAAAATGCACTTTTTGTTTTGTGAGTATTTGGGCGACCAAACCTATTGCTTGGTCGACCGAAACTCTTGGGTTGGGGTATTTTTAAATGCTAAAATAGGTTCAAAATTTAATTAAACTTTTCTAATAATACCCAACATGTCCCCAATGGTCAAAAAATTTCCTGACCCTATAAATACTCATTCATTTGTCAAAATTAACAACTTTGATTGGTCTAACTTTTCTCTCAAATCTTTTTCCTAATCAAAGTTCCCCCATTTATTTCAAAAATCATTTTGGGTTAAATTTTTCATACTCTCCAACTCTTTTTGTTATATTCTTTGAAATATTTTTTTTAAAGAGAGTATTTTGTTTAGGCATTTTTTTTTGGTTGTATTTATTGCACAAATATTCTTGAGCCTAAAATTCTAGTTTCTCCAAATATTTTTCATTAGCAAAATCTCTGTTGGAGAACATGTTTTTCATTTTTATATATATATTTTTATCTTTTATTTGTGCAAAAATTATTTGAAGAGCAAAACCCTAGGTTCTCCTATATTTTTATTGAAATATATTATTGGAGAAAATTTCATATTAGGGTTTAAATCTATTTAAGCACCCTTACTCTACTGAGCAGAACTCATATCATATTAGAGTGCATGTATAGAGCTATACTGTTGTACATCATCTGTTTAGTATAGAAGCATTGTCTTTGTACACATATTTTATTGAATATCTATTGTATACCCGACGTGTGGTCGGAAGAGGGAGACTAGCCCTGTGAATAGTCCTGGATTTGCTCAGACTCGGTTAGGAGAGCACCGAATTGGTTCAGACCCGGTTAGGAGAACTAGGAGATGCACCCTCTTAGGAAATAGTGAGCTGGGGAATGTCTGCCCCTGAAGAACATTGCAAATGATTTCTGCTCCACCCGTAAGTGAGTAGGTTTAGTGCAATCCTTGGGGGGATGCCCAAGGTGGGGACGTAGGTTGGTTTGGACGAACCTCAATAATAAATATCATGTGTCTCTCTCTTCCTATCTAATTTAAATTACCACACTTTAAATTCAGTGTGTGTATGCCTATTTATTTAATGTCATATTTATTTGCATGCAAACATTTAAATCAAATACGATATATTGCACATGTATATGCTTGCACTCACAGTTTAATGATTTTATATACACATTTGTATTATGAATGAGATATGAATTATTAGAGCAAAGGGGAGCTACATGTATGGGCGTGTAACCTCCCCTATCCTTGGGAACTTTCACTTATAATAATTATGTGTGTGTGTGGGTAAGGTTTAAGAATGATTTTATAACTGTGGTTGTTTAACAAATGATGGTATTTGGTATACACTAAAACTCACGTTGGCCACACACTGATATTAACTTAATCTGCCTTACTGAGAAGTGTCTCACCCCAACATACAAATCATTTTTCAATACCATCTCTAGATCGAGCTTAGCAAGCTCTGCAGTGGGGTGATAACTAGTTTCAATTTTTGTGAGTGTCTGTAAGAACTCTAATGTATTAAGTTATATTTGAATTCCCTGGATGTGAATGATGGTTTTATGGACTTAGTTGGTCTTGTATGATATTATGGATTGTAATATGAATATTTGGAGACTTTTGTGTATAACGTAGCTTAGAACTTTGGTAATGTATTTGGAGGATGCATCATTTATTTTCGCTGCATTTATATTATGAATATGGTATCACGTACTCAGAAGTCACTAAAGTAGCACCCCGGGCCACATGGCGGGTCAGGGTGTTACAAGTGGTATTAGAGCTGTGGAAATAGGTTATGTAGACTCTAGGGATGATTATTACTAGAGTATAGGTATGAAGTAGGATGAGGATAGGAATGGGTAGGTTAGGTGTTGTAAGAACGATTGAATATAAGACGCATAAAGGAGTAAAATATAACAAGTAAGTTGGAATTTTGGAGTTTTGTTTCGCAACCGAAAGTAGAAATTCATCGAGGATTTTCTATGATTTTTCTAGAATAGTCGACGGTTCCAAAAAAGTCATGGAAAACCATTGATGTTTTTCTTTCGGAATGTTGCACTATGATCTTATTTTGTATAAATAGTCACTGTAAGGAATGAGTTATCATTTGCAATACTAGAATATTGAAATAGAATTTTGTGTATTTTGGAATGTGCACACCTTTACACATTAGGGTATACTCCTAGCTCTCTATGGTTCCTTTATGGTTTAGTGTTCGTGGATCTAGGAACAACTGAAAGAATGTTAGCGGTTATCCTTGGATTTAGATGCTTAGAAATCTTAGGGGATTCTTTAATGGTGAAGTCCTTGGAGATATTGATTATTCTAAGGTTTTATGAAAAGTAATCGTTCTTTGGTGTATGTTATTCTCTTTTGTGTTTCTTGTGCTTAAAGGAAATATTCAATCTTTCCATATTTCCATAAGTCAGCCATGGGACTTTGGATCACTTCCTAAGGAAAGTATAGGATCAAAATTCAATTCCAGTCTGCAATAAAAATATCAAGGAAGTAAATTTAAATTTTATTCAATCAAAGGAGGAATTGGAGATATTTTTATAGTACATGAGTCAAGTATCCAGTGAATTTAAAATTTCAAAGAGTGAGAATCTTTCTAAAAGTGGTTAATGAAAATGAGGCAAAAATAATGGGATAAATTTAAATTAAATGGGGCCACACACACAAGGATATGGAAATAATTAATTCTGGCGAGGGTGAGAAGATCCTGTAATAAGAAATCATATTACTAGTGTAGAGACCCAAATAATTGTCGTAATTTAATAATAGGAGGAGAAGAGGAAAGAAGGAAATTAAATAGGGTCTCGTCAACAAACACAGGGGGTTCGTCGATGAGCACACATGAAGGGTTCATCGACGAGGACATGTGTCTCATCGACGAGAAGATACCGAGAGGCTGTATTTCAGTTTTGAATTTCGTAGACGAGGAGTAAACATTCGTCGACGAACTTCATTCTTGACCTCGTCAGCGAAGTGACGTGTCTCGTCGATGAAGGCCAGTGTATAAATAGTCTAAACTCGATTTTCAGCCAAATTTTCACGCACAAACCCTTCTCTCTCTCTCTCTCTCTCTCTCTCTCTCTCTCTCTCTCTCCTGTTCATCCCTTCCTCCTTATCTTTAAGATTTCAGACCGGATTCTTGTCGGTTCAACGATCCGAGGCCACCATGACACTCTTGGGAAAGTTCTCTTCAAGTTTGCTGGAGTGGATCGTTGGTGGAGCTGCCTTGGATTTCATCCCAAATTTAAGGTAAGACTTTTTATTCAATATTTGACTTTTCCATAGTTATAGGAAATGTCGTACACAGAGAAATACTGAAGTTTTGTTTAGGGAGATATTGTTTTTAGGCTGTTGAATAGAGAACCCTATAGGTGTAGAACTAGACACTGTAGGGGCTTTTCAATAGTCAGGTAAGGGAGTAAACTAAAGTAGTTATTTTCCATAAAAATTATTATTACTCATTAGCAAATTAATTTTCAGGAAGCATGTATTATATATGAGCATATTGGTAAAAATGTATATTTGGGAAAATACTGCTGTTATATAGGAAATATGATTTGAGAATGAAATTTATGGTTTTATTCAGCATTGTGTGGCATGAATATTATTTTACTCAAATTGTATTATGTTAAATAAAGTTTACAGGAAAAACATATTTGCAGTTATTTTAGGAATAACAGTATAAACAATACATTATGATTTCGGAATACATGATAAACAATATATTTATTCAGATCAGTATGTATGTTATGTTCGGCGCAAGGCCGTGATTGATAGCCAGTGCAAGGCCGCAATTATGAATGTTTTTGGTGCAAGGCCGTTGTTATGAATGTAATCGGCGCAAGGCTGCATTTATTTATGTTATTATAGAATTCAGAAAAAGCTATCAATCTATTTACGTTAAACAGTATATTATCATGTATTATATGTTATCAGAACCCGGATGATAGTTCAGATCAGTTTCAGGAGCACGGTACTGTAGCTATATAGTTTAGTTTAGACTCGTGCTAATCGCCCTTGCTAGTAGAGGGGGTAGGAGATAGATAGTCGATGTGGATTTCAGTGTAGAGTTGTCGACGTCCACCTGACAGTCCGGACCAGGGTGTGGCTGGCCCATCGTACTTAGAGATATTTTTGACTCGGTAGTGGTAGGCCAGCCTTTGTCGGGTCCTACCTTCGAGCTGCACAACTCGTCATGGGGGGGGGGGGGGTAATACATGATATCAGCTAGCTATTCAGCCCAGGTAAATTTTAGAATTACTAGTTATATTAGATGATTTATGAACAATATGATCTAGTAGAATTATGAAATTATATGTTTACTCAGTTATGTTATTATCAGTGTTTTCAAGCATGTGACATGTACTGTATATTTATTATAGCACATAAATATTCATGTTGCCACACAATTGTATTTAGTTTATTTCCCTTACTCAGAGGTGTCTCACCCCCAGCTTAAATCATTTTAGGGAACCCAGAGGGACAGGCGGACCGAGGCCGCCATTGAGACAATTTGTACAACCCCACTAGGAGGGTAAGTTTTTGAACTAGAGTCAGTAGGTTTTTGATATTAGATCCTTAATGTATCTTTTGATGTTTAGAGGATGGTACATATACAGTATTATTGTGGATTGTAGATAACTCTGGTATTATGCACTTTATGGTTTGGAGATTGTAATGTAATTTATTTTTCCTGCTACTTAGGTTTCCGCTGTGTATGACATGTGTATTCCCGCTACCCATGGGTTCAGGTTGATTTTATTATATGGCTAACTAGTGGTATCAGGGTGTTAATGTGATTAACTATATGGCAAATTAAGTAGGTCATAACAGTTTGGTATCAGAGCTTAGGATGCTAGGTTCTGTAGACTCTAGAATGCTGCAGCAATAATACCTGAATATAGGATAAGGGAATTTGAGGTCTGGTTTTATGGTCTAGATGCAAGACTTCGGTGATGGTTTGTGTGACTTTCTTTGGGTGAAGATTTCAGGAAAGCCATGGTAAACTATCATCGGGTTGGGTATCTAGGTTGCAGGATTGAACCTTGAATTAAGATAAGGGGTGATGAATTAGTTTAAGATACAATATACTAATTAGATTATATGTTACGATGATAGGGTCCTAAGCTAAGTTTATTGTCTTTTCAGGATGGACCCTGGAGATAGTAGTGCACATGCCAGTGGTAATGAGGGTGCTGGCCCTCAGGCGCTGTGGGTGGTGATTCAGATGCAGTACTGCGCAGTGTGGCACAACAAGTCATAGCTAAAATTGCCAGAAACTTCAGAGAGCTGGGTGGTTCATCTGCAGGCCACGATAGTTCGATTGAGAAGTTCATTAAGATGAATCCTTTGGCTTTCTAAGAAGGAACTGATCTTGCTGTCGCTAAAAATTTGGGTGCAGGAGATTGAGAAAGTGTTTGCAGTACTGCAGTGTACTAAGGAGCAGAGGGTGCTGTTCGCTACATATAAACTGATTGGAGAGGCTGAGAGATGGTGGATGATAGTGAGACTCCTGGAGTAATAGAGGATAGTGCCTATAAAGATGTCATAGGAGCGATTTAAGGAGATATTCTTCGATAGGTATTTTCTAGCCTTGTCTAGGGAAGCTAAAATAGAGGAGTTCTTGAATCTGAAGTAGGGACAGCAGATAGTGTAGCAGTACGCAGTGAGGTTCGTTGAACTATCTCGTTTCACCCCATACATTATTCTAGATGAGACAAAGAAGGTAAGACAATTTGAAAGAGCTCCGAGGAGAGAAATATATAAGCAGGCGTCGATACTGAAATTGCAAGATTTCGCTGAGCTGGTAGATAGGGCAACTATAGCAGAAACTGGAGAACGATTGGAGGTTGAGGAGCAGAGACAGAAGAAGAGATCCACGCCTTCTGGTTTCCAACATGGGGTCGGTTGTGGTTCGTGGAAGAGAGGTGGCTACTACACAGACCAGAGACAGGAGTTGGGGAATCGTGGTTTTCAAGGCATGCAACCACCTTTAGCTTACTCAACTTGTGGGAAGAGACACTCGGGTGAGTATCGTGCCGGTCGAGGTATTTGTTACCGATATAGGGAGTCAGAACATATGATGAGAGATTGTCAAGCTTAGATTGGTGCTGCTCTCGCTCCTAGACTTTCTTTGGGAGGCTATTAGGCGCCACGTGGAGGCCAACAGAAGAATATGGTTCTAGCCAGGGTTTTTGCTTTGACGCAGGGTGATGCTGAGATAGCTGGCGACGTGGTAACAGGTATGGTTAGCATGTTGTTTGTTTAAAATTATTGCATTATTTGACTTAGGGGCCACACAATCGTTTGTGTCTATGGGGTGTATTAAATTGTGTGGGCCAGAAACACAGCTATTAGATGCCAAACTATTAGTGACTACACCGATCAGGTCAGTAGTGAGGTGTAGTAAGGTGCTCTATGACTGTCCAGTTGATATTTAAGGGAGAATTTTATCTGTTGATTTGATAATGCTGGACATGCATATATTTGATGTAATATTCGGCATGGATTGGCTAGCAGCTAACTTTGCCAGTATAGATTACCATTCGAGAGAAGTGATATTCAGACCCTTAGGAAGACCAGAATTTAGATTTATAGGGTCGCGAGTGCAATCTCTACCTCAATTAGTTACAACTATTCAGGCGAGGAGACTGCTCCTGAGTGGTTGTCAAGTATTCGTGGCCTTTGTGAAGGAAATGACAGGGAATGAATTGAAGCTCACTAATACACCAGTAGTAAAAGAATTTACAGACGTGTTTTCAGATGAATTACCAGGCTTGCCACCTGATCATGAGGTAGATTTTCCTATTGATCTGCTTCTAGGTACAGCGCCGATCTTTAAAGCACCTTACCGAATGGCGCCAAAAGAATTGGCAGGATTAAAAGATTAGTTGTAAGATTTGCTTGAGAAGGGTTTTATACGACCTAGTGTATCTTTGTGGGGAGCTCCAATATTATTTGTGAAGAAGAAAGATGAGACTATGAGAATGTGTATAGATTATAGGGAAATTAATAAAGTGACAATTAAGAACAAGTATCCTCTACCCCATATGGATGATTTATTTGACCAGCTCCAGGGTATATAGGTGTATTATAAAATTGATCTCAGATCAGGATATCATCAAGTGAAGGTAAGGACAGAAGACATCTTGAAGACGGCCTTCGGAACCAGATATGGACATTATGAATTTCTTGTTATGCCTTTTGGTATGACAAATGCTCCTACAATATTCATGGATTTGATGAATAGGATTTTCCACCAATATTTAGACAAATTTGTTGTTATTTTTATTGATGATGTACTCGTCTATTCAAGGATCTATGAGGAGCATGAGACGCATTTGAGGAAGGTTTTACAGATGCTCAGGGAAAAGAAGTTGTATGCCAAGTTCAATAAATGTGAATTTTGGCTCGAGAAGGTTGTGTTTTTGGGGCACATCATCTCAGGGGATGAAATTTCTATGGATCCTAGTAAGATTGATACGGTAGTGAATTGGGCTAGACTGAGGAACGTCGAGGATATCAGGAGTTTCTTGGGGTTAGCTGATTATTATCGTTGTTTTGTTGAGGGATTTTCAGCGTTATTAGGGTCTCTGATGCGACTAACTAGGAAGAATATCAGATTTGAATAGGACGACAATTGTGAGCAGAGTTTTCAAGAATTGAAGCAAAGGCTTGTCACGACACCAATGCTGATCATCCCGTCAGGGGGTGAGGGTTATGTTATCTACAATGATGCGTCCTTGAAGGGACTTGGCTGTGTATTGATGTAGCATAGTAAAGTGGTAGCATATGCTTCCAGGTAGTTGAAAGAATATGAAAAGAACTACCCTACCCATGATCTTAATTTGGCTACAGTAGTACATGCATTGAAGATTTGGAGGCATTACCTGTATGGCGAGCGATGTGAAAATTTCTCTGACCATAAGGGTCTAAAGTACCTTTTCACTAAGAAGAAACTGAATATGAGGTAGAGAAGATGGTTGGAGCTTATTAAAGATTTTGATTATACTATTAGTTACCACCCAGGGAAAGCAAACGTGATAGCTGATGTGTTGAGCAGGAAGTCTGTGGGGCCAGCGTTGGCAGCTATGGAGATCCAGCATCCGATTATGATGGACTTGGAAAGACTCGGCATAGATTTGGTTGAGAGTGATCATCTGACATGTATTACTAGTTTAGTGGTGCATCCTACTCTGCAGGAAAGGATTAAAGCTACTCAGAAGGAAGATCCAGAATTAGCAGAGGAAAAGGTCAAGGTATAGAATGGTCAGGGAGAGGAATTCTATATTACAGATGATAGAACTTTGCAGTTCCGTTCCAAATTGTGTGTTCCTGCCGATGTTGGCATCAGAAAGACCATTATAGAAGAGGCACACAGATCTTTATACACATTTCATCCATACAGTACGAAAATGTATAGGGATCTGCGAGAGTCGTATTGGTGGAGTGGTATGAAGAAGGAGATTGGCGAGTATGTAGCACAGTGTTTGACGTGCTAGCGGGTAAAAGCTGAGCACCAGAGGCTGGCAGGCTAGTTGCAGCCACTTTTTATCCCAGTGGAAATGGGATCATATATCCATGGATTTTGTTTCAAAGTTGCCGTCAGCATTGCATGGTCAGAATGTGATTTGGGTGATTGTAGACCGTTTGACTAAAACTGCCCATTTCCTTCCTATCAAGATCAGCTACTCTCTTAACTGACTAGTAGAGATTTACATAGGAGATAGTCCGTTCTCATGGAGTTCCAGTGTGTATAGTGTCAGATTGAGACCCGCGTTTCACGTCACGTTTTTGGAGGAGTTTATAGGAGGCTCTAGGGTCTCAGTTATCTTTTAGCACGACATTTCATCTCCAATTAGATGGGTAGACTGAGAGGACGATTCATATATTAGAAGATGTGCTTTGGGCATGCGTGCTGGATTTTGGGGGTAGTTAGATTCAATTCATGCCGCAGGTGGAGTTCGTGTACAACAACAGTTATCAGGCCAGCATTGGTATGACACAATTTGAGGCACTTTACAGCAGGAGATGTCATTCTCCTTTATATTGGAATGAGATGGGTGAACAGTGAGTTATGGGACCAGAACTATTGCAGCAAGCGTATGATAAGGTTCGACTCATCAGAGATAGAATTAGTGCAGCTCAGAGCCAACATAAGAGTTATGTTGATTACCGCCATAGAAAGTTGGAGTTTGATATTGGTAATCATGTGTTTTTGAAAATAGCTCTATTAAAAGTAGTTATGATATCTGGAAGGAAGGGTAAACTTAGCCCTAGGTTATTGGCCCATTTGAGGTTCTAGACAAAGTGGGGCCAATTGCCTACAGGTTAGCTTTATCACCTGTGTTGTCCATGATACACGATGTATTCCATATTTCCATGTTGAGGAAATACGTTCCGGATCCTTCTCATATAATCAGTTATGATGAATTAGAGTTTAGTGATTCACTAGTTTATGAGGAGGTACCAATATAGATTCTGGATAGAAAAGTGCAGGAATTGCGTAATAAGAAGATTCATCTAGTAAAGGTTCTATGGAGAAATCACGCAATAGAAGAAGCTTCTTGGGAGTTCGAGGAACAGATAAGGCAAAAATACCCACAATTGTTTCAAGAGGTTCAGTTATAATCGGGCAAAGTGTAAGTAGTTATGCAATGTTTCTTTTGCAGGTACATGTAGTAGTTTAGTTAGTAAGTAGTCTTTTAATTTTGGGGGAATTTTATTTTATATATGTAATCTTCCAGAACTTGGAATGTAATCACGATATTCCTCCACCATAAATGAGGGTAAGTAATAAAATAAGTAGACCATTTATCATTAAGGGATGATGAATCATATGGATAGTAAATTTCGAGGTAGAAATTTTTATAAGGAGGGGAGAATGTAGAGACCCGAATAATTATCTTAATTTAATAATAAGTGGAGGAGAGGAAAGAAGGAAATTAAACAGGGTCTCGTCGACAAACACAGGGGGTTCATCGATGAGCACATATGAGGGGTTTGTCAACGAGGACACGTGTCTCGTCGATGAGAAGATACCGAGAGACTATATTTCAGTTCTAAATTTCATCGACGAGGAGAAAGCATTCGTCGATGAACTTCCTTCTTGACCTCGTCGTCGAAGTGACGTGTCTCGTCGACGAAGGCTAGTGTATAAATAGCCTTAACTCAATTTTTTAGCCAAATTTTCACGCACAAACCCTCCTCTCTCTCTCTCTCTCTCTCTCTCTCTCTCTCTCTCTCTCTTTTTCTCTCTCTCCTGTTCGTCCCTTCCCTCTTCTCTCTAAGATTTCGAGTAGGATTCTTGTTGGTTCGATGATTCGAGGCCACCACGACACTCCTGGGAAAGTTCTCTTCAAGTCTGCTGGAGTGGATTGTTGGTGGGGCTGCCTTGGATTTCATCCCAAATTCAAGGTAAAACTTTTTATTCAATATTTGGCTTTTCCATAGTTATAAGAAATGCAGTACACAGAGAAATACTGAAGTTTTGTTCAGGGAGATATTGTTTTTAAGCTGTTGAATATTGAACCCTGCGGGGTGTAGGACTAGACACTGTAGGGGCTTTTCAGTAGTTAGGTAAGGGAGTAAACTGAAGCAGTTATTTTACATAAAAATTATTATTACTTATTAGCAAATTAATTTTCAGAAAACATGTATTATATATGAGCATATTGGTAAAAATGTATATTTGGGAAAATATAGCTGTTATACAGGAAATATGATTTCAGAATGGAATTTATGGTTTTATTCAGCATTGTGTGGGATGAATATTATTTTACTCAAATTGTATTATGTTAAATTAAGTTTATAGGAAAAGCATATTTGCAGTTATTTCAGGAATAACAATATAAACAACACATTATGATTTCAGAATACATGATAAATAATATATTTATACAGATCAGTATGTATGTGTTGTTCGGTGCAAGGCCGTGATTGATAGCTGGCGTAAGGCCGCAATTATGAATGTTTTCGGCACAAGGTTGCAATTATCAATGTTTTCGATGCAAGGCCGTAGTTATGAATGTAATCGGTGCAAGACTGCATTTATTTATGTTATTACAAAATTTAGAAAAAGCTATCAATCTATTTACGTTAAACAATATATTATCATGTATTATATGTTATCAAAACCTGAATGATAGTTCAGATCAGTTTTAGGAGCACGGTACCATAGCTACATAGTTCAGTTCAGACTTGTGCTAACCGCCCCTACTAGTAGAGGGGGTAGAGATGGATAGTTGATGTGGCTTTCAGTGTAGAGTTGTAGACATCCATCTGGAAGTCCAGACTAGGGTGTAGCGGACCTATCGTACTTATAGACATTTTTGACTCAGTAGTGGTCGGCCAGCCTTTGTCGGGTCCCGCCTTCGGGCTGCACAACCTATCATGGGGGGTAATACATGACATCAACTAGCTATTCATCCTAGGTAAATTTCAGAATTACTAGTTATATCAGACGATTTATGAACAGTATGATCTAGTTGAATTATGAAATTATATGTTTACTCACTTATGTTATTATCGGTGTTTTCAAGCATGTGATATGTATTGTATATTTATTATAGCACGTAAATATTCATGTTGCCAACCAACTGTATTTAGTTTATTTCCCTTACTGAGAGGTGTCTCACCCTAGCTTAAATCATTTTAGGGAACCTAGAGGGACAGGCGGACCGCCGCCGTTGAGACAGTTTGTGCTAACCCACTAGGAGGATATGTTTTTGAACTAGGGTCAGTAGGTTTTTGATATTAGATCCTTGATGTATCTTTTGATGTTTAGAGGATGGTACATATACAATATTAATGTGGATTGTAGATAACTCTGATATTATGCACTTTGTGGTTTGGAAATTGTAATGTAATTTATTTTTACTGCTGCTTAGGTTCCCGTTGTGTATGACAGGTGTATTCCCGCTACCTACGAGTTCGGGTTGATTTTATTATATGGCTAACTAGTGGTATCAGGGTGTTAATGTGATTAAATATATAGCAAATTAAGCAGGTCGTTACTACTAGCCTATAAAAATGTATGCAACACCCAAGGGAATATGAACATATAAAAGAGACTGCGATGCATATGGTTTCTTAAGATTGGTCCCATGATCAATCAGGCCAGTCATCTCAGATTTGGAAGTTACAATTCTTGCATCTGTGTAACCAGATAATCTAGTATATTTGGTTGATAAGCCAAGGAAAATTTGGTTTGGAGAATTTGAGAGTAGTTGTAGTTCAATTTGCAAATGGTCATCCGAGGATCGAAGGAGGTCCAATATAATTGTTTAAATTTGGTGAACGGTGGGAGGTAAAGTGGAAATTTTGGTGGTTTTGAATGAGTATTATTCTACAGGCTGAAACATTGTTAGTTAGAAGAGAAGTCTTCCTTTCGGTTTATTCAAAGAAAGGTTAAACAGTGAGAAAAGGGTAGTTGAGGATGTTGCTATTGAAATTGTTGAACCATTGCATTTGGGGCTCAACCCATAACATGCTGAGTTAGTTGAAGAAGAAAAATAGTTGTGGTCTTCATTATTTATCTTTTGCTTTCTAAAGTTTGAGGTTGAATTCTTTCCGATAATGGAAAAATAATGCAGTTTGTTATCCAGAGATTATTATTAACTTCCTAATGTTAATGGTATATTTGGTTATTTATGTATGGTGATTTCATTGGGGGCAAATCTTTAGAAGTCTAGGATGCACTAGTTTTGAAGTTGAATATGAAGTCAATGATAAGGTCTTAGTTAAGATTTATTCTGCAGATAAACCAATTGTGCTGGGAAAATATTTGACGACTTTTGCTTAAGTTTTGGATGTCACTTAAGTTGGGGTTGGCCTATTGTATAAGGCATCTAATAGGGTCAAGAGAAGTGGATGTACAGAACTTATGGCTGTTTGAGGTTTGGACTCATGTAGTAGGTGTAAGGAGATTTTGGTGATGTATTTCAGGGAATAGTAGAGTCAAAGATACACGTGCATAGAAGTGAATGAAAACGTCTATGTTAGGTTGTGAATTAAATTTTATTTAACTTGGGTTTGAATTTATAGGCATGTGTGCATGCAGGAATATAATATCTTGGTATAGGACAATAATAAATTAAGTTTGAGTGCCGCCTATGATGATGACTTTCCTATTGTCTTCATGGATAATACAAGAGTTTTTCAAGATTGGTACTCACCTTTGTTTTTAATTGTAGGATAAGATTGTCGCTGAGGTTTCCTTGTGGAGTTCTGTTATGGAAGGTTTTTAAAAGAAATCATAAGGGTGTTGGGGAATTATGCTTAACAAATATGCCAAGAATTGTTGGATTCTTGGTTGTCGTGGTATTACTAATAAGATTCCCTACTATGAAGTCTAATGTACTATTTGAGCACTCTTTTCTTTTGAAGCTGATAGATACATTCTAGATGAAGGAACCTGTTTAATTGGCAAAACGCAAAACTATGTAAGCATTTATTGTGAGTACTTAGTAGGAAGATGTTCAATTTAAATATGATAAGATAATTTTAAGAACTAAGATTGTGATACTTCAGGAATTAGAAACTTGACCATGAGATGAGTTGGAGGCAGGAGTTGGGAATGAATTGATTTAGGGACAGGTATTGTAACTCTAAGACTCATCTATAAGTTCTTGGTGGTAGGACATGGAGGAATTTTATTTGGGGTTATATTCAGCATATTTTGAGGACAAGATTTTTATAAGGAGGGGAGAATATAAAGACCCAAAAATAATATGTGAGTAAGTGTGATCCTAAAAAAAATAATAATTAATTAATCAATTGAATAATTAAATAATTAAATAATAATATGTTGATGTATATAAGGGTATATGTATATACTAATAAGCGATATATATGTATATATTTAATATTATATATATATAATATTAATATAATACTATTATAAGGAATGTAAGCTTTGGGATTCAATTTGGATTTAAGACTCCCGAGATTGCAAGCTTTCCAGCGCTAGTTCTCTCTTTCTCTCTCTTTCTCTCTCTCTCTCTCTCTCTCTCTCTCTCTCTCCACTTTCTCTCTCCGCCTCCCTCTCTCTCTCTCTCTCTCTCTCTCTCTCTCTCTCTCTCTCTCTCTCTCTCTTTCTCTCTCCTTGATTTCCTTGGCCAAACGTGCACCGATTGAAGAATGGAAAATACCCTTGAGTTCCATTCTTCACCACCGACATTTTAACTAGAATGGATTTGTCGTAGGAGTGTTGTAGGTACTACTCATGGAATAAGGTATATTCACACTCTCTCTTCAATTTCTCCCCAATCTTTAGCCAAACTGACGATCAGAAACCATCACGATGATTTGGGAGCGTAACTCTACAAGTCTAGTGGAGTAGATTTTTGAATTGGGCTTTCTAGGCACCACTCCAAGGTTAGGGTAAAATATAGGGAATTAAGCAAAGTTGAAGTTTTTAGGAGTTTAATCATTTTTTTTTGGAATTTGTTGGCCTAGGGAATGTTAAAATACCATTTTACTTGGGGTTGAGTTGATTAAATTAGGATTTATGAATTTAGGGTTCATGTGAGCGCCGTAGGCGCAGTTTTGGGATCCCTGTAAGTGTAGTTTCGGGAAAACAAGTAAGGGGATTAAGTTAAGTTAGGTTTTTATTAAAGTTGAACCGATTAAACTGCTATATATACACACACACAAATGCACACACACATATGTATATTTATGATTTCAAGGGTTATTTCGAAAACTGATTGTTCAAAATGGACTTTATAAATATAGGATATATGATATGATATTTTGAATAAAACGAACGGTGGAAAACTGAGTTTTATCTTATGAACTTCAAACTTTGTTTTCTTGGTTGTTTAAATGGCTATATTCAAATATTAAAATTGTGTGGCAGGTGAATAATCGGTATGGGTTATGGTATAATTGAATTTGGGTATGGTTGTGAAAAATACAGAATTGTTTGTGAAATATACTAGACCTGCCTTTGCAAAATACTGAGTTTTATTTAACGACTGCAGGCTGCGTTTTACTTGACGGCCAGGGGTCGAGTTATATTTAATGGCCGAGGGTCAGGTTTTTTTTAACAGCTGTGAGCTAGGTTTTGTTTGATGGCCAGGGGCCGAGTTTTATTAAGTGACAGGGGTTAAATGAAATGGGATTTATACTACAATTTTTATTACTTAAATTGCATGATATGATTTGAGAACCCTGAGGACTAGTTGTATTGTGAGCATGGTACCGTTGCTAGGGAATTATTTTGAGACTGAGTGTGCCCACGCTATACTGAGATGTGACGACCTGCTATTTAATTGGGTTTTTTTTATATATATACTGTAAAATTTATAAAGCTCTGATACCTACTAGATCAAACAAATCCATCAACCTAAGCAGTAAGAAGCGGAATTCATATAAACACCATCAAGAAAATATACAACACTAGAGTGCTAAAAGGATCCTCAAAATATACATATATGATGGCTTCCCAAAATATCCTCAACTGGCTAGGGCTTTACATACATACTCTAAAAAATACTCACTCTACTGGTAGGGCAGTACTGAAGCCCCTTTATTTGTGAGCCTGATTTGCTCACCTATCTGGATCACTTGAAAAAAAATGTTAAGGTAATGGGATGAGACGACGCTCAGTAAGACAAAATATGCTATTGCTAGTGTGTGGCAAATGAGTTACAATATTGAGAAGATCTGTTTCTATATAAACACATATAACTGAATCTGAAAATATAGTACAAATAATATAACAACCACCATTCCATGTTGCTTTACATAACTGTATTTTTAGGGTTCTATACATAATACTTCTACTATACATAAGTACACCCTCTGTTTCTGTAAAACTGAATATATGTATAATAATAACTGAAAACTTCCCTGGATGGCTGTAAGTCATGATTTAACCCCTTATGACAGGGTTGTGTGGCCCGAAGGCGGGATCTACCCTGGCTGGCCAATTAGGAATAAACCACTATACTCCATCAGTCTGATCAGTCCTCCCCAACCCATATCTGATGGGGAGCCTATCCGCTTCTGGGCATTTGATCGACCTACATACCACATATTATGTGACTAGGTGGTTGCACTCTATATTGAATATATTTATATAACAACGGTACCGTGCTCTACTGTCTGATCCATCAAGGTCTGATACTAAATAATACATTACTATATACAATCTATCTGTTTTACCATGATTCTGTAATATCTATATCAACCATGACGCTGTGATAAACTGTATCTGTATCAGCTGTATTTCTAAAATAAATTGTAAAACTGTATGTCATGGTACTGAAAACTATATAATCATGGTATTCTGAAAATACTATAAAATAAAATCCTAAAAATACTGTAAAAACATGTTTCTATACTATATCCATATTCTCATGCCACACAGTAATTTAAAACATTTTAAACGTATTTGATAAACTGTATAAGTTCCTGTTATGAAATAATAATCTGATGAAAACATGTATTTCATACTGAAATCATACTAATATTACCTAGCATAGCATATTTCCCTTACTTGATTTCTGCTAAAATCCCCCTACTGTAGCGGGTCCTACACCCGCAAGGTTCTCCACTCAACACCCTGAAAATCATAAATCCCAGAACAAAATATTACTATTTTTATGTCTATGTCATTTCCTACAATTGCCGAAAAGCCTAATTTCGAATAGAAGACCTTACCCTAAATCTGGGATGAAATCCAACTTCGTCCCACCGACGATCTGCTCCAGCAGGCTTAGGGAGAACTTCCCCAGGAGCATCATGGTGGCCTTAGATCATCAATCTGGTGAACGATGGGGCCAAAATCGAAGGGAGATGTAGGTGGAGCCATAGGAGAGAGAGAGAGAGAGAGAGAGAGAGAGTGAATTTGGTTGAAAAATAAGCATTTAACCCGGATTTAGGTTATTTATATTGTGGGATTCGTCGACGAGCCACATCACCTCATCGACGAATCCTGTAGAAAGTTCATCAATGAACCTACACTCTCGTCAACGAATTTTAGACTTCCTGAAAATCCTCTCCTGGTATCTTCTCGTCGATGAGACGGGACCTCGTCGACGAGATCCTAAAGAACACTCATCGATGAAACCCCTATATTCGTCGATGAGGCTTGAAAATTCTTGGGATTATCACATCCAAAATGCAACGTCGTTGCGTT
This sequence comes from Malania oleifera, assembly GCF_029873635.1. Taxonomy (NCBI): domain Eukaryota; kingdom Viridiplantae; phylum Streptophyta; class Magnoliopsida; order Santalales; family Ximeniaceae; genus Malania; species Malania oleifera. Next base: position 52,608,091 of record NC_080420.1, on the reverse strand, counting down.
CGCCAACAAAGTCGACTACCTACTTCTGTTACTATTTTCATTTTCCTCCCTCTTTATTATTTAAATACCATTATCCTTCGGGTCCTTACATTCTCCCCTCCTTATAAAATTTCGTCCTCGAAATTTATTGTTCATAAAACTCATTATTCCTTAAAGGCAAAATGGCCTACTTATTTATTACTTGCCCTCACTTATGGTAGAGGAATATCGTGGTTACATGGGTAGTTCTGGGAGATTACAACTATAAAAGAAAATTCCCCTAAAATAAAAATACTACCTATCCTATACACTACATTACAATTCCACTGTTTAAACAAAATAAAATTATTATTACCTTAATTATACATCACTGCTGTATCCCACTAAACAGGTGGGGGTATTTCTGTCTGATTTCATCTTCAAGCTCCCATGAGGCTTCTTCTACTGCGTGATTCCTCCACAGTATTTTTACTAGTGGTATTTTCTTACTGTGCAATTCCTGTTCTTTTCTATCTAAGATCTATATTGGAGCTTCTTCGAATGCTAAATCACCATTGAGTTCCAATTTTGCACAGCTGATGATATGGAAAGGATGTGGAACGTATTTCCTTAACATAGAAATATGAAACACGTCGTGAATCCTGAATAAAGATGGCGGTAAAGCCAGCCGATAGGCAACTAATCCAATCTTCTCGAGTATCTCAAATGGGCCAATGAACCTAGGGCTCAACTTACCCTTCTTCCCAAACCTCATGATTCCCTTCAGCGGTGCTATTTTCAGAAATACGTGATCACCCACTTTAAATTCTAGTTCTTGGCGGTGAGTATTTGTGTAGCTTTTTTGCCGATTCTGTGCTACACTGATTCTATCTCGAATGAGTTGAACTTTATTGTACGTCTGCTGAACTATCTCTGGCCCCATAACTCGCCTCTCACCCAGCTCACTCCAGTATAAAGGGGAACGACACTACCTACCCTAAAGTGCCTCATAAGGAGCCGTGCTAATGCAAGCCTGGTAGTTGTTGTTGTAGGAAAATTCCACCAATGGCATATATTGAGTCCAGCTACCCCCAAAACCCAATACACACTTTCGTAACATATCCTTAACTATCTGAATAGTTCTCTCTGTCTGACCGTCTGTCTTAGGATGGAAAGCGGTGCTGAATGCTAGTTGAGTCCTTAATGCCTCCTGCAAACTCCTCCTTCGAGACTATGGATACCGGCACTCCATGGGGTCGAACAATCTCCTATATGTAAATCTCTGCTAACTTGTTCATAAGGTAGCTAACCTTAATGGGCAAAAAGTGCGCTGTCTTTGTCAACCTATCAACAATTACCCAGACGACAATCTAACCATGCGGCGCCGGTGGTAACCCAATGACAAAATCCATGGATACGTGGTCCCACTTCCATTCGGGAATGAAAAGTGGCTGCAACTGACTAGCCGACCTCTTGTGCTTAGCCTTAACCCATTGGGATATCAAACACTGCTGCACAAATTTTGCTATTTCCCTCTTCATGCCACTCCACTAGAAATACTTTTGTAGATCCCTATACATTTTCGTACTGCCAGGATGAACAGTGTATAGAGATCTATGTGCCTCCTCTAAAATCATCCTTCTGATGCTGTCATCTATAGGCACACACAATCTGGTGCAAAATCTCAAAGCTCCATCGTTAGAAATGCTAAATTCTTCTCCCTGACTGTCTTGTATTCTGGCTATCACTTCTATCAATTATGGATCATTCCCATGGGCAGATTTAATCCTTTCATATAGTGTAGGCTGTACAACCAAACTGGAAATAAATACTTGAGGATCATCTGCTACTAACTCCACGCCGAGCCTTTCCAAGTCCATCTGAATCGGGTGCTGAATTATTGCTGCTAACTGCGTTGTATCCTATGATTTAAAGTTTAGTGCATCAGTTACCACATTTGCTTTACCTGGGTGGTAATTAATGGTGCAATCGTAATCCTTGATGAGTTCTAACCATCTCCTCTGACGCATATTCAACTCTTTCTGTGTGAAGATGTACTTTAGGCTCTTGTGATCAGAAAATATTACACATTTCTCACCATATACATAATGTCTCTAGATCTTCAGTGCATGTACAACCGTCGCTAATTCTAGATCGCGAGTAGGGTAGTTCTTTTCATATTTTTTCAATTGCCTGGACGCATATGCCACCACCCTACCATGCTGCATCAGTACACAACCGAGTCCTCTCAAAGACGCGTCACTATGAATCACATAACCATCACCTCCTGATGGAATCGTCAGTACTGGTGCAGTGACGAGCCGCTGCTTTAATTCCTGAAAACACTACTCGCATTCTTCATCCCACACAAATTTGGCATTCTTCTTGGTCAAACGCGTGAAAGGTCTTAACAAAATCGAAAACCCCTCAACAAACCAACGGTAATAACCAGCCAGTCCTAAGAAACTTCTAACTTCTTGCACGTTCTTCGGCCTGACCCAATTCACTACTATATCGATCTTGTTTGGATCCACTGAAATACCGTCTCCTAAGATCATGTGGCCTAAAAATGCAATTTTCTCAAGCCAGAACTTACACTTGCTAAACTTGGCATAGAGTTTCTCTTCCCTGAGTGTCTGCAGTACCTGCCTCAAATGCACCTCGTGATCCTTAGAACTCCTCGAGTACACCAATATATCATCAATAAAAAAAATACTACAAACTGATCTAGATACTGGTGACAAACTCTATTCATCAAATCCATGAACACAGTTGGAGCATTCATCAGACGAAAAGACATAATGAGAAATTCATAGTGCCCATACCTGGTCCTGAATGCTGTCTTTGCAACGTCCTCTGCCTTTACTCTCACCTGATGATAACCTGATCTGAGGTCGATCTTGGAATACACCCGTGTACCCTGGAGCTGATCAAACAGATCGTCGATATGGGGTAGAGGATATTTATTCTTAATAGTAACTTTATTGATTTTCCTGTAATCAATATCCTCAAAGACCATTCTTTCTTCTTAACAAACAACATTGGAGCTCCCCATGGCGATACACTGGGTCATATAAATTCCCTATTCAGCAAGTCTTGTAATTGATTTTTAATTCTCCTAATTCAGCTGGAGCCATACAATAAGGAACCTTAGAGATCGACGTTGTCCCTGGAGGCAAATCTATAGGAAAATCCACCTTGCGTTCAGGGGGCAATCTTGATAGCTCCTCTGGAAAAACATTTGGAAATTCTCGTACGACCGGGTACTGTCAAGCTTCGATTCATTCCCTAATGCTTCCTTCAAAAAAGCCACAAACCCCCGACTTCCATCTCAGAGTAATCTGCTTACCTGTACAGCTGATACTATTTGCAACGGAGTATGTACACGTGAACCAGTAAATCTAAATTCTTTCTCATCAGGGGGTCTGCAAACTACTTCTTTATGATGGCAATCAATACCGGCGTGATTATCTGCCAACCAATCCATTCTCAGTATTACATCAAATCCACACATCTCAAACACAATCAGGTCTGCTGGTAGCACTCTCCCTTGAATTTATATAGGAAACCCTCTGAGCAACCTTTGACACCTCAACACTAACCTAGATGGTGTAGCTACTGACAGTTCTCTATCTAATAACTGAGTCTCACTTCTAGATAATTTAACATATGATGGAGAGACAAAGGAATGAGTAGCACTTGGATCAAATAAAACAATAATGGAATGTGATAAAATAGTAAAAGTACCTATCACCACATCCGTAGCAGTCTCAGCATCACCCTGCGTCAGAGCGTACACTTGCACTAGGGCTACATTACTCTGCTGGCCTCCACGAGGCACTTGATATCCTCCCTGAGCTACCTAATGTCTTCCTTGATAGGGCTTGGGAGCTGGAACCTGGTCCTGCGGCCCTGGGCATGCACGTGCCATATGATCGGGTCTCCCACAGCGGTAACATGCACCTCTCCCTACCAGGCACTTCCCCGAATGACGTCTCCCATTCGTATGACATACTGGGACATTCAGCGCACCCTAATGCCCACAAGGTCCTGTCATCTACCCTTTGATCTCCCCTATTATGACCTCCTCTCCATGGACCCCTACTGGAGCTAGCCTGAAAGCCTTGAGGCGCAGGTCTCTTCCTTTGACTCTAAGCCGCTATACCCCTCTGTATACCACTCTTAATGATCGCAGCTCTGTCTACAACCTCCATAAATGGGTCGAACAGCCATGCTCCCCAAAGCTCTTGGCCATCTCAGCCATCACCTGCTGAGTGACACTGCACAACATAACATCTATATCTCCTCCACCTATGCTGGAAGGTCCTAGCCTATCCTCCCTAGCATTCGTACCACTGCTTCTTGGGTCCATCCTGAAAACACGAAACACACTTAATGATCTCCTACACATACCTATCTTATACCAATTGAAAATTAACTACCTTCCCTGACTTTAACTCAATATCTAGTTTTGTCACCTAGACACACGACCTGACAATAGTTTACTATGGTTAACCTGAAATCGTCACCCTAGGAAAAGCACAGAAACCACCACGAAAAGTCCTGTACCCACACCACAGAACAAACCTCAAATCTTTTCCTATACTCTGATATTGCTTCCGTTGCACTCTAAAGTCTATAGAACCTAACAACCTAGGCTCTGATACCAAATTGTGTCGACTTGCTATTTAACTGGGGGTTTTTTTTTTTTTTTTTTTATATATATACAGTAAAATTTATAAAGCTTTGATACCTACTAGATCAAACCAATCCATCAACCTAAGCAGTAAGAAGCGGAATTCATATAAACACCATCAAGAAAATATACAATACCAGAGTGCTAAAAGGATCCTCAAAATATACATATATGACGGCTTCCCAAAATATCCTCAACTGGCTAGGGCTATACATAGATACTCTAAAAAAATACTCACTCTACTGGTAGGACAGTACTGAAGCCCCTCTATCTGTGTTCGTCGACGAGGCTTGGAAAATTCTTGGGATTATCACATCCAAAATGCAACTTCATCGCATTTGTCGACAAAGTCGGTTGCCTCCTTTTGTTACTGTTTCCATTTTCCTCCCCCTTTATTATTTAAATTCCATTATCCTTTGGGTCGTTACATGAAAGGTGTAGGGCGGTCTCCGCCGTTTAGCCTGTGTATGATGAAGTATCTTCCCTGGAGTCCAGACTAGGAAGTGGTATGGGTAGCAGACCTGTAACTGAGTTGTGGATGCCTGCAGACGTACTTGTAGATGGTTACTTTGATTGTTTCTAGGCTAATTCTCAGGGCATAAGTCCAGCCTTCAAGCCACACAACCCGTACCATGGGGGAAGTAAATAGTGTTTAGTCCCAGGGAGTGTCTTTTATGCATATCTGTTAATTTATGTAAATTGTGTTATTATTTATTGAACTGGTTTATACGTAGACAGTAAATGCTTATTTTTCAACTGTAAAGGTGTGAGTATTTGTTTACTATTTAAAATGCATGAATGTTTATGGCGAAGTAAACTTTCTCGAGGGCTTGCTGAGAAAGGCGAGTACCCTGATAAGTATCAGTTGTAGCCATATCAGGTTGCATAACGTATTAGAGTATAGGGGAGATACATGTATTATCGTGTAACCTCCCCTATCTTCGGGAACTTTCGCTTATAATAATTGTGTGTGTATGTGGGTAAGGTTTGAGAATGATTTTATAACTGTGGTTATTTAACAAATGATGATATTTGGTATACACTAAAACTCACATTGGCCACACACTGATATTAACTTAAATCTGCCTTATAGAGAAGTGTCTCATCCCAACATACAGATATTTTTTTAGGACCATCTCAGGATCGAGCTTAGTAAGCTCTGGGGCGGGGTGATAGCTAGTTTCAGTTTTTGTGAGTGTTTGTAAGAACTCTAATGTCTTAAGTTATATTTGAAGTCCCTAGATGTGAATGATGGTTGTATGGACTTAGGGAGTGTCTTTTATGTATATCTGTTAATTTATGTAAATGGTGTTATTATTTATTGAATTAGTTTATATGGAGATAGTAAATGCTTATTTTTCAACTGTAAAGGTGTGAGTATTTGTTTACTATTTAAAATGCATGAATGTTTATGGCGAAGTAAACTCTCCACCTGAGGGCTTGCTGAGAAAGGTGAGTACCCTGATAAGTATAATCTGTAGCCATACTAGGCTGCATAATGAATTAGAGCAGAGGGGAGCTACATGTATGGTTGTGTAACCTCCCCTATCCTCGGGAACTTTCGCTTGTAATAATTGTGTGTGTATGTGGGTAAGGTTTGAGAATGATTTTATAGCTATGGTTGTTTAAAAAATGATGATATTTGGTATACACTAAAACTCACATTGGCCACACACTGATATCAACTTAATCTGCCTTATTGAGAAGTGTCTCACCCCAACCTACAAATCTTTTTTTAGGACCATCTCGAGATCAAGCTTAGCAAGCTCTGGGGCGGGGTGATAGCTAGTTTCAGTTTTTGTGAGTGTCTGTAAGAACTCTAATGTATTAAGTTATATTTGAAGTCCCTAGATGTGAATGATGGTTGTATGGACTTAGTTGGTTTTGTATGATATTGTGGATTGTATATGAATATTTGGAGACTTTTGTGTACAAGGTAGTTTAGAACTCTGGTAATGTATTTGGAGGATGTATCATTTGTTGACTTTGGTGTATTCCCAAGAGGAGGGGGGGGGGGGGTGAATTAGGTATTTAAAACTTCTTCCTAGGTATGTTCAAATTAGTAGTAGTAATACACAACCTAGGGTCTGTCTATATACTCATAAACCCAAATGTGCATATAAATGTAAGATGCAGAAATTAAATCATGTGCAACATTCATAATATAACAAGCACGTGCAGTAAATAAATTATAGAAATGTAAAGTGCACACATGATATGTTATTGAGGTTTGGCCAATACTACCTACGTCCCCGCCTCTAGCTTGCAAGACCGAGGATTCCACTAATGCTTACTTTATAGGTGGAGTGGTACCGTTTACAACCAGGTCAATTAACGGGGCTAACCTCATCCTATAACCGCACCTTACCAGGATGGTGCACCTACCTTTCCTAATCAGGTTTAAACCAATCTGAGACTATTCAACAGGGCTAGTCTCCCTCTTTAGGCCCACGCCTAGAATACAAAGGATATAAAAATTTGCGCACAAACAAATGCTTTTTACACAAGAAAAATGTACCACTATGCTCAAGCACCAATCAATGCACCTTAAACAGATAGGAACTATAAGTTCTGTGCTATACGTGTGCTAAACACTCAATCTTATGTCAATATTCAATCAAGCACAAGAGTGTATAATCTAAGTAGTCTTGGAAACAAATAATCAATGTAAATCAATCACCTCAAGTTTCAAAGTGTTTTAACAAGATTATTCAAAATATCTCAAATATGATTTTCTCACAAATAATAGCTCAAGAGATATTTAAGAATATATAAGCTTGTGAAAAATATTTTTGCAAATCAAAAACACACAAGCTTGATGAGTCTTGCAATGAGGATGCCAAAACTCACTAGCTATGAAGGTTTTTCCCACACAAAGATTTATTAAATAAAATCGGGGGAAAAATCTTTGCTTAACCCTTAAATGAAAATGACATGCACAAAAGCAAGTGAGGGTTTCTAGCAATATAGAACAAGGGATAAAACACTCACAATGCTAGATTTCTCAAAGGAATGGAAGTTTTTGAGTGAGTGGGGTTGGTATAAGGAAATAGGGCTCTCAAAAATTCAGAGGAAATTTTGCTAATTAAAATCCCTAATCTCTCACTAATTCAAGAAAATGAACCCCTATATATAGAGAGGGTCAAAATTATGACTGTTGGGGATACATAGGGTATTATTAAATTTATTTTAAAAAAAATTAGAAAAATTAACCCTGTTTAACCCCTCTAAATCACGGTAAAAATTAAAACAACCCGAGAGTTTCGGGCGCTTGACCCATGGTCCGGTCACCCGAATAGACATAATGAAAAAAAGGTGATTTTTGAAGTTTGGGTGCCTGAATCAGGGTTTGGTTTGCTGAACCGAGGCGATTTTCCAAAAGACTGCAATTCGGTCACTCGGTTTAAAGTTCGGTATGCCGAACTTGAATGTTCGGTAGCCCGAGGCATTTCTAAACATGGGAGTTCGGGCTGTCGAGTTGTTGGGAAAAGTAAGAATGGTTGTTCGTTCGCCTGAGGATGATACAATCATTTTTGGGTCGGTCACCCGAAACCAAGTCAACCTGCTGACTTTTCAGTAGTTCGGTCGACCGAGGTGTTTTGAACACTAGAGTTCGGTCGCCCGAAACCTCACAAGTTTAGCCCTTTAAGTCTTGATTTAATTTAATTGATTCCCCTAATAGTATATGTGATCTTGGGGACAATTTTACGTGTAAGTGCAAGGACCTAAGGTCATTCTAAGGTCTTTGAGAGTACGCCTAAAAACCTGGCATCAGTCGACCGAAGTCTTGTCTAAGGTCTCTCGATTTCCAAATAATGTGTAGGGACCTGGGTTAGTTCCAAGACCTTTGAGCTTGTAGTTCCTACATGCATGATATGTAGATTATTACAGACCTTTCCTATATTACTATTACATACCCAAAATTAAACATAATACAAATTACAATGAATAACTATTCTAGGTCTTTATATTCTTCAAGTCTTCTTTTGCTTCAAGTTAACATGTGCCATCAAATGATCTTACTAATATGAACCTGCACACAAACTTGGTGGACATTAAATACCAAAGTATTTATCATGATCAAAACAGGATATGACCCATAAGGTCAACATCATTTATTTTCGCTGCATTTATATTATGAATATGGTATTAGGTACTTAGACGTCACTAAAGTAGCACCCCGGGCCACGTGGCGGGTCGGGGCTTTACAAGGGCGGTACTAATAAAGTAGACAAGAGGGTAAAGAGGGATAGCAGTAGTTATGGGGCAGAGAGTGGGTTAGAGAGGGTTGGTGGTAGTCGTGGGATTTGTGAGGAAGAAAGGGTTGTTGGTAGTTATGGGGGCAAAAAGTGGGGCTGAGAGGGTTGCTGGCGGTCATGGGGCGAATAGTTGGGCTGATTGAGTTGGTAGCAACTATGAGGTAGAGATGATCGAGAGTGATGAAGATGAGGTTGTGGCTAAGATTGAGACTAATGATGACTTTGATTTGATTTTGTTGATGATGATTATGACTTTGGAGATGATAAAGGAGATCAAGTACTAATGGATCCATCTATTAAGAAGGGAATTAATGACAATGTCTAGGAGAATACTAATGCAAATATAAGGGAAGGAGGGGACTCAGATAGTACTCCATCAATTGAGTTGCACACTAACTTTGAATCAGATGAGGGCAGGTCTAGGTACCTTGAGTTTCACTATAATGATATAAAGAACCCTTATTTCAAAGTAGACATGGTGTGTAGGTGAATGGAGCAATTCAGATTCGCCAATTTGGAAATCTATAAGGAATAGGTTTGGTGCAACGTTCTTTGTGAATGATAGGAAAAAGATGATAGGATTTTTGCAAAAAGGGTTGTTAATGAAGATTGTGGGTCTCTATGCTTAAAAGGGAGGAGACAGTGGAAATAAAATATGTTAAGCTAACCTATACATGCAACGAGGACTTAAAAAAAACCCATATCCTTAGCTTGGTTGGCCCAGTAATATGTTGAGAGATTTAGGGCATACCCTAAGTGGTCATTGGTTGAGTTTTGGGACACTATGAGAGTTGACTTCTCATGCATATTTAAAATGCAAGTCATTGATGACTACAAAATTGGCTTTGAAGATGATTAAGGGGAGTGAGTGTTGACCCTATGAGTCATACCCAGTTTTGATAATGACAAATACTCTTGGTATTTAACGTTTGCCAAAGTTTGTGTGCAGGACTATATTAGTAAGATCATATTGATGAAATACGGTATCTTAAAGAAAAGGAAGACCTCGACACATTTATTATTTGTTGTAATGTTATTGGGTTTGTAATAATTTCATTTCACAAAGGTCGGTAATAATTTGCATATCATGCATGTAGAATTATAAGCTTAAGACCTTAGAGAAACCTTAGTTTGGTTGAATGACGCCAAGTTTTTTGGCGTACTTAAAAAGGCCTTAGAAAAGACCTTAGGTCCCTAAACAAATGCACAAACAGTCCCCATATCACTTACATAATCAGGGGAATCAATTGGTTTAAAATTGGACTTAAAGGAGCAAAATATGTGAGAGGTCGGGCAATCGAACCCCAGGTGTTCAAAACACCTCGGGTGCCCGAACCGCTGGGAAGTCAGCGGGTTGACCTATTTTTGAGCGACCGAACCAGAAATGAGTGTATTGTCTCCGGGTGACCGAACTAGTGTCAAAGCACTTTTCACCAATTCGGGCAACCGAACCTCCGCATTCAAAAAGGCATGGGGCGACCGAACTTAGCTTTGGGCACCCGAACTGCAGACATAATGTTTCTAAATTTTGTTTAGCCAATCAAACTTAGACTTGGGCGATCGAAATTTTTAAAATGCTTTTTAGAGTTGAGTCTATTCGGGCACCTGAACCTCAGACTGGGCACCCGAATCCCTTGGGTTAAATTAATTTTTACTAAAATTTAAAGGGGTAAATTGGGTTAATTTTTCTAAACTTCTTTTAAACTTTTCTAATTATCCCCAATGAGTCCCCAAGGGTAAAAAATTCCACCTTGCCTATATATACATGTTCATTTGCAATAATTAGAAAGGATTAGAAAATTGATTAGGGCCAAAATTCTCTCAAAATCAAAAATCCTTTTTTAGCCTATACTACTTCCAAACACTTATACACTTCATTCTTCTTGATCTTTCAAGTGTTGTTAGTATTTCTAAAGTGCTTGTGCTTAATCTCACTAGCTCATACTCTCATTTGCTATATTGATTGTTTGATTTTTGTTAAGAGTAAAGCTTTAAGTTCTCCCATCAATTTTATTTGATAAATCTTGTGTGGGAAGACTTAGTGGCTTGTGGTTCTTGCATTGTCATTGCAAGTTACCTTAGCCTATATTTTTGTGTGCAAAAATCATTTTCAAAGTTTGCATTCAAACATCCATTGTGCTTAGTACATTGAGAACATCTTATTAAGGTTGTTTGAATCATCTAGCTAGTATATATGAAACTTTGATATGATATTGTGATATTCATATATTGTGTTTCAAATCTTGCTTTGCTATACACTCTTGTGCTTGATAGACTATATACATAACCTTGAGTGTTGATTGCACAGATAGAGCACTGAGCTTATAGTTCATACATTCTTGAGGTGCATTGATTATATTGTGTGTAGTGGTACATATCTGCTTATGTAAGAAGCGTTTGTTTGTACACATGTTTTTTATATCTATTGTATTTTAGGTGCGGGCCTAAAGAGGGAGACTAACCATGTGGAATACTCCCAGGTTGGCTTAGACCCAGTTAGGAAAGTTAGGTGCACCATCCTGGTAAGGTGCAATTGTAGGTTGAGGTCAACCCCGTGAATTGACTTGGTTGTAACCAGTGCCGTTCCACCCATTAAGTGAGCACTAGTGGAATCCTCAAGCTTGTGAGCTAGAGGCGGGGATGTAGGCACAGTTGGCTGAACCTCGATAACATATCGTGTATGCACTGTTTATATTTTAGAAATTTATATTTCTGCACGTGTATGTTATATTGTGAATGCTGTGCATGATTTGATTTTCGCATGTTATATTTATCTACACATATTGGAACTGCATAGACAGACCCTAGGTTGGTGTAATACTGGTTGTTGCATTAGTTGAACCTAGGTCAAAACTTTAAATACCCAAATACACCAAAGCTAATAGTGAGATTGACCAATATTCAATGCTCCCAAGGTATTAATTGAAGTAAGAAGGACAAATGAGTGTATGTTCAAAGTTGCTTATATTGTTGTGGAGAGGGAGAACAAAAGTAGTTAAGCCTAGTTTTTTGGATATACTAAGAGAGGAGAGTAATATTGAGAACATCCACCATGGGGCATTTATGTTTACTAGGTAGAAGGTATTATACTATATTGGTGTGTTGTTTCAATATTGCACTTCCTTTTATGAGAAAACAATGGTGTATCTTTGCTTCCCATGGCATTTATTGTGTAATTCTAAATTTTCTCACCTTTGTTATGGGGTCTTCTTGAGGCTATGAAGGAATTGTTCCCAAATGTTGGACACATACTTTATGTTTGGCTATGTATACAAAATTCAATGAAGGATTATTTGTGTCGTGTCATGAAAAGCACATAATAGGAGTTTGAGTTTTGGATAAGGAGATATAAAATGTTTCACCAAAGACACATAAATGGCTATATGAAAGGCTAGCTAGTTTGTGGTCAAGGTCGCACTTTTCATGTTGACCCAAGTGTAAAATGTTGCTTAACAACCTTTCAAGTTGCTTTAGTAAGTGTATATTCGATGTGAAGGAGACGTCTATACTGACATTGTTGGAGATGGTGAGGTCCTAAATGATAAAAAGATTGTATGTGAGAGGAGACTGGATAAACAATTTCAATGGGGGTAGTTTGCCTTAAAATTCTAAAGAAGTTAGATAAAGCTAAGGAATTTTTAATGAGGCGCATTCTAGGGCATGGCAAGGTGGGGCTTAATTTTAGGTTTCTTCACCAATAGGACAATTTGTTGTTGACTTGGAGTCCAAAATATGTAGTTGTAGGAAGTGGGACCTCATTGGTATCCTTTGCTTTCATGTAATCTTTTGCATGAATTATGTAAATATACAACCTGAATCATTTGTTGATGAGTGCTGCAAGGTCAGCAAATTCATGTAAATATATAGAAATGTGATAAATTCAATAAATTAGCATCCACAACTTTGGCCCCATTGCAGTCCTCACATTGACCAAACTTGCAAAAAGCTAGAAGGAAAACAAAGAAGAGAAAGGAGCCAAGAATTGGAGAACTCCAAGAAGATATCCAAGCATGGAGTTAGAATTACATGCAATTTGTGGCAAAGAATGACATAACAAGAGGTCCTACCCTAGAGAAACAAGTCAAATAGCATATGTTGAGGAAATACAAAGCAAACATCTTGCACAAGAAAAACAAAGAAAGTTGCTTACAAAGGAAGAACATATAAAGAAGAGGCAACAGAGGGACAATGGTAATAAAGGGCACATTAGGAGAAAAGGAACAAAAGAAGAATAGAGAATAAAGAAAAAGACTTAAGCTACTTGTAAGTTCATTTCCTATTATTGTAATTTCCTTGCCTTATACAAGCTTTAAATCTTTTCAATTGGGTATAGGCAACGAGAAAGGCACAACATGCACAGGGAGGGACACCTACTATGAAAACATTGAGGTGGATGCTTGATGTGAGTGCTACTTCTATTTTCTTGTTATTAATTTTTGATTAAACATGATTATGACTAATTTTATTACAATGTTAAATCTATTGGGTAGCAACCAAACAATTACATTTGAAGGCACCACACATGCAATGAAAAAGAGTGATAGAGATGGTCATGAGGGTCCCTCTCAAGTGAGAACTTAGTAAAGAAGCACCAACATAAGAACATATGGGATAGAAATTCATTGTTCAAATTATAAGATTAAAAAAAGAACAGGAAATCCCCTTGGTACAATACATACTATGAAAACATTGAGGTGGATGCTTGATGTGAGTGCTACTTCTATTTTCTTGTTATTAATTTTTGATTAAACATGATTATGACTAATTTTATTACAATGTTAAATCTATAGGGTAGCAACCAAACAATTACATTTGAAGGCACCACACATGCAATGAAAAAGAGTGATAGAGATGGTCATGAGGGTCCCTCTCAAGTGAGAACTTAGTAAAGAAGCACCAACATAAGAACATATGGGATAGAAATTCATTGTTCAAATTATAAGATTAAAAAAAGAACAGGAAATCCCCTTGGTACAATACATAGCACACAACCTCAATAGTTGCTTATATTAGAATAAAAGCAGCTCCCTTCAAACACAAAACACCCATGAAACTATGCAAAGAACTTCAAAACAAAATATCCCTAACAAGAAGAAATAAAACCCTTTTAGTCTCTGACTCCTCTCCAACACTATGTGTTTCCTAAGCAGTCCATTAATCCCAAGTTGGGAATGATCTAGTACAAGGGGGCTTTGATCATTGAAAATCTAGATGCATTTGAATTTTGAGAAAGAAAATGAGTCTAATCAAGAATGTTGGAACTTGATTTTGATATGTGACAAAACTCATATATGCGTTTAAATGTATTTTGGATGATGAATTGATAGATGCAATTACAGATGCACTTATAGATGAATTGACAGATCTATTGAAAAATGCAATTACATATGCAATTATAGATGCAATAACAAATGCATTGATAGATGCATTGATAGATACATTTATAGATGCTAGGATAGACGTTTGTTAAGAAATTTGTTAGAGTAAATTGAGTTTATTATGCTTTGTTTGAATTGCTTATATTTCTTACGATGAACCATGATTAATTTTTGAATTTTATCATAATATTCTTGGAAGTGCAATTGTTGAAACTCTTGGGCTCTAGCATTTCATCTCTTAGAAGAACTTGTTTGTTGCATATTATTCTAAGATCATGTTGCTATTATTGACAACTAGTGTTATAAGAGGTTTTATTGAACACTAGATATTGAGTTCAACCACCTTGAAGAGAGGCAATTGAAAAACATATTAGAAGGAGCCATTAAGATTATCATCTTGTTGAGATAGTTTCATTATATTTCTAATTCAAGTGTACTAATTTCTAAAACATCCTAATAGGTTTAAGAATTAACTAAGTCTCTCTAGCCTTATGTATTTTGAACTTATATTACACTTGTGTGAGGTAGAAAAGAACCTTAGTGATTTTATTTCTTTTAGTCTTGTATTTAGGGTGTTTCCCTATGGGGACTTGGTGTCCTAATTGCTATTGCACTAACCATTTGCAAAGGTGTTAAGAGAGTGGGTGAGAAAAGTAGACAATTTTCCTTATTGAGTGATACTAAGTGTATTTGGTATTCAAATATAGTGAAAGTTCTCAATATAAAGGAATGGATGTAGGTTTGGTGACCAAACTACTATAATTTTGATCTCTCTCTCTCTCTCTCTCTCTCTCTCTCTCTCTCTCTCCCACACACACACACATGTACACACACACACACACACATTTGTGGTTCGTTTATTAGTTGATTATTGTGTGGTTGCGTTTGAATTGCGTCATCTTATTTATTTGAATTAATTGTTCTTATCTTAATCTTTATTTGATTTAGAAAGAATTTAAAACAACCCTTAATTTTTAAATAACCACTCAACTCATCCCCTTGTTGGGTGCCTCACTGGCCAATAAAGATCATTGGTGGGAAAATTGTAGAGGAGACTGTAAGCAAGATAAAATATTTTACCCCATACTTTTAGCAACTAAAGAACCTCATTTACTTTTAGCAACTAAAGAACCTCATTCATGTGTTGGCCTTCATCCAAGATGTTCTCATTACGCTCCTATGTTGTAGTGGTGGGAAGGAACACTTGCATTCATGCTAGATATGGGCATCAGGAGCTTTAGTTTAACAATTTTGTCTTCTTCTCCACCTTTCGAAACGATAGAACACCAGTAGTTAAAATGATGAATTCATAAAGTAGTCATGTGACTTTTTTTTTGGAGGAAATGAAGTGGTGTTTGCCGAGGTGGGACCCAAACTTTCATACGTGAAAAGTTTTTCCATGTAAGTATATGTAAGAGATGGGAGTTTAAATTGGACAAAAGAGGAAGATTGCAATGATTTGGTAGATGAGTGACCTCGATGCACAAAAAATATTATAGTGACTTCAATTTGTTTTAGTTAATAGTTGAGTAACCATGGGTGCATTTAACCCACATTTAAATAGTTAATTAGATGCATGTATATATGTTGATACAAAGAAAATAAAAGAACAAGTTTTCCTAACAAAAATAATTGATCTGCCGAAAGCAAAGAATCTAAGAAAATTTTAGGTGTCAACATGTTCGAGATGAGAAATTTCCTTTCTAAACAAAGCTTTGTTAGAAAGTCTATATATTGATGGATAATATGCCTAAAGATAAGTTGACAATATAATTTTGTTATAAGTTGAATATCTTCAATAAGACCTAAATGAACGAGAGTGGGTTGAATAGGTATTAGTAAGGTATAAGGATTTGAGGAAATTAGATTCAAGGAAAATTTGTTGATACTCCATGCGGCATGCAAGTTTATGCTCATATTTGATGACCCTACTTAATTTCTACATAATGATAATTGACAATGCAATGGAACTTGAGATCACAATATTTGGGTCACCTTTTTCATTGCAAATAAGTCCTACAATCCTACTATTGCCTGAATTTCCTCTTAAACTTTGATCAATGCTATGTTTCATCAATTCAATTTTGATCAATGCTATGTTTCATCAATTCACTTGGAGATTGAAGCTACTTGATATATCTTATTTGATGTCTAGGTTATTGAGATTTGAGGCCTATGTTAAAGGCTTACTTGCAATCCATAACTAGACACTTTTTCTTTGCAATCTAGGTTGATATGGGTAGCCACTTGCCTTCTATTAGCTATTCATTTATGACACATGAGATCATTTAGCACGTGGTAATGAAGTACATCAACTTACTAGAAGCCATTGTTATGCATGAAGTAGTGATGAAGTTCCCTTTGAACCATCCATCTAGAGGTTACATGAAGAAATCATTTTGTTGTATGACAAAGGGGCTAGGAGGCCAACCAGATCTCTTTTGGATAAACTTTGTAAATTAATAGATGGACATTCTCTATTAAATGTGGGGATGTATATATATATATATATATATAAGGTAAACCTCTTGCGTTGTTAGATGATGAAATTTCCTCATTTCTATTTAGGAAATTCAAGCACTCGGTATACAATTGTCTAGAATTTGATAAAATTCAATATATTTAGTGTTGTGTTTGTCCAAGTCAAATAATTCTATATTTAGGATCCAACCCCTTTTAGGGACATTCTAATGTTAGAGCTTGAGACTTTTATATATAGGCCTTTGGCTTAAAATTTGGGAAATTTTGGAGGCCTTGAGCTGGACCTATACAATGGAGGTAGTTGTTTCCAATAAATAGTTCCAAATGTGGAATTAGGGTGATTTGGGTATAAGAAATAGATTCAAGAGCACTAGATTAGTTGTCCTATTAGAAACATATGCAAGATACTGGTGGAGAGAGAGAGAGGAGAGAGAGGGAGAGAGAGAGAGAGAGAGAGAGAGAGAGAGAGAGAGAGAGAGAGAGAGAGATATTTTATTATTGAAACTTTTGGTGGAAGGATTAAAACTTGAATTATGGTGACAATGGAAACGTAATTTTAGAATTTAAATTCCAATCACAGGGAAAAGAGAGTGATTTATGGAAAATTTCAAGGTACTAAAAATTAAATGACTTAAAATTAAAAGATAAGATAAGTAGTAAAAATTAATTGGTTTTCGATTGAATGTTGGTTACAGACCTCTTATACATCTTTTCTTCTCCTATTTATAGCCTCAAGTTAGATTTTCCAAGATATACCCTTACGCCTTAGACTTTGGGCCACTCCTATTTTTACTAGAGTCTAGATCTTTAATTTTTTTTTAAATTGTTAATTATTGTCTAAAATCATAGCAACAATTTTTGTCACCGAAGTCAACTATCTAAACAAAAAACATTCTAGGGAATGGGTGTAATGACTAATTTAAGTAATTATATATCATAAATATTAATAGTTTAAGTTAAATTTTTTTGAAAAACAATTTTACGCTTGGGACGGTTACTTTTATGTTACTTTTTTAGAATTAAAACTTCAATATGGATTTTATTTATGTTCAATTCATAGGAGAATGTTTTTAAGCTTATGTATTCTAATTAAAAAATTATATTTTTTAGTTTTATTAATTCCACCTGTGATGCATTCAATGTCCTACTCTTTTCACACAAAATTGTTCCCAAGTTCAGGTAAAGGAGGAGGTTGTAGTAGGTTGTTGATGGTGAGCAGAAAAATTTTCAAATCACTATAATATGAATCCTTACTGATTATTTTTTGGGGCATACCTTACACGTGACGTGTTACACTTATACCACTCGAGTATAGCAAAAAGTGGGTGAGGGTGGGTTAGGTCGTTGCCTCGAAGCAATACGATGTGTTGGTGCTTGGGTATGATATCAAATATGTGAGGGTTCTTGCCTCGTTTTGAACATAGAGGGGTAAATAAGTTAGTTTAGGAAATTAGGATTATAGTAGCAACTTGGAATATAAGGATACTTACAAGGCAAAATCATGTAAATTGTGGACACAATGATTAGAAAAAAATTAACCTAATCTGCTTTAAAAAAACTAAATATGTAGGGAAGAAAGCAAGAGAAATTGAAAAATTAGGACTCAAACTTTGGTATATTGGAAAAGAAAAACACAAGAATGGTGTAGGAAGTATTGTAGACAATAACTTAAAAGATAACATTGTAGATGTCTTAAGAGTAGGGGATAGAATTATAAAAATCAAGATGATCTTTGGCTAAAAGATAATATATTTCATTAGTGCTTATGCTCCTCAAGTAGGCTTAGTAGAAAATCTTAGGAGAAAATTTTGAGAAGATATGGATATACAAAGGAAATCAAGAATTGAGAAAATATTCATAGGGGTAGATTTGATTGGACACGTTGAAAGGTATAATAAATGTCATACATGGAGGGAATGTATATGGAAACAAAAATGAGTTTGGGGAGATGATCTTTTAGTTTTCGATGTCATATGATTTTATTAGAATGAATACTTTCCTTAGGAAGAGAGAAGAGCACTTAATAAACCTTCAAAAGTGGACAAAATAAAAGTCAAATAGATTTTTCTTAACTAAGAGGGTAGATCGTTTATTGTGTAAGGATTGTAAAGTTATCCCAAGTGAAAGCTTAATCACACAACATAGAGTTTTAATGTTAGATATATGAATTAAAAAATGGAAGAAAAATGATAAATTAAATCAGTGCAAGAGAATTAAGTGGTGGAACCTAAAGGGAGAAAATAAAATAAAATATATAGAAAGAATGATTAAAGATGGTGATTGGATTATAGTGGATGGTGTTGACACAAACACTCTTTGGAGTAGGATAGTTAAACTTTATTAAAAAGATAGCAAAAAAGATTTAAGTGGACCAATATCGAGGAAGATTATTGAATAGAAAAGAAAGTTGGTGGTGGAATCAAGATTTTTGAAGTTATAAAGACAAAAAGAATTTGGTATAAAAAACAAAAAACAAATGTACATGGAAAACTTTGAAAAGTATAAAGAGGCAAAAAAAGGATGCAAAAAAGGCCATTAGTGTAGCTAAACATAGATTATTTAATAATTTGTATGCTAGATTAGACACAAAAAAGGGGAAAGAGACATATTTAAGCTTGCTAGAATTAGAGAAAGAAAGAGTAAGGTCTTAGGTAATGTAAAATATATAAAATGAAGAAGATATAAAAGAAAGATAACAAAGTTATTTCATTAAGCTATTTAATGAAAATCAAATAGAAGACTTAAATTTAGAATTGACAAATGAGGAAAAAGCTAAAAATATAAGATTTATTCACAAAATTAGAGTTAACAAAGTTAAGTTTACAATAAAAAATATGAAAAATGGAAAAAAAGCTATGGGATTTCATAACATCCCAATTGAAGTTTGGAAATGCCTAGGTGAGAATGGAATTATACTTTAACTAATTTATTCAGCACAATTATAAAAACTAAGAAAATGCTAGATGAATGGAGGAAAAGAACTTAAATACCTATATACAAAAATAAAAAGGATTTGTTCAAAATTGTAAAAACTATAGTGAAATTAAACTTATCAATCATACAATGAAATTGTGGGAAAGCGTAGTTGGACAAAGATTAAAGTTAGAAATGAAGGTCTCAAAAAATCAATTTGGTTTTATGCCTGTAGGATCTACTATAGAAGCTATATATTTTTTAACGATGTTCTATGGTGGGTTTTAGAAAAAAGGTGTATGTAATAGATATACTAATGTCATTAAGGATATGTACAATTGAGTAATGACTAATGTTAGGATTGTAAGTGGAGAGAATAGGGTGTTTCCAATCACAATAGGTGCACATCAAGTATTTTCTTTGAGCTCTTATATTTTTTTGGTTTAGTGATGGATGAATGGCTAGGAGTATCCAAAATGAGGTTCCATGGTGTATATTTTTTACAAATGATATTGTCTTGATTGATGAAACTAAAAGTGGAGTAGAATTTAAGATAAAATTATGAGGATAAACTTTATAATCTAGAGATTTTAAGATAAGTAAAATAAGTCAGAATATATGAACTGTAATTTTAGTTATAGTAGGAGGAATATTGCAGATAGAGTTAAACTTGATGATGAATAAATCAATAGCATTCGTAGATTTCAATACCTTGGATCTTTTATGGAAGCTAAAGTAGAAATTGAAGAAGATGTAATGTATATAGTTAAATCAGGTTGGATAAAATGGAGAAGCGCTTTGAATGTGCTACGTGATCCAGAATACCTTTAAAATTTTTAAAAAAGGAAGTTTTATAAGACGACTATAAGACAAACTATGCTATTATGGATTAGAATGTTAGGAGACTAAGAAACAACATATCCAAAAAGTAAAAGTTGTCGATATGAGAATGCTAAGATGAATGAGTGGTATAAAATTAAAAGATAAATTAAAGAATGAACATATTCACGATAATTTAGTATAACTTATGCAGAGAACAAGATGAAGGAGGAGTGACTTAGATGGTTTGACCACCTACAACATAGGCCACATAGTCTTCTAATAAGGAAGAGTAAGTTACTATGAGGATTATCAAAAGGGGTGGTAGGGATATACCTAAAATAACTTGGAATGAGATAGTAAGGATTCAATATCCCTGAAATTGTTGAAAGAAATTGTCCATGATCGCATAAATTGGTGAAAAATGATTCATGTAGCAAACCTCCCCTAGTGAGACTTAAGGCTTAAATGGTTTGTTGTTGTTATAATTGTCGCGACGTCCCGAGAGCAAGGGTGCCTCTGGGTGGGCGAATGAAAAATGATAAGTTTATTTTCGTGAAAAATTGGAATGTTGGGAGTTGCCACTAACCTTTTAGAGTGTGGTTAGAACACATGATTACTACCCAATTAAGGGTAGAATCGATCTGCGTATACCAAAGTAGGATTCGGAAGTTCGGTTATGTGAGGGGAAGGTATTAGCACCCCCTACACACCCGTTTTACGAATGGTACCTAATTAATTAAAAATTATCCCTAATTAAATTTAATAACCTTCTATTTACTCCTTTTGAAAAATTATAAAAAACTAAATGCAAATAAATAGGCTATACAAATATCCACACGATATATTTAATATAGATATTCCCTCAGAACTAAGGTGTGTAAGGCTTAAAAAGCCCGTACCCCTTTTTGGAAATCATAGGGGTATACACACACGAAAATAAATAATATTATAAAATAATAAAAATAAATACCGTAATACATACTACAAAATATAAATACACGAAAGAAACAAAAATACTAAGAATATTTAATACTAGTAATAATAAAAAGTAATAATAATAGTAACAATAATAAAAACATATTACTATAATAATAACCTTATACTAATAATATCATATTAGTAATATAACCCAATACTACAATAGTAACACATCACAATAACATTACATAAATAATTATATTATAATAATTATATAACACGTGCTAATAATAATAACACATAATCATAATAACACTACCTAAATAATAATATCATAGTAATAATATAACCCACCTTGACACCCTAATAATTCAACGCATAATAATAATAATAATAATAATAATAATAATAATAATAATAATAATAATAATAATAATAATAATCTAACATACATTATAATAATACCATATTAATAATGAGAACCCTAAAAATGATTAGCCAAAACTATATATATACATGAATATACAACAATAAATAGGGAAATAATTGATGAAATTATGAAAAAATTAACTTTAGAATAAATATGGAAACAATGAAATTTTGGAAACAAATCAACCCTAAAATATGCAATAACAAATATGGAAACAATTAATGGAATTACTAACCCTAGAATTAATATCTAATGATAAATATGGAAACAATAAGATTATGGAAACAAATTAATAACAAATATGGGAACAATTAATGGAATTATGATAACCAATGGACCCTACAATTAATATGCAAAATATACGATAGCAAACATGGAAACAATATTAAATAATACAATAATAATTAGGACCACCTTAAATAAATATACAAGTAAATAGAATGAATATATTACACATTAAATAATACAAAAAAAATCCTAAACAAATAAAATGAGTATATGATAATGAGAACAATAAAACATCCTAAACAAAATATACAAGAATAAGAATGAGTATAATGTGTTAATAATACATCAATGTTAATATAAAATGATGAATCACAATATTACCTAAATATATACAAAATAAATAATAATATTATTTAAATACTTGACAATAATAATGGCAAAAAGAGATAAAAGAAACAAATATGAAAAGAAAAAGAAATCACCTTTAGAGAGTGTATATACTGGTGTGTGTTTTAAGTGTGTGTTGTTGTGTGTTCTTGTGCGTGTTACTGTGTGCGTGGGTGTGTATTTATGTGTGTATTTTTCATGCGTTCGTGCATGTGTAAAGGTGTGTGTTTTAGTATGTGTAAAAGTGTGTTTAAAGTGTGTGTAGTGCGTATAAAAGTTGTGTGTGCAAGTGTGTATAAGCTATTAGTGGTCATGGGGAGTTGCAACTGTGAGAGAGAACCCACCATTGACAGTGAAGATGGTGTGCATGGAAGATGGTGGTTGTGCTAGGAGGCCATAAGATGCTGTGGTTGCTCTTCCCTAAGATGGGTGAGTACTCAGTTGTGTATATTGGGGCTACAGGAGAGGGAAGAGAGTGGAGAGCCAAGAGGGAGGCTAGGTTGTGTTGTGAGGTAAGTTGGCCATGAGGTGCTATGGTTGGGAGGCGCTGGTCGTGGAGATTGTGGCCATGAGGGGTGTATGTGTGAGGTGGGTCATGAAGATGGTGGTTGTGAGTGGTGAAGAAGAGAAGAAGGAAGAGAAAGATGTGTGTGAATAGAGGCCCCCCTGCAGCCGTCTCGTGAGAAAGAGAGGGGAAGAAGAGATTGTATGTGTGCCTCCAAGGCCCTAGCGGTAGTGAAGGCTCCCTCCTTTGTTTGCGGCGTGGACAACAACTTTATAGCTGCTGTATCCTTCTAATGTTGCCTTAGTTTTTTTTTTATCTCCTCACAAGGCTCATGTAAGCCCATCGTTAATTTGCCCAATAAAAGAAGTTCGGTAAAAGATGTTAGCTTCGGTATATTCCCAAAAGGGGGGGGGGGGTTGAATTAAAATTTAAAATTTATTCCTAGGTTTAGCTAGTTCAATAGTTGTATATTCACAACCTAGGGTCTGTCTATGTAGTTCCAAATGGCAGATAAATATAACGTGCGGAAATTAAAATCATGCACAACATTCACCAATTATAACATACATGTGTAGGAATGTAAATTGTAGAAAGATAAACAGTGCACACAAGATATGTCATCGGGGTTCGACCAACTGTGCCTACGTCCCCGCCTCTAGCTCGCAAGCCCGAGGATTCCACTAAAGGCTCACTTAATGGGTGGAGCGACACCTAATACAACCAGGTCAATTAGCACAGGGCTGACCTCACCCTTTATAAACAGGTCAATTAACACAGGGCTGACCTCAACCTACACAATCCTTACCGGGTTAGATTACCGCCCCCTCAGGCCACGCCTGGAAATACAACAATATTCACTTAATCAACTGGTACAATGATTATGCTTTCATGTAGAGTAAATATGTGCCCAATACGCGAACTCACATACATATTAACAATATAGGTAAATGTAAGTTCAGTGATGTGTATATATATGTGCAAATAACACTCAACAAGATATGATCACAATAATGTTCAAAGTGTTCTAAACAAGCAATACCTTGGAATTTAAGCAAAGCACAAATCAATCGCAAATCAGTATTCCAAAGATATCAATCAATATATTCAAACTAGTTCAAGAAGATTTTCTTCAATGAAATAGGTACACTACTAGTTTGAAAATGTTTTACTTGTTTGAAAAATATTTGCACAACAAAAATCCAAGCTATTGGACACTTGCAACAAGATGCAAATATCCTAAACTTATTAGGTTATCCCAACACAAGATTTATAGTATGAAAATTTGTGGGATAAACCTAAGCTAAACAATCGCA
The DNA here is from genome assembly GCF_029873635.1 of Malania oleifera. Classification (NCBI taxonomy): domain Eukaryota; kingdom Viridiplantae; phylum Streptophyta; class Magnoliopsida; order Santalales; family Ximeniaceae; genus Malania; species Malania oleifera. The sequence continues at coordinate 52,583,803 of NC_080420.1, read as the reverse complement.
CAAGCAAATGGGAGTTTTTGCACTCACTAGCAATCAAAAGCACTCTATAAGCTCTCACAATCTCAGAATGTATCAAAGGAATGAAAATTTGAGAGTATTTGGACAATAGAAGTGTTTTCAAAAGAGAGGATTTTTTGCTAATGATTTTTGGCTAATCTCTCACTAATCCTCACAAATGAACCCATATTTATAGGCAGGGGTAAAATTATAACCGTTAGGGACTTGTTAGGAATTATTAAAAAAGTTTCAAATAGTTAAAACACCATTAATCCAAACTTAACCCTAATTTATCGTGGTTAAATTAATTTTAACCTGCCGGGGTTTGCGTGACTGAACCATGGTTCGGTCGCCTGAACAGACACAAGAATAAAAGGTATTTAAATAGGTTCGGTCGCCCGTGTCATGCTTCGGCAACCTGAAACAAAGTTAGTAGCCCTTGTTCGTAAATTCGGGTGCACGACCATAGGTTCGGTTGGCCGGGGCTCATTTTGAACTAAAAGGTTCGGGTGTCCGGGTTGGTGAAAAGCACTCCGAGATGGGTTCAGTCGCCCGAGGGAGATGCATTCATTTTGGTTCGGTCGCCCAAAACCTGGTCAACCCGCTGACTTCTCAACGGTTTGGGCACTCGTGGTGTTTTACACACCTGGGGTTCGGTCACCCGACCTCTCATATTTTTTGAATTAAGTCCAAATTTTTCTTTAATTAATTTGCCTGATTATGTAAGTGATATGGGGACTTTGTGCACAATGTGTAGGAACCTAGGGTCTTTTCAAGTATGCCTAGAAACCTGACGTTGGTTGACCGAAGGGTGCCCTAAAGTCATTCGGTCTCTATAGTCAATCTACGGTCATTTTGAGCTTACAAATCCTACATGCATGACATGCAAAGGTTATTATAGACCGTTCCTACTTTAAATATTACAGACCCAATAATAGTGAAATGAATTACACTATGAAAATAGTCTTCAGGGTCTTCAGGCTTCACTTCAGGTTGCCGCATGCCATTATATGAGTATTTGCCAATAAGAACCTACACACAAACTTGGCAACCATTAAATACCTGAGTATTTGTCATAATCAAAATAGGGTATGACCCATAGGGTCAATGAAAGATATAAATTTAAATTCCCAAAAACAAAGAGGAACCGAACCCAATTTAATAAAACGATTTAAAAATAAAAGGGGCTCGATTTTTAGGGACGCAAAATACTTAATTGAAAGAACTCAATTTTAAAATTTAAAAGATTCAATTTAAAATTTAAAAGACTTGATTTAAAAATTAAAAGACATAAAATTAAAAGACTTGATTTAGGCATAAATGGCACTCAAATTTTCTTAAAAATAATTGGAATTCATTTATAAATTTAAAAGGACCAAACTAAAAAAATACCTAAGACTCAGTTTGAAAATATTGGGGCTCATTTAAAAAGAACTCAATTTTGAAAAAGACTCAACTAAAAGTAACCGTGACTCAGTTTGAAAATACTGCGACTCATTTTAAAAAGAACTTAATTTTGAAAAATACTTAGCTAAAAATAATCAGGACTTAGTTTGAAATAAAACGAGACTCAATTTTGAAATAAACTAGGACTTGATCGGATCCTCTCATTCTTGGGATACGAAGTCAACTTTTTATTACGCAGGGTCTCCTGAGAAAGGTCTGGTTAAAATTGGAGTGTCTATAGCTGCCTTTCTTTATAGGTTTCGTTGCTTCAAGGTAATAGTAGGAACTCTCCTATGTTATCTTTCGCAACGAACCTATATAAAAGATACCTATTTTAGTTAGGCCACACGTATAACTACCTAAATGAAAAGGAAGGTGTATTCCCAAAAGGGAGGGGGGGGGTGAATTGAGATTTTAAAATTTCTTTGATTGATTCTTTAACTTAATTTAATACAAGTAAATAAGGTTTTCAATTTTAAATTCAGCGGAAAATTAACTTTGTTAAAACCTTAAGTTGAATATCTTGTTTAGCACCTCAACATAATCCAACCAACACAATCACAACACAATCCACACTAGATAAAGAATTCAGTAATGCTGTTAAGTTTCAGAACTTTAGCAAACCAAAGTAGAGTTTAAGAATGTATGTTTGTTGATAAGAAGCCCTGTATTTGTGTACCTATTTTCTTAATATAAACCACAATTCAAACTTCCAATAATCTTCCAAAAACTCAGACTTTAAATAAACTTTCAGTTAATTAGTCTTGGGTATTAAGCAATAAACGTACTCCCTTTAAGGTTTTTGCAACTTATATTGATAAACCAATGTACTTTTGTTCGGTTTCCGCAATCCCAAAAACAAATTAAATCTTGGTTTATTTAATTTCCAATCCACGAAGTGTATATGATCAAAAATTAAAATCCAACCACACAATTAATATAAACAAGAAATTAAATGAGAGTAGGGAAGAGAGTGAGAAGGGAGTTTTTATGAGGTTCGTCTATACTCACCTACGTCCTCGCCTTAGGCTAAACCACCCAAAGATTCCACTATAACCACTCCTTTACGGGCAGGAGTAACCTTACAATCTCTCCTTCAATAGGCTAGAGTGCATCTCTCCAAACGATACCCCACGCTTGGTCTAACAATGATTCAAGAACCTAAACTGTCTACAAAAACAAGAACATGTTTTAGTGTATAAAGACACTCTCAACAAGAGTTAATTAGTACAACAATTAAGCACTGAAATGTACTTCAATTCAAAATAATAATTAAAAGAGTTTGAAGCCTTTAGAAGTATATCACCATGAGCTTTCTTTCTTGATTGAAAGAATTCAGTATAGGCTTAGAATTTTGTAAGAGATTCCCAGCAAACCTCAGTAGAGAATTCAGAAAGTAATTGCACAAGAGAGCTTTTGAGAGTATTGAGAGTAAGAAAACTTAATTGCTGTAATTGCTTGGTGTGTTTGAATCCTTAGCCTTAGGAGGTATTTTACAGATGATTAATCAAAAGTATTTCGTGTTCCCCAAGTGACTTGGAGTATTTCCGAAGTTTTCATAACGGTTAGAATTTTAAAACTCAAATTTGGAAAGTGTCTTTTATGTTTAAAATTAAAATCTCGAAGAGTTAGTCGATTTGAAAATTTGAGTCAGTCGCCTAGATCCATTTAAAAAACTGAGATTTTCAAAGTCAGAGTGAGTTAGTCGACTGGGAAGACACGAGTTAGTCGACTGGGTCGTCTCGGGTTGTTTCAAAATTAGTTCCGATATTTGTCAGTTGGCTGGAAAAATCGTGTCAATCGCCTAGAAAGAGAAAAAAATGATTTTTTAAATTTATTTCCAAATTCTTTTTTCTCTTTGCATTCCCCAAAATAATTTAAGTCTTTTGAAAAGTATTTTTCGGGGTTTTTCAAAACGTGGTCTCTAAGTCAATGAGATTCCAAATGAGCTTCAAATCCAATCAAATTATCATTTGAATGAAGTACTTACATAGAGACTCTTCTTAAGACTTTAAGACACTTTCTAAGCTTGGAGTCTTCATGCTTGTCCTTTGTTGAGTCATTTGAACTTTTAACTTCAAATTATCTAAGCTTTTAGCAAGTCCTCTTTGATATTCATGCTCTCATGATCTTCAACCTTACATATTCCTTTTCGATGGAGTCTTGCAATCAGCTTTTGAACTTGAGCTTAATGACTTGATTCCAGAAGTTTCATTACTTGCAACAAAACATGTTAAGATACCTTTTATTTGTTATCATAAAAATAAGATTAGTAAGCCATGTTAGGCCAATAATCTTTCCCTTTTTGATGATGAAAAATAAGAAGCAAAAGTGAGTGAACCTTGATAAGGCTCCCCTTTACAATAAGCATATTTTTAACATTGTTTTGCAAGTACAATATATTCAATAATTATGATATGAAGTAAATAAAACTGAAGTTGATACTTTGGATGAGTTCTAAATTGGTTGGGTGCTTCTACCATGATCAAAGGTAATAATTCCTCGGGTGTGAAGCTTTGGTCCATAATAAGTGCAAGACACTCAAAATCACCTTGGTCAATATGAAGAATGGGGGCCAAGGTTTGAGGAGTCAATATAAATTTATGGCCTCCAACTTTGGTGGAAAGAACCGATTGATTTTGAGTCATGTTGGCATAGAAAATCTTAACAAGATTAGGGTATAAACCCTTTGCTTGATAGACTACTAGATTTTTCCAACCTATTGCCTTGAACATAAGTAAAATATCTGGAAAATCGGTTGTGAAGAAAATGGTGTTGATTATCTTACCAAATATAGGATCAGTTGCTTGACGATGGAGACAATACCTTTGTTTGGCTTAAGGAGTAACTAGCCATTGATCAAGGTTATCTTCTTCTTGCTCGAAGGTTGAACCTCGATTGGCAGCCCGTTTGGTTCTCGGTATATTTTTGAATGAGTATCGGCAAAAACCCTAGAAATTCGAAGGAGAAGAAGTGGGAAGATGATTTTCAATTGTTTGGAGGAAGGATTTTGGGTTTAGAATCAAAGGGAATAAAAGAGAAAGGTTTTGCGTGAGTGGAGGAATAGAGTCTAGTTGACTGGAAAGAATGAACTTAGGGTTTTTGCGTTAAAATTTTACAAACCCGATGATCCAATCGACTGGGTCACTTGAAGTTAGTCGCCTGACTGACAGAAAAATGAAATTCAGCAACCTAGAGGCTTGTCAGTCGACTGGGAATTTTGACTTAGTCGCCTGACTCACAGACAGAATGAAATTAAGTAGCATAGGGGCTTGTCAGTCGACTCACTCAGTCGCCTAACTCACTAGAATTTTCAATTTTTCTCCTTTTCTCTTCTTGTATTCTTTCTAGACCACTTCACTATTGTGTAAAAGTCCTAGTTCTCTTCTAAATGATATAAATCTTTCTTCTAGAATAGGTTTTGTGAAAATGTCCCCCCATTGCTCATTTGTATTTATAAATTCAAGCACTCTATCTTCTTTTTGCATGCGATCTCTTAGGAAGTGATGTCTTATGTCAATATGTTTAGTTCTCGAGTGTGGTATTGGATTTTTAGAAATGTTTGTTGCACTTGTGTTATCACATTTTATTGGAGTAGTTGAATATTCTAAGTTAAAGTCTTTTAATTGTTGTTTCATGTACAATGTTTGTGCACAACAACTCCTTGCTGCTACATACTTAGTTTCAGCAGTAGATAAAGCTATGGAGTTTTGTTTCTTTGAAAACCAAGATACTAGAGATTGTCCTAGAAAATGACATGTAATACTTGTACTTTTCTATCAAATTTACATCCTGCGTAATCGGCATCTAAATAACTAATCATTTCGAATCCGGTGTCCTTAGGGTACCAAAGTCCTGAATCAGTTGTTCCTATTAAATATCTTAGGATTCTTTTCATAGCTATTTGGAGAGATTCTTTAGGAGAGGACTGAAATCGTGCACACATCCATACGCTAAACATTATGTTCAGTCTACTAGTTGTTAAGTATAACAAGCTTCCTATCATACCTCTATAGTATTTCATATCTACCGGTTTTCCTTTGTCATCCTTGTCAAGACTTATGGAGGTACTCATGGGAGTTCCTATGTCAAATTTTTCAAGCATGCCTTTTATAGATTTAGATTGATTTATAAAAGTTCCATTCTTGGCTTGTTTAATTTGTAAACCTAGGAAGTAGTTTAATTCTCCCATCATGCTCATTCAAATTCATCTTGCATACATTTAGTAAATTTCTTACATAGATTATCATTAATCTCTCCAAATATGATATCATCTACATAAATTTGGATTATAAGCATGTCATCCTTCTTAGTTTTGATAAATAAGGCATTATCAACCTTTCCTCTAGAAAACCCCTTTTCTAGTAAGAATCCACTTAATACCAAGTCCTAGGGGCTTGTTTTAAACCATATAAAGTCTTAGTTAAGTTATACATATAATCATGATTTTGAATGTCCTCAAAGCCCGGTAGTTGTGCTACATATATCTCTTCATTTATAAAACCATTTTAAAAGGCACTCTTTACATCCATTTGATACAATTCGAATTCCTTATGAGATGCATAAGTTAAAACCATTCTTATTGCTTCCATTCTAGCTATGGGAGCAAATGTCTCATTATAATCTATTCCTTCTTCTTGGTCATATCCTTGAGCTACAAGTCTAACTTTCTTTCTTACCACAATTCAATTTTCATCCTTTTTATTTCTAAATACCCACTTAGTTCCAATAATTGAATGGTTATCTGGTTTGGGAACTAGTTTCCATACATTATTTTTTTCAAATTGATTTAATTCTTCTTGCATGACTATTATCCATGAGTAATCACTTAGAGCTTCTTTAACATTCTTAGGTTCATCTTGAGATAAGAAAGCATAATGATTACATAGATTTTTCAAAGAAGATCTTGTAGTTACACCTTGTGATGGTTCTCCTATGATTTGGCCTTTTGGATGATTTCTTACATATTTCCATTCTTTGGGTAATTTAGAATTTGTTATAGCAGCATCATTTGAATTTAATTCATTTTCTTCTTCTTTTGCTTCTACAATTCCTAAGTCTTTTGGTTTTTGAGTATATTGAACTTCCTCAACATTTATCGTTTTATTAAATGGATTTTCTTCATTAAATGTTACATGAATTGATTCCACAATTGTAAGAGTTCTCTTGTTGTAGATTCTAAAAGTTTTTCTCTTTAATACATACCCTAAGAATATACCTTCATCGACTTTTGCATCAAATTTACCTAAATCATCTTTATCATTTAATACAAAGCATTTGCATCCAAAAACATGAAAGTAAGAAATGTTAGGCCTTCTACCTTTCCAAAGTTTATAGGGAGTTTTATTTAAATTTGATCTTATTGATAGTCTATTTATCACATAGCATGCGGTATTTACCGCTTCAGCCTAAAAATATTTTGGTAGCTTATGTTCATTTAGCATTGTTCTTACCATTTCTTGAAGAGTTCTATTTTTTCTTTCAACAACTCTATTTTGTTGTAAAGTTCTAGGTGCTGAAAAATTATGATTAATTCCATATTCATTATAAAATTTTTAAACTTCTTTGTTGTTGAATTCTCTTCCTTGATCACTCCTTATATTTGAAACACTATATCTTTTTTCATTTTGAAGTTTCTAGCACAAATATATTAACATGTTACAAGTTTCATCTTTGGAGGCTAAAAATAGTACCCAGGTAAACCTGGAGTAGTCATCAACTATGACAAAAGCATATTGCTTACCTCATATGCTTTGAGTTCTAGTAAGACCAAACAAATCTAAATGAATAAGTTCTAAGGGTGTACTAGTAGAAATATGTTTCTTCTTTTTAAAACTTGTTTTAATTTGCTTTTCAAGTTGGCAAGAATCACAAATTTATCTTTTATGAATTTTGTGCTTGGTAAACCTTTGACTAACTTCTTTCTAGATAAGTTTGATAATAGATCCATGCTTGCATGTCTTAGTCTTCTATGCCAAAGCCAACTGGCTTCATTCATGATAGCTAAATATGTTACATCTTGAGAGATTAAGTTTTCAAGGTTTATATAATATACATTATTGACTCTATAAGCTGTAAATAACACTTCATGTTTTATTGGGTTTTGAACTAAGCACTTATCTTGCTTAAAGACTATATCAAACCCTTTATCACTAAGTTGACTTATGCTTAAAAGATTATGCTTTAATCCATCCACCAAAAAAAACATCATCAATTGTAAGGGAGGGTTCTTTACCTATTTTACCAATCTCGATGATTTTACCTTTAGTGTTGTCACCTAAGGTCACATACCCTCCATCTTTTTGAGCTAAGGTGGTGAACTTTGTTCCATCCCTGATCATATGTTTTGAACACCCACTGTCCAAGTACCATTTTTCCTTTGATGGAGCGATCCTAAAGCATACCTAGAAAGAAGGATTTACGGTGCAACTTTTTGATCCCAAACCTTCTTAATTCTTTTTAAGTCATATCTATTTTTAGTGTTTACCTTCTATTCATTTTTTATTTTGACATACTTCTTTTTAAGTGGACAATTAAACTTTATGTGTCACTTATTCCTACACAAGAAGCAAGTAGTGTGTTCATGAATATTTGTAGAAGATGTACTAGCATAGTATTTTTACCACAGTTAAAATAGTTAAACAGAGTTATTTTTACTAAACTATTTTCAAAAAAATTTAATAATTCCTTACATATCCCCAACGGTTATAATTTTTACCATTTCTATATATGGGGGTTCATTTGTAAGGATTAGAGAGAAATTAGCAAAGTGATTAGTGAAAAATCTTCTGAAAATTTCCAAAGCCTATATTTTTCAAATACTCCTAAATACTCTCTTACTTCATTTTCTTTGATCATCCAAGCTTAAAGAGAGTGTTTAAATTATTAATGCTTCATTCTAAATAGCCCTATACTCTCATTGAAATTTGTCTTGTTTGATTTTTGTATTGAGAATTTGACTAGGGTTCTTCCCACAGATTTAGCTTGATAAATCTAGTGTTGGGAAAACTCATTAGCTTGAGAATTTTTGTATTGTCATTGCAAGATTCCTTAAGTAATAATTTTTGTGTGCAAAATATTTTACAAAACTTGATTTCAAACAATTGATGTGCTTGATACAATTTGAGAAAATATTTTTGAGTTCGTTTGAATATTATTACCAACATCTTTGAAACATTAATCTGATATTGAGATTTGATATACTTTGCTTTCAAAGATTAGTTTGTTTGAACACTTTTGTGCGTACTTAAGATTATCATTGTATTGAGTGTAGATTGCATATATACACCACTGAGCTTATCGTTCTTACATGTTTGGTGTGCATTGATTTGTGATTGTGCTTAGTAGTACATATTCTTATGTAAGAAGCATTTCCGTGTATGTAAATTTTCATGCATTTGTTGTATTCCAGACGTGGGTTAACCCTGTGGAACAGTCCCGAATTGACTTAGACCTGGTTAGGAAATTTAGGTACACCATCCTGGTAAGGTGCGGTTGTAGGTTGAGGTCAGCCTCGTTAATTTAACTTATTGTAATCGATGCCGCTCTACCCATTAAGTAAGCATTAGTGGAATCCTTGTGCTGGTGAGTCAAGGTAGGGATGTAGGCACAGTTGGCCGAACCTCGATAACATATCGTGCATGTAACGACCTGCTTAAATATTCATATAATAAAATATAATTAATAACAAAGTCAACCTGAACCCGTGGGTAACGGGGACACCTATCTTTCATAGCGGAACCTAAGCAGTAGTAAATGTAAAACATCATCATCACAACCACAAAAGATATAATACCAGAGTTAACTATAATCCATAAATATGGTGTCTATATACATCTCCCAAAATACAAAACATATATGCATATCTAGGAACTCACAACTCAAATCTACTGTTCTTAGACAAAACTTACCCTCTTGATAGGGTAGTAACACACTAACTCAATGGCGGTCATGCTCCGCCGATCTTTCTGGGTTTCCTGAAAATCATTTAATGTTTGGGGGTGAGACACTTCACAGTAAGGGAAAATAAACTAAATACAACTATGTGACAACATGAACATTTAATGTAATTATACATATACAGTACATTTCATATATCTGTAAACATTCATCATAACATACTGAATTAATCATATACTTTCGTATTTGGTAATAAATCATACCATTCATAAAATGTCTATTATAGCTAATAATACTGAAAACATACCCAGGATGAATAGCTAGCTGATGTCATGTATTGCCCTCCATGACGGGTTGTGTAGCCCGAAGGCGGGACCCGACAATGGCTGATTGACCACTGTCGAGTCAAAAATGTCTGTAAGTACGATGGGCGCACCACACTCTGGTCCAGACTGCCAGGTGGACGTCTACAACTTTACAATGAAAGCCACATCGACCATCCATCTCCCACCCCCTCGTGGGGTGGTTAGCACCAATCTGAACAAAGATATTTGATCTATATAGTTACGGTACCGTGCTCCTGAAACTGAAGTAAACTAACATCCGGATTCTGATAACATATAATACATTATAATATAGCGTTTAATATAAAGGAATTGGTAGCATTTTCTATAATTTCAAAAATACGGTCTCACGCCGAACATTTCATAAATACGACCTTGCTCCGATCATTTCGTAAATACGACCTCACGCCGAACATTTCATAAACACCATTCTGAATAAATAAATCAATTATCATATATTTTCCAAAATCATAATGTACTGTATTATTTCATAATTCCTGAAAACATGTTTTACTCGTAAAATTGCTATAACATAATACTTGTCACGTAAAATAATGTTCATGCCACACATTATTGAGTAAAATCATACATTTCATTATAAAATTTTATTTCCTGTATAACAACAGTATTTTCCCAAATATGCATTTTCTTAATAATATAATATATCACATGCTTTCCAGAAAATTAATTTGTGGAAAAATAATACTAATTTGCATGGAAAATTAACTGTTTTAGTTTATTCCCTTACCTGACACTAGAGAGAAACTCCCTAAAAATTTCGGTCTTGCACTCGCAGGGTTCCCCGTTCAACTCCTTAAAAACAATAACTTCCAAAACTAAACTTCAGTATTTTCACGCGAGTATTATTTCCTATAATTGCGAAAAGATCAAATTTGGCATAAAAAACCTTACCTCAACTCAGGGATGAACTTCAACTTGCTTCCACCAACGATTCGCTCCGGCAAATTTGGGGAGAACTTCCCCAGGAGCATCGTGGTGGCCTTAGATCATCGATGCAGCAAATGACAGAGCTGAAATCGAAGAGAGAGGAGAGAGAAATCGTAAGGAGAGAGAGAGAGGGAGTGATTTTATGATTTTCTTCTGTGTAAAATTGAGTTTTTACACTATTTATAGAGCCGGATTTGTTGAAGAGACACGTCACCTCGTCGACGAGTCCCTGAAGAGTTTTTGTCGACGAACTTTCATCCCTCGTCGACGAAATTCAGAATTGCCAAAACCCTCCTTGGTATTTTCTCATCGACGAGACATACCCTTGTCGACGAGTCCAATTGCCGCGTCGTCAACGAACGCGAACCCTATTTTCTATTCCCATTTTCCTTTCTTAATTATTATTTAAATACCATTATAATTCGGGTCATTACATTCTCCCCTCATAAAATTTTGTCCTTGAAATTTACTATTCATACAACTCATCATCCTTTAAAGGCAAAACGGTCTACTTATTTTATTACTTACCTCACTTATGGCGGAGGAATACTGTGGTTACATTCCGAGTTCTGGGAGATTATATATATCAAAAGAAAATTCCCCCAAAAATAAAATATCACTTACTAGCTAAAGTATTCCATGTACTTGCAAAAGAAATACTACATATTTACTTACATTTCCTAATTATATCTGAACTTCTTGGAATAATTGTGGGTATTTCTGTCTGATTTGCTCCTCGAGCTCCCAAGAAGCCTCTTCTATTGCGTGATTCCTCCATAAAACCTTTACTAGAGGAATTTTCTTATTATGTAATTCCTGTTCCTTTCTGTCTAGAATCTGCACTAGTACCTCCTTATAGACTAGTGATTCACTGAGTTCTAACTCACCATAACTGATAATATGAGAAGGATCTGGGACATATTTCTTCAACATTGATACGTGGAGTACGTCGTGCATCCTGGATAGTGTAGGTGGCAAAGCTAGCCTATAGGCCACCGGCCCCACTTTCTCTAAAATCTCAAACAGACCAATAAACCTAGGACTAAGTTTACCCTTTCTTTCAAACCTCATAACTCCTTTTAACAGAGCTATCTTTAAAAATACATGATTCCCAATATCAAATTCTAAATTCTCGCGGCGATTTTCAGCATAACTCTTCTATCGGCTCTGAGCTGCACTGATTCTATTTCTGATGAGCTGAACCTTATCGTACGCCTGCTGCACAAGCTCTGGTCCCACTACTCGCCGCTCATCCATCTCGTTCCAATATAAAGGAGATCGACATCTCCTACCGTACTGTGCCTCGAACGGTGCCATACCAATGCTGGTTTGAAAACTGTTATTATACGCGAATTCCACCAATGGTATGAATTGAGTCCAACTACCCCCAAAATCTAATACACATACTCAGAGCATATCCTCTAATATATGTATCGTCATCTCAGTCTGCCCATCTAACTGAGGATGGAATGCCGTACTAAACGATAGCTGAGACCCTAAAGTTTCCTGTAAGCTTCTCTAGAAACGTGACGTGAAACGCGGGTCTTGATCTAACACTATAGATACAAGCATTCCATGAGAATGAACTATCTCTTGAATGTAAATATCTGCCAAACGGCTGAGGGAATAGTTGATCTTGATAGGGAGAAAATGGGCGATCTCAGTCAACCGATCTACAATCACCCAAATCGCATTTTAACCATGCGATGTCGACGATAGCCTTGAAACAAAATCCATAGATATACGTTTCGACTTCCACTCTAGGATAAATAACGGCTGCAACTGACCCGTTGGCCTCTGGTGCTCAGCTTTTACCTGCTGGCATGTTAAGCACTGGGCTACATACTCGGCAATCTCTCTCTTCATACCACTTCACCAATAGAACTCTTATAGATCTCTGTACATTTTCGTATTGCCGAGATGAACTGTATACAATGATATGTGAGCCTCCTCCAAAATAGTATTCCTGATCCCAGCATCAGCAGGAACACACAGTTTGGAACGGAACTGTAAAGTCCCATCATCTGAAATGAAGAATTCCTCTCCCTAGCCAGTTTGCACTCTATCTATCACCTCTACTAATTCTGGGTCTTCTTTCTGAGCAGTTTTAATTCTTTCCTACATAGTAGGCTGTACCACTAGGATGGCAATACATACTAAAGAATTACTCTCAATCAATTCAATGCCGAGTTTCTCCAGATCCATTATGATCGGACACTAGATTTCCATAGCCGCCAACGCTGATTCCTCAAACTTCCTGCTCAGTGCATCAACTACCACATTTGCTTTCCTTGGGTGGTAATTGATAGTACAATCAAAATCCTTAATCAACTCTAACCACTTTTTCTGTCTTATATTTAATTCTTTTTGGGTGAAGAAATACTTCAAACTCTTATGGTCAAAGAAAATCTCGCACTGCTTGCCGTATAAATAATGCCTCCAAAATTTCAATGCGTGTACCACTGCGGTCAATTCAAGATCATGGGTAGGGTAGTTCTTTTCGTATTCTTTCAACTATCTGGATGCATATGCCACTACCCTGTTATGCTGCATCAATACACAGTCAAGTCCCTTCAAGAACGCATCACTGTAGATAGTATAACCCTCACCCCAAGATGGGATGATCAGTATTGGCACTGTGACTAGCCTCTGCTTCAATTCTTGAAAACTCTACTCAGAACTGTCATTCCATTCAAATCTGGCATTCTTCCTAGTCAGTTGTGTCAGAAGTTCTGATAAAGCTGAGAATCCCTTAATGAAACGACGGTAATATCTAGCTAACCCCAAGAAACTCCTGATGATATGAACCCACAACCTCCGATTGCACACAATGATCTGCACATCACAAGAGCTAGAGCCAAGAAGGTCAAGGAGGCTATGCAATGACTAATCGTGAAGTTGCTTGAGCAAAAGTCAATGAGGGTCATAGACACTAAAGAAAATGACTTTCTTGAAGAGCCTAAGATGGTAAATTGTTTAAAGACGTATGAAGCTGGAACCTTAAGCTAATAAGAGCTGTTTGGGGAATTTTTATGGACTAAATAGTGGGCCAATTGTGTTAATTAAGCATGACATGTGACTTGCACATGTTTCATTAAATGACATGACATGCTTAAGGTTATGTGGGGCCATTTTATTGTCCAGATTGATGTCATAGCCTATTTTTATTGGCCGAACTGATGTCATGGGTTTCTTTTATTTTCTATAAGTAGCCAACTCTCTATTCTATTAAAGAGTGATTATTTTTGGCTGAATACAATTACAAGAGAGGTTTATTTCTCTTCAAGTTCTTCATTGAACTTGCATCGAACTTATCAAAGGTGCTACTTTTGTGGTGTTCATCCATTAATTTGATATTCTTGGTTTGTGCTTCACGTCAAGTAATAGGTCAAGGATCCACTGCCATATTGAATCTTATTTTGGGTTTAGGGTTTTGATAAATCTGATTTGGGGTCTCTGGACGTTCATTCTTGGGGTTCCGTATCATTTGGTATCAGATCTTTGGTTCTAATCAGGTTCTATCTATCTTATTTTTCTTGTTTGCTTTTGAAAATTCTTTTATCTTATAATCATTTATCTTTATTTCATATTCTTCTATCATCCGATCTACCTATCTTGTTTTCTTGTTTTCGAAATTTTCCATCTCTTCTTTAATATCGTCCATCATCAAGATTGAATCTTTTGTGGCTGAAAATTGCAAGAAATATAGTAAGGCCGATTATAGCACATTATAAAAAAAAAAAAAAAAACCATTTTGTGCATTCAAAAAAGAAAGAAAGAGAAAAGATAGTATTTTGCATTAAAAAAAAAGAAAAAAAAAGGAGGCAGCAGCTTATTATTCTGATTTGTGTTTGAATATATCCTTGGTTGAGTTGGTTATTTAGTTCCATTGAATTTCTTTTTATTTTGTTTGCGTCATTATTGTTTTCTTGACTGCTTTTTATCTTTCCTTCATTGTTTCGTGTCTTGATTTAGTTGTTTTCATTGATTTAGTTGCGTTTGATTTGTTTGAGATTAGTTCATTATAAACTAGAAGAGAAATCCTGAGTGGTAAGAGGCACGAGTGTGTGAGCATATCAGAGGGAAAAATCCAAAAAAAAAGTAAAAATTTGTGTCAAAAACATGAGCATTGAGTGTCATTGTTTGGAGGGTAAATATGTGAGGGAGTGAGTGAGGAATTTTTTTTCTCTCTAATATCCTTTTTGTAGGTTTGAAATTATGAGTAGAAAGGTGGTTGGCGCTAAAACTTCCAGCAAAGGTAGCGAGAATGAGAACCCTCCACAAGACTCATTCTTCACCTTACAAGTCATTCAACAGCAGTTTGAAAGACTCATTACGGTTTTTGGGGAGTTTAGAGATAGATTAGATAGACAAGACCCTGCAATTGATGGACTGAGAGGAGGGCAATCTAATGAAAGGCAGAGAAGGCCACATACTCCTCCGATTGCTGAATTTGAATATAATATAGGTAGCAATGAAGCAAGTGATAATGAATATGACGGTATGGGCAGATTTGCTTATCGAGGTGCTAGGCAAGAGCGACAACCTCAATGGGAGCCAAGGGGTTGAGTTAACATCGATAGAAATATCGAAAGCATCAAAATGAATTCCTCTTTTTCAAGGAAAAAATAACTTGGATGTATACCTTGAATGGGAGAGGAGATTGAGCTCATTTTTGAGTGTCATAACTACTCTGAAGAAAAGAAGGTGAAATTGGCAGCTGTGGAGTTCATTGCCTACGCATTGGTATGGTGGGATCAAATTCTTCTTAGTAGGCGTAGAAACATGGAAAGACCTATTGAGACGTGGATTGAAATGAAGGTGGTGATGAGGAAGCGATTTGTACCAAACCACTACTACCGAGACTTACACCAACGTCTTCAAAGCCTTACCCAAGGTACCAAAAGTGTGGAGGACTACCACAAGGAGATAGAGATGACTATGATTCAGGCAAATATTGAGGAAGATAGAGAAGCTACAATGGCACGATTCTTATGTGGGTTGAACCGAAAAATTGCTAACATAGTGGAGCTACAGCACTATGTGGAGTTAGAGGATATAGAGCATATGACAATGAAAGTAGAGAGGAAACTCAAACACAAGGGTGGAAACAAGCATGCTACAACAACTTCGGCTTCCCATTCCACATGGAAACTGAATAGGGGGAAATCAAAAGAAGAAATGGTTGTTTCCAAATCCAAGGAAGAGAAGGAGAAAGGCAAAGATAAAGTGGGCAGCCATGAAAAAGGTATAACTTCTTCTCAACCTAGTAGGTACAGAAATACCAAGTGTTTTAGGTGTTTGAGGACTGACCATATTGCATCACAATGCCCAAATAAAAGAGCAATGATTATGAGAGATGATGGTACTATTGAGACCGATGATGAAGAGAGTGATCATGAGTCCATGCCTTCACTAGAAGATTCTAGTAATATTGAGTATGTTGTCCATGGTGAGGCATTAGTAACTACGAGAGCTTTAAACATGCATGTGGTGAAAGATGAAAATGAGGAGCAGCGTGAGAATATATTTCATACTCGATGTTACATCTATGATAAGGTGTGTAACATGATCATCGATGGAGGGAGTTGCACTAATGTAGCTAGTACCACATTAGTAGAGAAGTTGGGGTTGCAATGCATAAAACATCCTAGGCTTTACAAACTTCAATTGTTGAATGAGTGTGCGGAGGTTAGGGTGAATAAGCAAGTGCTGATTGTATTTTCAATTGGAAAATATTCTGACGAGATTCTATGTGATATGGTCCCTATGCATGCTAGCCACATCTTATTGGGCAGGCCATGGCAATATGATCAACGTGTCACTCATGATGGGTTCAAGAATAGGTATTCCTTTATAAAAAGATAGGAGGAGTGTGACCCTTGTACCATTGACTCCTAAGCAAGTGTATGAAGATCAAGTGAGATTGAAAAGAGCAAATGATGAGAAAAACATGAAAATAGGAATAGCTTCCCAAGAGGGGGGTAAATTGGCCATTAAAAATTTCTTTTAATTCATTTTTAGAATTCTTAAACTTATTTTATTTCTTTTAACCAATTTGTGACTTATTTGTTTAATTTGTTAAGCACTCAAGAGCGTAATTTCTTTATTTAATCCTTAACCATACAAACATCCAATCATTCAACCAAACCAATCAACTATAATTAGAAAGCAAACAAACAAGCCAATACACAACTCTAATGTAGTATAAAAACTCAAAATGGTTGTTTGTTGATATTAGCCAAATTTGAATCAAGCCCTGTAGTGAATGAGAATTTATGTTTGATGATGTAAAACCCTGTATAAATGAATCCAATCACTCTTTCCAAATACTTAGAATGCAAATAAACTCTTGGTAAATTTATCTTTGGGATGTTAACCAAATAACGTACTCCCGTATGGTTTCCACAAGATATAGTGTAACCAACGTACTCCCTTTCGATTTTCGCAACCCAAATCAAAATTGGACTCTAAGTTTACTTGATTTCAAAATATGCGTAATATGTATAATTTAGATATTTAAAACATCCACGTAGTTATATATGAACTGAAAATAAAGAATAGGGAAAAAGAGAGTGAGACGGGGATTTTTACGAGGTTCGGTTTATACCTAGCCTACATCCTCGCCTTTGGCAAACCACCAAAGGATTCACTAAACCTGTTCTGTTGACAGGTCGAGCAAAACCTTTACAAGCGATACCCCACGCTCAAACACTCCTTCACTAGGTTAGAGCTCGCCTCTCCAAACGATGTCCCCTCGTTCGGTCACTCCTTTAGGCTAGAGCACACATCTCTAAGCAATATCCCCTTGCTTAGCCAACGATCTAAACAATCATTGGAATCGTCAATCTACAAGAAAAATAAAAAGAATAGTTATGTACAAGAAACACTCTCTAAAAAGAGCAAGTTAGTACAAGTTTAGCACTATATACTTCAATGTAAAATATCAATATGAAATAGAATGAAACTCATGTGTAGAATTCACCAATATCCTTCTTAGATGAGGATTAGCAGTAGGAATTCAAAGAAGAAAGGATTAACACTTTAAAATATCTTAGCAAAAGAGTTTTACAATGAGTGAGTAAGAGAACTTGTAAGAACAAGAGTGCTTTTAGCTTCTCAAAACAGATTTTTCAATTCTTGGTGTGTTTTGATTTGCAAAACCATGTATTTATAAGCTTCCAAACAAGTTTCCTTGTGGCAAATGTTTCCTTAGAGAGTTTCCCAAGTTGTTAGAAAATTTGGAGCTCAAAACGATTATTATTTAAAATATTAGAATTTAAAAATTTGCCCGTTGAACAGTATTCAGATGTCTGAAGAGTCGAATTCAATCATCTGAAGTTCCTGAAACCCTTTAAAAAATGAACTGGACATAGGGTCAGATGTCTGAAGAGATGGTTCAGACGTCTGAAGTGTCGAGTTCAGATGTCTGAAGTGTTAAGTTCAGACGTCTAAACAACTACTGCCTATTTCAGATTTTTCCCATAAAATCTTAAGACATCTGAAGTGTCAAGTTTAGACGTCTGAAGTGGTTCTGTGTGTTGTTCAGATAGTTGAAGTTCCTCTCGTGAACAGTGTTCAGATGGCTGACAGCAGTGACCCCATTTCAATAGTTTGTTCATAACGTTTTCTGTATAACTCCAAATTAGGTGTTCTTGGTGTCAAAAGAAAGCTAAGAGAAAATCCTACAACTTTCACGTTGAACAAATTTTAAAATAAGGAGCTTTTGATAGAGACAAAATCACCTCAATGTGGATGTATAAAAATTGACAGCATTTGGAAAAACTCTTTTTGGTGCTTTTTATTCCAAAAATGATTCTAACCTTTTTAAAATAATTTTTGACCTTATAAAAATATTTTCCAAGTATTTTAAAAGGTATCTAGGTCCAAGAAGTTAACCTAAGAGTTTCAAAATATTTCAAATGATATTTTAAATATTAAAGCACTTACATGAGACTTCTAAGACATTAACATTTTAGGTTCTTGAGTCTTCATGCTTTGTCCTTAAATTGAGTCCATCTTTTCTTCAAGCTTCCATATTCTTTGAGTTTTCTCACTTTTGACTTTAATATTCCTTGACTTTCAACAACTCATTCATGTCCTCATAAGGTTTAATATATCATCTTTAAATCCATGCTTTGACTCATTTAAGCTTCATTTGATCCTTGTGAGCACTTTGACCTTGCTTTCTCATATATAAGCCCTGAAATATCATTACTCACACAAATATATTAAATTTTACTTGTTTGTTAGCATCAAAACAAGATAACTAGATTTTAAGCCTTGTAAGACAAACAATCTCTCCCTTTTTGATGATGACAAATAAGGAGCAAAAATGTGAGTAAGCCTTAAAAATGCTCCCCCTTTCAATATGCTTCATCTTAATAAAATCAATATTAATTTCATCAATCATGCTCATCACTTTCTTTTGGTTTTACAAGATTTTTTCAATCGATATTAAATACTTAAATACTTCTTTTGAATGCATATAATGTTCATGCTCATTTATACTCAATTTTTGCTTCACAACTTCTCCCCTTTTTGACATCAATCAAAAAGAAAAGAAATAATTTAAATTCAAATACAAATCATTTTAAGCATATCAATAACTATGTATTCCAAACATATGTACACACTTAAGTTATTGTTTTTCAATATAACATGGGTAGTGTATAGCTCACAGCATTTATTCAGATACCAGCTGATATTAATTTGATGGTTTTTATGATACCAATTTAAAATTTAATTCATGATATCAATTGATTAATGATTCATGACACTCCCTCTGAATTCAATACATTCAGTTTTGTTATTAATTTTGCTTTTATCATCCTATGTAAAATATTGAATCACATCTTGTATCAAATATCAATATCATGCTAAGATCATCAATGTCACATCATGCTCATAGACATAATCATGCTCATAAATAATTTGACTTTGTGATACCAAGTGAGCTTTTAGATTTGATATCTATAGAAATTTTTAACATGTGAAACGAAAAATACTTTATAGATATCAAAGCTTAATATCACATAATGTATAGTTCATGGATATCAATATAACTACTATATCTTTCGTAGCTCATAGATAAAAAAAACAGTATGTTTATCCATGTGATTCATTTAAAAACATGCATGTTCAAGAATTATCCTTATATAAAAAATTTATGCTTAAGCTCAATAATCTCATTCTCAGTTTTCAACATAGTGAGCCATACTTTTCAATATAAATCAAGTCAAGTTAATTAATACACATGTAGCATATAGCATATCAATACATCACATGTAGGCAAGTAAGCATGTAGCATGTAACATCAAAGCACTTATATAATAAGCTCAAATTTGATATTTTCTTTATATTTTCTTAAGTTAAGCCTTATAAAAAGTCATCCTATGATTTTGGCCAACAATGCCATTTTCTATTTTATATATGTGTGAAGTCATTATTTCATTTTTGGTACCCATATTTTCTTGGGTCCGGAGGATTTTTCAAGGGAGGTTTCTTTTATTTTCCATACTTGTTTGGTTTTAACACCTTTTCTCTTAAATGGACATTCAAACTTTATATGTCCATTTTTCTTGCATTGATAGCATATGATGTTTGTGTAGGCATTAGAAGATATGCAAGTATAGTCTTTGGATTCTTTTGAGAAATATCCCATGTAAGAATTCTTCTTCTTTTTATTTTCAATTGCATTGAAACCAATGCCTTCTTTGTTTAGAGACATTCTTTGTAAGCCAATCATATTATCAAGGTTTTCCTTTCCTTTTGTGAAATTGTAAATAATTTTTTCCTTATCTTTGATTTGATTCTTGAGATCATTTATGTCTTTCTTATACTCAACCTTCTTCTGAGATTTTTCTAACTCTAGAGATAATTTTCTTATGTTATCCTCTAATTCAGAAATATTTATATCTTTCTCATATACGGTAGAGGATAAGGAACGAAGGTCTTCTATCATTTGGTCATTCTTACTTTCTAGTTTTTCAATTTTCAAGTTGTTTTCTTTTTCAACAAGATTTTTGGATTCTATTTCTTTCATTGCTGATTCAAACTTATGTTCTAATTGCTTGAGTTTTGAGCCTTTATCTCTTTCAGCATTCTTTAAGAATTCTAACTCTTTCATTAAACTTTCATTCTTATTCTTCAATGAGATGTTTTGTTTATTTGCTTTCATCAGCATCTTATGTACTTTGAATAGATCAATTTGAAGTTCATCATAAGATGGCATACCCTCATCACTTGATTCATCACTACAAGAATTATTTGAAAATTTAGTTGAGGAGCTTTCTTCGTTATCCCATGCCATAAAGCACGTGTAAACAACCTCTTGGTCACTTATTTCATTCTCCGAACTACTTGTACTATCCCAAGTAGTGGCTTTCATGGCCTTCTTGTTTTTATTTTTAGACTCTTTCTTTAATAGTGGACATTCCGGTTTTAAATGTCCAACTTTATTGCAATTGTAGCATTTAGGAATTTTATTCTTTGATTTCATTTTGTTGAAATCTTTTTCTTCTGATTCGGAGTTTTGATTTCTTCTTTTGAATTTGTTTCTCCTTCTTAGTATCCTTGCTAGCTTTTTAGATATGAAGGCTTCTTCATCTTCATCCATTTCACTACTTGAGTTTTCTTTTAAGGCTTTAAAGGCTATTTTTTCTTGGGCTTTGGTTTTCCCACTCTTTTCATTCATTGTCATTTCGTATGTGAGGAGAGAACCTATAAGCTCATCTAAAGATGTGTTTTTCAGATTTCTACCTACTGTGATAGTAATAACCTTTGATTCCCACATGGAGGGAAGGCCTCTTAGAATTTTTCTTATCATCTCATAAGTAGTGTAAGTTTTTCCTAATGCATTTAGGGAATTGATTATGTGAGTGAACCTAGTAAACATATTTGTAATTGATTCATCCAGGTTCATCTTAAAGGCTTCATACTCGCTTGTAAGCATATCAACCCTATTATCCCTAACATCCGTTGTTTCTTTATAAGTAACTTCTAGCTTATCCCATATTTCCTTAGTTGATTTACAAGCCATTACTCGATTAAATTCATTAGCATCCAAGGCACAATATAAAGCATTTATAGCACTTGATTTGTTTGGAGCATTTTATAATCTTGGTCGGTCATATCTTTCTTCTCTTTGGGATTGTTTTCCATCTACTATCTTAGTGGGAATTTGATCTCCATCTATAACAACTTCCCATACTTTCCAATTCATCGGAGATAGATTTGTATTGTCTTTTTCCAAAACGTGTAGTTCAAACCACAAAAGATAGGAGGCCTAGTTGAAGATTGTCCCTCTCCAAAGGGAGCTACACCTAAGTTAGCCATTACAATCTTTTTATATCTTCTAGTTAAGAGTTGCTATAACCCCGCTCTGATACCAATTGAAATTAGGAATAACTTATCAAGAGGGGGGGGTGAATGGACTTTTAAAAATTTCTTTTAATTCCTTTTTAGAATTCTTAAATTTATTTTATTTCTTTTAACCAATTTGTGACTTATTTGTTTAATTTGTTAAGCACTCAAGAACTTAGTTTCTTTATTTAATCCTTAACCATATAAACATCCAATCATTCAACCAAACCAATCAACTATAATTAGAAAGAAAACAAACAAGCCAATACACAACACTTATGTAACATAAAAACTCAAAATAGTTATTTGTTGATATTAGCCAAATTTGAACCAAGCCCTATAGTGAATGAGAATTTATGCTTGCTGATGTAAAGCTCTGTATAAATGAATCCAGTCACTCTTTCCAAATATTTAGAATTCAAATAAACTCTTGGTAAATTTATCTTTGGGATGTTAACCAAATAACGTACTCCCGTATGGTTTCCGTAAGATATGGTGTAACCAACGTACTCCCTTTCGGTTTTTGCAACCCAAATCAAAATTAGACTCTAAGTTTACTTGATTTTCAAATATGTGTAATATGTATAATTTAGATATTTAAAACATCTACACAGTTATATATGAACTGAAAATAAATAATAGGGAAAGAGAGAGTGAGACGGGGAATTTTACGAGGTTCGGCTTACACCCAGCCTACGTCCTCGCCTTTGGCAAACCACCAAAGGATTCACTAAACCTGTTCCATTGACGGGTGGAACAAAACCTTTACAAGCGATACCCCACGCTCAAACACTCCTTCACTAGACTAGAGCCTGTCTCTCCAAATGATGTCCCCTCGTTCGGTCACTCCTTTAGGCTAGAGTCTGCCTCTCTAAGCAATATCCCCTTGCTTAGGCAACGATCCAAACAATCCCTGAAATCGTCAATTTACAAGAAAAATAAAAAGAATAGCTGTGTACAAGAAACACTCTCTAAAAAGAGCAAGTTAGTACAAGTTCAACACTATATACTTCAATGTAAAATGTCAATATGAAATAGAATGAAGCTCAAGTGTAGAATTCACCAATATCCTTCTTAGATGAGGATTAGCAGCAGGAATTCAGAGAAGGAAAGATTAACACTTCAGAATATCTTAGCAAAAGAGTTTTGCAATAAGTGAACAAGAGAACTTGTAAGAAAAAGAGTGCTTTCAGCTTCTCAAAACATATTTTTCAATTCTTGGTGTGTTTTGATTTGCAAAACCATGTATTTATATGCTTTCAAACAAGTTTCCTTGTTGTAAAAGTTTCCTTAGAGAGTTTCCCAAATTGTTAGAAAATTTGGAGCTCAAAACGGCTATTATTTAAAATATTAGAATTTAAAAATTTGCTCGTTGAACAGTGTTCAGATGTTTGAAGAATCATGTTTAGTCATCTAAAGTTCTTGAAACCCTTTAAAAAATGAACTAGACACAAGGTCAGATGTTTGAAGAGAGGGTTCAGACGTCTGAAGTGTTGAGTTCAGACGTCTGAACAGCTACTGCATGTTTCAAATTTGTCCCAAAAAATCTTCAGACGTCTGAAGTGTCAAGTTTAGACATCTGAAGTGGTTCTGTGTGCTATTCAGACAGCTGAAGTTCCTCCTGTGAACAATGTTCAGATGGTTGATAGCTGTGACCCTACTTCAATATTTTGCTCATAAAGTTTTTTGTATAACTCCAAATTAGGTGTTCTTTATGTCAAAAGAAAGCTAAGAGAAAATCCTACAACTTTCATGTTGAATATATTTTAAAATAAGAAAGTTTTGATAGATAAATATTCACCTCAATGCGGATGTATAAAAACTGACAGCATTTGGAAAAACTCTTTTTGGTATTTTTCATTCCAAAAATAATTCTAACCTTTTTAAAATAATTTTTGACCTTATACAAATATTTTTCAAGTATTTTAAAAGGTATCTAGGTCCAATAAGTTAACCTAAGAGTTTCAAAATATTTCAAACGATATTATAAACATTAAAGCTCTTACATGAGACTTCTAAGACATTAACATTCTAGGTTCTTGAGTTTTCATGCTTTATCCTTGGATTGAGTCCATCTTTTCTTCAAGCTTCCATATTCTTTGAGCTTTCTCACTTTTGACTTTAATATTCTTTGGCTTTCAAAAGCTCATTCATGTCCTTATAAGGTTTAATATATCATCTTTAAATCCATGCTTTGACTCATTTAAGCTTTATTTGATCCTTGTGAGCACTTTGACCTTACTTTCTCATATATGAGCCCTGAAATATCATTACTCACACAAATACATTAAATTTTACTTGTTTGTTAGTATCAAAACAAGATAATAAGATTTTAAACCTTATAAGGCCAACAAAAAAAAAAAGAGGCTGAGAATAAAACAAAAGGAGAGGCAAAGAGCATTGAAATTAGAAAAAAAAAGAGTGGTAAAAATGAGGGAAAAACAACGAGAGAGGAAAAAGTGAGTTTGTATGCAAAAGAAAAAGAGCGTATGAAAGCTTTTTATGCACAAAGACCTCTAGTTGTACTTATGTACAAGGAGGCATATTTGAGCACTAACGAACTCACCCCTTCCTTGCCTAGTACTGTTGTTTCTTTATTGTAGGAATACAAGGATGTCTTTCCTGTGGACGTGCCCAATGGTTTGCCACCAATTAGAGGAATTGAGTATTAGATTGACTTCATGCCCGGGGCTATGATTCCTAACCGTCCAGCCTATAGGAGCAGCCCCGAGGTGACTAAGAAACTTCAAAGACAAGTTAAGGAGCTGCTTACCAAGGGGCATGTGAGGGAGAGCATGAGTCCGTGTGTGGTATATGTGCTATTGGTACCGAAGAAAGATAGATCATGAAGGATGTGCGTCGACTATAAAGCCATCAATAAAATCACTGTAAAGTATCACCATCCTATTCCTAGACTAGATGACATGTTAGATGAACTTCATGGCTCTTGCATCTTTTTTAAAATTGATTTAAAAAGTGGCTACCATCAAATAAGAATGAAACCGAGTGATGAATGGAAAACTGCATTTAAGACAAAGTACGGTTTGTATGAATGGATGGGTATGCCCTTTGGTCTAACCAATGCACCTAGTACTTTCATGCGCTTAATGAATCATGTGTTGCGTGCATTTATAGGCAGATTTGTTATTGTCTACTTTGACGACATCCTAGTGTATAGCAAGAATCTTGATGATCACTTGGATCACTTGAAAGGTGTACTGGATGTTCTTAAAAAGGAAAAATTGTTTGCTAACCTAAAGAAATGTAATTTTTGCGTGGAAAAGGTTATTTTCTTGGGTTATATGGTGAGTGCTAAAGGCGTAGAAGTGGATGAGGAAAAGATGAAAGCAATAAAAGATTAGCCAACACCTAAATCTGTGACTAATGTACGTAGTTTTCATGGGTTGGCTAGTTTTTATAGGCGATTTGTGAGAGATTTTAGCACCATTGCTGCACCTTTAACTGAAGTGATAAAAAAGAACGTGGGGTTTAAATGGGGTAATGCACAAGAACATTCCTTTAAAATGCTTAAAGATAGGTTATGTTCTGTTCCATTGTTGCTTTTACCTGATTTCACTAAAACTTTTGAGATTGAATGTGATGCCTCCGGGATTGGTATTGGAGCTGTTTTGATGCAGGATAAGCGTCCCATTGGATATTTTAGTGAAAAGCGCAATGGGGCAGCATTGAACTACTCCACGTATGATAAAGAACTATATGCCTTGGTGAGGACATTGGAGACGTGACAACACTACTTGTGGCCTAAAGAATTTGTGATCCACTTTGATCATGAATCATAAAGCATTTGAAGGGGCAAGGTAAGCTAAATCACCGCCACGCCAAATGAGTAAAGTTCATCGAAACCATCCCATATGTCATTCAGTATAAGCAGGGGAAAGAAAATGTCATGGCTGATGCGCTTTCTCGCAGGTATGCCTTAATTACTACACTTAGCACTAAGTTATTGGGTTTTGAGTACATAAAGGATTTATATGCTAAAGATTCTGATTTTGCTAATGTGTATGAGACATGTGATAAAGTTGCGTTTCATAAATTCTATAGGAATGATAAATATTTGTTTAGGGAGAATAGACTTTGTGTGCCTAACTGCTCCTTAAGAGAATTGCTTGCACGAGAGTCACATAGCGGGGGTTTGATGGGACATTTTGGGGTACAAAAGACTTTAGATATTCTATGTGAACACTTCTTTTGGCCACACATGCATAGAGATGTAGAGAGAGTGTGTTCTAGATGCATTTCATGTAAACAAGCTAAGTCTAAGGTCTTACCTCATGGCCTTTATACTCCTTTTCCTGTACCTAGTGAACTTTGGGTAGACATTTCAATGGATTTCATATTAGGTTTGCCTAGGTCCAAAGGGGGTATGGACTCTATATTTGTGGTGGTTGATAGATTTTTTAAAATGGCATATTTTATTCCTTGCCATAAAATTGATGATGCCACAAATATAGCCAATTTATTTTTTAGGGACATTGTGCGATTGCATGGCATTCCTAGGACAATTGTGAGTGATAGGGATGTTAAATTCCTTAGCTACTTTTGAAAGGTTTTGTGGGGAAAGTTAGGAACTAAGTTATTGTTTTCTACTACTTGTCATCCTCAAACCGATGGTCAAACCGAAGTAGTTAATTGGACTTTAGCTACCTTATTGCGTGTGGTCATTCAAGGGAATTTAAAATTATGGGAAGGATGCATACCACTTGTTGAGTTTGCTTATAATAGAACTGTGCATGCTTCTACTAATTTTTCTCCATTTGAAATTGTTTATGGTTTTAATCCTTTGACTACATTGAATTTGATGCCGCTACCTGTGAATGAGATGGCTAACTTAGACGGGCGACACAAGGCTGACTTGGTGAAGAGGATCCATGAACAAGCACGACAACACATCGAAAAGAAGTACTGACAATATTCATCTCAAGCTAATAAGGGGCGCAAGTTCGTTATTTTTGAACCGTGAGATTGGGTATGGGTGCATATAAGAAAAGAGAGATTTCCTCCTAAAAGGAAAACAAAGCTACACCTGAGGGGTGATGGACCTTTTCAAGTGGTAGAAAATATCAATGATAATGCATACAAGTTGGATCTACTGGGTGAGTATAAGGTCAATGCAACTTTCACGTTTCTGATTTATCCTTTTTTGATGTAGGTGATGATTCGATGATGAATCTTTTTGAAGAGAGGGGGAATGATATGAACCCACAAGCTTTGATTGCACACGATGATCTGCACATCACAAGAGCTAGAGCCAAGAAGGTCAAGGAGGCTATGCAAGGACTAATCGAGAAGTTGCTTGAGCAAGAGTTAATGAAGGCCATGGACACCAAAGAAAATGACTTTCTTGAAGAGCCTAAGATGGTAAATTGTCTAAAGACGTATGGAGCTGGAACCTTAAGCCAATAAGGGTTGTTTGAGGAATTTTTATGGACTAAATAGTGGGCCAATTGTGTCAATTAAGGATGACATATGACTTGCACATGTTTCATTAAATGACATGACATGCTTAAGGTTATATGGGGCTATTTTATTGGCCAGATTGATGTCACGGCCTTTTTTTATTGGTCGAACTGAAGTCATGGGTTTCTTTTATTTTCTATAAGTAGCAAACTCTCTATTATATTAAAGGAAGATTATTTTTTGGTTGAATACAATTACAAGTGAGGTTTATTTCTCTTCAAGTTCTTCATTGAACTTTCATCGAACTTATCAAAGGTGCTACCTTTGTGGTGTTCATCCATTAATTTGATATTTTTGTTTGTGCTTCACGTCAAGCAATAGGTCAAGGATCCACTGCCATGTTGAATCTTATTTTGGGTTTGAGGTTTTGATAAATTTGATTTGGGGTCTCCGGACGTTCATTATTGGGGTTCCGTATCACCTAATCTCCTGGACGTTCCTCGGTCTAATCCAATTCACTACCGCATCAATCTTACTAGGATCCACAAAAATTCCGTCTCCTGAGATAACATGCCCCAAAGACACAACTTTCTTGAGCCAAAAGTCACATTTACTGAACTTTACATACAACTTCTTTTCCCTGAGTATCTATAAGACCTGTCTCAAATGTACCTCATGCTCCTCATAGCTCCTCGAATAGACCAATACATCATCAATAAAAGCAACAAACTGGTCTAAATATGGATGGAAGATCCTATTCATCAAATCCATAAATATCGCAAGAGCATTCGTCAGACCAAATGACATAACAAGGAATTCATAATGCCTATATCTGGTCCTGAAAGCTGCCTTCGATACATCTTCTGCTCTCACCTTTACCTGATAGTAGCCTGACCTGAGGTAGATCTTATAATACACCCGTGTACCCTGGAGCTGGTCAAACAAATCATCTATACGGGGTAGATGATACTTATTCTTGATGGTCATTTTATTAATCTCCTTGTAGTCTATGCACATCGTCATAGACCCGTCCTTTTTTTTCACGAACAGTATTGGAGCTCTCCATGAAGATACACTAGGTCGTATGAAACCCTTATTAAGCAAATCCTGCAACTGATCTTTTAATTCTGCTAACTCTACTGGCACCATTCGATATGGTGCTTTAGAGATCGACATTGTACCTGAAAATAGATCAATAGAGAAATCTACCTTACGATTAGGTGGCAAACTTGGTAATTCATCTGGAAACACATCTGTAAATTCTTTCACTACAGACGTGTTAAGAAGCTTCAATTCATTCTCTGAAATTTCTTTTACAAATCCTTGACAACCACTCAAGAGCAGTCTCCTCGCCTGAACAGCTGAAACCATTTGAGATAGAGATTGCACTCGTGACCCTGTAAATCTGAGTTCTAGTCTTTCTGGCGGTCTAAAAATTACTTCTCTCGCATGATAGTCTATACTGGAAAAATTAGTTACTAGCCAATCCATGCCAAAAATAATATCAAACCCGTACATGTCTAGCACTACCAAATCAGCAGATAGAATCCTTCCCTGAACATCAACTAGACAACCACGTAGTGCTTTACTACATCTCACTATTGACCCGATCGGTGTACCTACTAAGAATTCAACATCTAGTGATTGTGTTTCGGCCCCACACAATTTAACACACCTCGAAGATGTGAACGAGTGTGTGGCACCTGAATGAAATAATGTAATAACTTTAAATAAAAACATATTAACCATACCTGTCACCACGTCGCCGGCTGCCTCAGCATCACCCGACGTCAGAGCAAAGACCTTAGCTGGAGCCATATTTCTCTGTTGGCCTCCACGTGGCACCTGGTAGCCTCCTTGAGCAGGTCTAGAAGTAAGAGTAGCACCAATATGAGCCTGACAGTCCCTCATCATATGCTCTGACTCCCCACACCGGTAGCAAACACCTCGTCCAGCACGACACTCCTCCAGGTGTCTCTTCCTGCAAGATGGGAAAGTTGGAGATGGCTGCACACCCTGAAAACCGCTATTCCCGGTCTCCTGCCTCCGATATCTGTAGTAGCCACTTCTTTTCCATGAACCACGACCGACTTCATGCTGGGAACCAAAAGGTGTGGATCTCTTATTCTGTCTCTGTTCCTCAGCCTCCAATCGTTCCCCAACCTCTGCTATAGTGACCCTATCCACCAATTCAGTAAAATCCTGTAACTTCAATATTGACACCTGCTTATGTATTTCTCTCCTCAGATCTCTCTCAAACTATCGTACCTTCTTTGCTTCATCTGGTATGATGTACAGGGTGAAGCGAGATAATTCGATGAACCTCGCTGCGTACTACTGTACGGTCTGCTGTCCCTACTTCAGATTCAATAACTCCTCTATCTTAGCTTCCCTGGATGAAGTCAAAAAATACCTGTCGAAGAATATCTCCCTGAATCGCTCCCTTGTCATCTCCACAAGTACTGTCCTCTGCTGCTTTAGGAGTTTCACCGGAGTCCACCATCTCTCGGCTTCCCCAGTCAATCTGTAGGTAGCAAACAACACCCTTTGCTCCTCTAAACACTGCAGCACTACAAATATTTTCTCTATCTTCTGCACCTAGTTTTCAATGAATGCAAGATCTGTTCCCCCTGAGAAAGCCGGAGGATTCATCTTTATTAATTTCTCTATCGAGCTATCGTGACCCGCCGATAGACCACCCTGTTCCCTTGAGCTCTTGGCAATTTCGGCCATAACTTGTTGTGCCACGCTACTTAAAATTGCATCTGAATCACCACTCGCAGCGCTTGAGGGTCCAGCACCCTTAATCCCACTGGCATGGGCACTACTTCCACCAGCGTCCATCTTGAAAAATAAATAACTTAACTCAGAACCCCTTCACTATACATATCACCCAACTAATATAGTATATACTCCTAATTAATTCATCTCTCCTGATTTTAATTCAAGGTTCAATCCTGCAACTTAGATACCCAACCCGACGATAGTTTACCATGACTTTCCTGAAATCGTTACCCTAGGAAAATCACACAAACCACCACGTAAGTCCTGCATCTAGACTACAAATTCAGACCTCAAATTCCTTTATCCTATACTCTAGTATTATTACTGCTGCATTCTAGAGTCTACATAACCTAGTTTCTTAGGTTCTGATACCAAACTGTAACGACCTGCTTAAATATTCATATAATAAAACATAATTAATAACAAAGTCAACCCGAACCCGTGGGTAACGAGGACACTTGTCTTTCAAAGCGGAACCTAAGCAGCAGTAAATGTAAAACACCATCATCATAACCACAAAAGATATAATACCAGAGTTAACTATAATCCATAAGTATGGCGTTTATATACATCTCCCAAAATACAAAACATATATGCATATCTGTTTGCATAAACGTATACCTTTATAATTTAATAAATCATACTAATAATAACTGTCTGGTATAACTAATAATACTGAAAACATACTCAGGATGAATAGCTAGCTGATGTCATGTATTACCCCCTATGACGGGTTGTGCAGTCCGAAGGTGGGACCCGACAATGGCTGGCTGACCACTGCCAAGTCAAAAATGTCTATAAGTATGATGTGCCTGCCACACCCTGGTCTGGACTGCCAGGTGGACGTTTACAACTCTACATTGAAAGCCACATCGACTATTCATCTCCCAGCCCGTCGTGGGGTGATTAGCACCAATCTGAACATAGATATCTGATCTATATAGTTACGGTACCGTGCTCCTGAAACTTAAGTAAACTAACATTCAGGTTCTGATAACATATAATACTTGATAATATAGCATTTAACATAAAAAAAAATTGGTAGCATTTTCTATAATTCATAAATACGGCCTTGTGCCGAAGATTTCATAAATACAACCTCGCGCCGAATATTTCATAAAAACCATTTTGAATAAATAAATTAATTATTATGTATTTTATAAAATCATAATGTACTGTATTATTTCATAACTCCTGAAAACATGATTTACTCGTAAAATTACTATAACATAATACTTGTCATGTAAAATAATATTCATACTACACATTATTGAGTAAAATCATACATTTCATTCTAAAATTTCATTTCCTGTATAACAACAATATTTTCTCAAATATGCATTTTCTCAATAATATAATATATCACATGCTTTCCCGAAAATTAATTTGCTAAAAAATAATACTAATTTGCATAAAAAATTAACTGCTTTAGTTCATTCCCTTACCTGACACTGGAGAGAAACCCCCTAAAAATTTCGGTCCTACACTCGCAGGGTTCCCCATTCAACTCCCTAATATTTTCACGTGAGTATCATTTCCTATAACTGCGAAAAGATCAAATTTGGCATAAAAAGTCTTACCTCAACTCTGGGATAAACTTCAACTTGCTTCCACCAATGATCTGTTCCGGAAGATTTGGAGAGAACTTCTCCAGGAGCCTTGTGGTGGTCTCATATCGTCGATCCGACGAATAAAGGAGCCAAAATCGAAGAGAGAGGAGAGAGAAATTGTAAGGAGAGAGAGGGAGTGATTTTTTGATTTTCTTCTACGTAAAACCGAGCTTTTGCACTATTTATAGAGCTGGATTCGTCAACAATACATGTCACCTCGTCAACGAGCCCCTGAAGAGTTTCGTCAACGAATCTTCACCCCTCATCGACAAAATTCAAAATTTCCAAAACCCTCCTTGGTATTTTCTCGTTGACGAGACATACCCTTGTCGACAAGTCTAATTGCCGCGTCGTCAACAAAGTCCACTGCACCCTCTTTTCTATTACCATTTTCCTCTCTCTTAATTATTATTTAAATAGCATTATACTTCCGGTCATTACAGTACGTGTACTTTATATTTCCGTAATTTATTTTTGGCACTTTTATTTTTAGCACATGTATGTTGTATACTTGATTCATTATATGTTGTACATGTGTTGATTGAGTTTATAATTGCATAGACATGCCCTAGGTTGCGTAATACTGTTAGATTAGTTTAACCTGGGAGGAAATTTTTAAATACCCAATTTACCCCCCTTTTGGGAATACACCAAAGCTAACAATTGGTATTAGAGCCTCGTTGCACTAGGCTTAACAACTTTTGTAAAAGATCGCAATGACTCACATTGGTGTATTCCCATTTGGAGAGGGACAATCACCTTTGAGTCCTCCTTTGTTTTGTGGTGTAAATTACACCCATTGAAAATTTTGAATGAGCATATTTATAAAATTTATGAATTAGAGGACTTGACAGGTGATTGATAAGAGAATTTGTATGCCCTTTAATGAAAATGATACTAATATGCATGCAAATTCATATACCATGGAATTATTATATTGTGCTTTAGATTCTAATATTCTTCATGAGAGTATGGCATGTAGTTGTGCATAGGAGATCTAGGTTGAGTTGGAAAAAAAATATGGAGAGACCTAGGAAAAGGAGATTGCCACTCTCGAAACTCCGAGATCAGATGATCTGGTAGTGGCAAATCATGAGCTAGTAATCAACGAGGAGTTATATGATTCACCTCCTATTTCAGTTTGTTATGCAGGTGATGATTCTTAGGTTGATTGTTGTAAAATATCATATGTTGAATCATCTATCAAACTTTGTGAAAATACTGCTGTTGTTGCATGCAATGATTTATATGAAAACTATTGTGTTAATTCTTATGATGAATTATGTGCTAAATTGAATAATAAAAGCATTTGTTCGTATTAAAAAATAGAAAAGACTGTATTGAAAATGAATAAATTTCTAGTTAAGTTATCTAAGCAAAAATCATTTCTAAAAAATGAGAATAAAAGGATAGCAATGCAATTAGAAAAATTAAAAGATCATCATGCTATTCTTGAAAAGAAAAAAATTGAAAAGATATTGAAAATAATCTACAAGAAGGGAGAAATGGGAGATAAAAATCCCTAGGTTTTAAAAAGAAAATTCGTTTAAAAAAGGGTTCAAAATCACTTAATAAATCCCATATAAATTTTTATGCCTCATCGAGCAAAAATAAGAATTGTAAGCATAATCTTTCAAGTATTTACAAATCCTGCTTACACTATAAAAGAAAAGGGATTAGTGGGTTTAATTATTTAGCTAGAGGTTCCAAAGGCATGGAAAAAGAAATGAAATGGATAATTAGTAAAGCAACCCCGTAGGACCTAAAGTGAAATGGTTCTAAATTAACTTTACATAAATATTTTTAATCTTCCTTAGTTCCTAGGTTTAAGGGGTAGTGATGACTATAGGCTCGGGAAGTGGTGCATGCCTAAAATTCCAAATCTTAGTATATGTAATCAATATACACTATTGCCATTCTAAGAATCATAAGATAACCAAGGCAATACAAAAATTGAATAAAATCCACTTTCAAAATGGACAAAGCATTTTTGTTTGGTAAATAATTCAAAATGCTTAACTTATACTTAAATGTAAACATTTTAAGTTAAGCATACATTGTCCATCGCACAAGCTTGTGGTTTAGGGAATCCATATCACACTATATATCATTTAATCCTAAACCCATCCTTGAACTTAAAAGCCTTGAACAAGTAGCAGTCATTACTCCAGGCTTCAGCACTAATGATCACAAATGCCTATTATACAAGTGCTTGTTTAAAAGACATCCCTCGTAATCAAATTTTGAGGTAATCAGTAAGGGAATCAAAATGTTTCCTTTGAGCTTAAAATATAAAAATCTTATAATCTTGGTTCAGTATCTCCTCCATAGGATATCTCTACCTTACCACGATCATATCTAGTAGAGATTTGTCCTTTCAGTGGGTCATATCCTTGCTTATAGTTATAATCATATCTAAAGGATACATCCCATTCATCAAAGAGCAATATTCAAAAATTCATATACTCCTAGCTGCTCTTTGCCAAAAAGGTGTTAACATATTAACTAGCACGAAAACATTTTGAAAAATATTCTACTACTACCTAAATACTCTTCTGAACCAAATAAAAATTTGATCCCTAAGAGCATTTGGTCAAATTCCTTTCATAAGCTCTCAAACATTAAATCAAATCCATTAGAGCTTCAGCTTTGTAAATTAAGTTAAATGGCTAATATGATTGTTATTGGTTTCAACATATATGAAAATGCAATAACTGAGAAACCTATGGATGAACCTTAAAGTTTAATGCCATTTGAACTTGTGCCTCTCACACATATTGAGATTCATAAGAAAAGAGGCAAGATAGGCTTAGCACACAGAAATGATATTTATTGTGACTTTTTGGTCTGTTAAGCCTATAATCAAAATGCCAAGTTTATATCATTGAATACCCTTAACTCACTTGGCCAAGAAATTTAAAGCATATGATGACATAAAATGAGAAGAGTACATAATTGAGGAGGAGCATTTATCCTTCATGACTATATAAATTTAAATACTCTCATATCCTTATATTGTTTATGCCTTTATGTTTATCTGTGTATAGCATTGCAACACTATCCATGATTTAATAAATGGTTAAAATTTCTTTGATGGATAGTTGATGTATTTTTCTAGCACGAACCACTATTGAGCTATATTGAATATCTTGGGTTGATTATACTACTGGATTGCATGCTTGTATTGAAAGCCTCCTGCATGGAGGATGCAATTGATGTGAATTGCATGCTGATAGTGGATATAGGTTCTCGTGTGCCTCGAATTGAATTATAAATTGCTTATTTGAACCTATCAGGTACAAGTTTTATGGGAAAATACCCAGTTTACAGACGACATGCTGTTGAAATTTCAATAGACTTTTCCCAACATAAAACCTTATCCAAAGATGATTATAATAAAATTAAAGTTAAAATATTTTTGAAAGGATGAATGAAAATCAATTAAATAATTAAAATTCATCCTGACATAATCATAAGATATTTGGAGGAGCTCAGCTCCATCCCTATAGAAAAGGCTCAAAGAACTCATATGTATCAATTCACTCATCAAAATATTGAGGCTCTTATGATATCTTTGAACATTATATCCTGCTCTTGAAGTTCTATGATTTGATATGGAATGTTCTTGGGTTATGAACATTATTGCATGCCTCAATATATACTCTCTGATGCATCTATGGTCTAAAGTGGCAACTATACTAATCAAGTGACAAATGTAATTAACAAATACTCAGTATAGTTGATTTTAAAGATTTAGATTGATGATTTATACTATTAGGCATAATGAAATAATTCTTTATCTAGTATGAGCAACTTATTGTATCTAAGCATGAATTCAAACCGATAGGGGGAGCATCTAAAATTAAATCCCAATCTGTTATGTTCTCCAACATCTTCAGCTTAGATTTGGCTTGAACTTTTTGTGGTATGTGCTTAATTGTTAGGATTTTATTGAATTTTTTAAAATGAAAATATATTGATTTGCCACAAATTGTTTGTGTTTGCCAGTGATCTTGCATTTAAATTGTCTGAAATTTTTAGGATCTATATGGTTATCATATTCTGGTTATCTTATGAAATTATGCCTAAATGCTAAACCAAAACATTGATGTGCCTAAATGCTAAACCAGAACATTGATGCTTGCTTGTGCCTTATTTTAAAAGATCTCTTTTCAGTAAGCAACCTCAGTACCTTTTTGCAAAGATCATAAAGGGAATATATATTCATTCTATACATATGTATATTTTTTAAAATTTCATAACTGGTTTGATAACTTCACATGTAAATGCATGCAAACTTGTTAGACTATGTCTATGCTCAAACCAACTATTTATTACCATATGTTGTGCGCTTTAAACTCAAATATTCCATAGGTCTTATGATATGTTTCAATTGCATTGGTTTGTGTATATTTATGGTCTAACCGTGTTTTCATGTCATTTAAATAATTTAAATAACCAATTTTATTATTTGTGTGCTTTATTGCTGAGATTATCTTTGTCATTCATTTTGCATTGTATGACTATTCTATCTCTTGAATGATTGAAAATTATATCTCTATTTTATGTCTTGATCATATTGGATTGATTGAGTTGCTTATCATGGCAAAATTGTATTCTCATACTCAATCAGGTTGTTGAAATATATATTAAATAAAGCCACTCAACAACACAACTTAAAACATCCTTCATTTGTTATCATCAAAACAAGATTGAAAAACCCAGTTAGGCCAACAATCTCCCCCTTTTTTATGATGACAAACAAGGAGCAAAGATGAGGGTTCCTATGAAAGCTCCCCCTTACTATAAGCATTATTTCAATTAAATACTCAACATAACTATTTCTACTCATCATAAATTCATCATAAGTTCAAGGTACATATCATCTACATATCATTTATCATAAGTTCAAACATAAGTTCAAACATACATCATATAAGAGCATATTACACATCATCTTTGCTACGTTTCACAATCTCTCCCTCTTTGGACATCATTCAAAACAAGGGGAAAGAG
This sequence comes from Malania oleifera, assembly GCF_029873635.1. NCBI lineage: Eukaryota > Viridiplantae > Streptophyta > Magnoliopsida > Santalales > Ximeniaceae > Malania > Malania oleifera. The sequence goes on along the minus strand of NC_080420.1, from coordinate 52,546,977 downwards.
TTAGGCCATAAGTATAAGCAAAGTAATCAAACGGAGTAAGAATGGCTCGGGTTTTATAAACAAACCTAGGGTTTTTCCATCAGTCAGTCGGGTGACCTCAGGGTTAGTTGGTTGATTGCTCTCTGTTTCAGGAAGAATAATTCAGTCAGTCGGCTGGGCCTTTGGTCAGTCGACTGAATGTAAGTGTTTCTTTAAATTTTTTCCTTTCACTCAGTTTCTTTACTATGTAATAGACCAAACTCTCTTCTAATGGTTATAAATCTATCTTCTGAGAGAGATTCAATAAGGATATCAGCCCATTGATCATTTGTATTGATAAATTCTAGAATGATGTCTTCTTTTTTAACATGATTTCTTAGGAAGTGATGTCTTATGTCAATGTGCTTGGATCTTGAGTGTGAAATAAGATTTTTAGATATATTTATCGCACTTGTGTTGTCACACTTAATTGGTATAATTATGTATTTCAAATTGAAATCTCTTAATTCCTGTTTCATGTACAGTGTTTGTGCACAACAACTCCCGACTGCTACATATTCAGCCTTAGCAGTTAACAAAACCATGAAATTTTGTTTCTTAGAGAACCAAGAGACTAAAGATCTTCCTAAGAAGTGGCATGTGCCACTTGTACTTTTTCTATCTATTTTACACCCTGCATAGTCCGCATCTGAATAACTAATCATTTCAAATCTGGTGTCCTTAAAATATCACAGTCCTAAGTCCATAGTGCCTATTAAGTATCTTAGGTTTCTCTTAATAGCTATTAGGTGTGATTCCTTAGGTGCTTATTGCAAATGTGCATACATACACACACTAAACATTATGTCGAGTCTACTGGCTATTAGATATAGTAGACTTTTAATCATACCTCTATAATACTTTGTGTCTACAGGTTTTTTCTTTTCATCTTTGTCTAGGCCGATGAAGATACTCATAGGTGTTCCTATGGGTTTACTATTTTCCATACCAAATTTTTGTATCATTTCTCTTATGTATTTTGATTGAATTAAGAAAGTCCAATGCTTGACTTGTTTAATTTGCAGTCCAAGAAAATAGTTTAACTCCCCCATCATGTTCATTTCAAATTCTTCTTGCATACATTTTACAAATTCTTTGCATATATATTCATTAGTAGCACCAAATATTAGATCATCTACATAGATTTGAATTAGGAGTATATCATCTTTCTTGCTTTTAATGAACAAGGTACTATCAATTTTTCCTCTCAAAAATCCCTTCTCAATTAGAAATCTACTATGTCTTTCATACCAAGCCCTAGGGGTCTGTTTTAATCTATACAAAGCCTTAATTAGTCTAAATACATGATTAGGATTTTCTATATTTTCAAAACCAGGGGGTTGTTCAACATATATCTCTTCATTAATATATCCATTTAAGAATGCATTTTTGACATCCATTTGATATAACTTAAATTCTTTGTAGGAAGCATAAGCTAACAACATTCTTATAGCTTCCATTCTAGCTACAGAGGCAGAGGTTTCATCATAGTTTAACCCTTCTTCTTGGTTATACCCTTTAGCTACAAGTCTACCTTTGTTTCTAATGACTATACCATTCTCATCATTTTTATTTCTAAATACCCATTTAGTTCCTATGATCGAATGATTTCAGGTTTGGGTGCTAATTGCCATACTTTACTTCTTTCAAATTGGTTTAATTCTTCTTGCATAACAATTATCCAAGAGTCATCTTTAAGGGTCTTTTCAACGTCTTTAGGTTCATCTTGAGATATGAATGCATAGTGATTGCATAGATTCTTTAAAGAAGATCTAGTAGTTACACCTCTAGATGGTTCACCTACAATTTGATCTTGAGGATGATCTTTTACATACTTCCATTCTCTTGGTAATTTAGGATTTTCTATAGGTTCATCTTTTGGTTTTTCTTCATTTATTTCCTTTTCTTCCTTGATTTCTATCTCATCCTCCTTTTTGAAAGTATCATCCTTTTCTTTATTTTTTTACTTTTCTTGAAAAAGGATTTGATTCATCAAAGTTTACGTGAATTGATTCAATTATGGTGAGTGTTCTTTTGTTATAGATCTTATAGGCCTTACTATTTGTAGAGTATCCTAGGAAAATTCCTTCATCTGATTTAGCATCAAATTTTCCTAAGTTATCTTTGTTATTGAGTACAAAACACTTACACCCAAAGACATGAAAGTAAGTTATGTTAGACCTTCTTCCTTTCCATAATTCATAAGGTGTCTTGTTTAGACTTGATCTAATAGAAACCCTATTAATTACATAGCAAGCCGTATTTACAGCTTCGACTCAAAAATACTTAGGTAAGTTATTTTCATTAAGAATAGTTCTTGCCATTTTTTGAAGAGTTCTAAAATTAGGAATAGCTTCCCAAGAGAAGGGGTGAATTGGATTCTTTTTTATTTTAATAATTTTTGAGCTTTACTTATGACACCAAAAAGAAAACACAATTAATAACTGATAATCACACCAAAAAAATACTGAAATTTAAATTTACAAGCCAATCAATTAAAATAAAACAATTCAACCATTCAATCAAGAATATTAGTACTTTTATCAATTTCCCTGTTGATGTTCCCAACCTTCTTTAGATAATCTCTTCGTATGCACTTCTCTTTATTAAGATTTTTACAGATTAACCAATGTACTCCCTTTTGGGTTTCCGCAAACGGTTAATCAAAACGTACTTTCTAAGTATCAAGAGTCTTTCTTTATTTTTAACTTTAGAACCTGCAACCTGCACTTTAAATCACACAACAGCAGCTTGTATAGAAAATAGGAAGTAAAGAAGAGAGAAAGACATAAGGTTTTTACGAGGTTTGGCTTCAACACAGCCTACGTCCTCGCCCTTGACAAAATACCGAAGGGTTCCACTATAGTAGTTCCATTATCGGGTGGAACAACGCCTGATTACAATCACTCCTTAGCCAAGGCCAGAGCCTACCTTCTCCAAACAATATACCCTTGTTTGGTCAACGATCCAACAACCTAGAATCGTCCAAAATCAATAATAGAGATATCAAGAAGCTGGTGTACAAGAGATGCTCACACAAAGAGCAGGTTAGTACAAATTGAAACTATGTACTTCAAAAGATAAATATCAAGAAAGAAATACACTTTTGAAGTTTAACAAGAATTTCACCAAATTCCTTTTCTCTAGATGAGAAATCAGTAATCTAACTTCAGGAATTGATGAGCAAGAATATCAAAATCACAGCACTTTCAGCTTACAAGAGATTGATCAAAGTAAGACTTTGACAGCAAGAGAGCTTGAGAAATTTTCAATGTTTGGTGTGTTTTTGATCTACAAAAACCATGTATTTATAGGCTTCCAAACAAGTTTCCTTGTTGCAAGAGTTTCCTTAGAGAGTTTCCCAAGTTGTTAGAAAATTTGGAGCTCAAAACGCTATATTTTAAAAATATTAGATTTTAAAATTTTTCCTATTGAACAGTGTTCAGATGTCTGAAGAGTCGAGTTCAATCATCTGAAGTTCCTGAAACCCTTTAAAAAATGAATTGGACACAGGGTCAGATGTCTAAAGAGATGGTTCAGACGTTTGAGGTGTTGGGTTTAGATGTTTGAAGTATCGAGTTCAGACGTCTAAACAACTACTGTCTATTTCTGTTTTGTCCCAGAAAATCTTCAGACGTCTGCACTTATTCTTCAAACATCTGAACATGAAGTTCATCCATCTGAAGTTACCACTTTAGTCATCTGAACTTAAAAGTTCAGACATCTGAACAGCCAAAAAGCCATTTTAGAAAATATTTTTCATCAAAAAATGATTTGCTCTGATTTTTAAAGGACTTGTTTCAATAATTCTAAATAGGTCTTTAGGTCCTCATAATCTCTTGGAAAAGCTTCACAACATATTTCAAACGATATTTTGCTTTGAAATACTTACAATATGTTTCCTAAGACTTTATATGCCATGCTTGAAATCCTTGGATATTTGCTTGAGCTAGCTTTATCTTTAAATGCCTTAGTTTCTCTCTTGATCATTTGTTAGTTTATCTTCCTTGATAACCCACACTTGATCTTGATCTTCACTTGCTCCATACTTGATCCATATTTCCTAAAACACAAAAACTCAACCTTTCCAAGTTAAATTGTCCTTTGTTTGTTATCACCAAAACTGATTGAAAGACTTTGTTTAGGCCAACAATCTCCCCCTTTTTGATGATGACGAACAAGGAGTAAAGATGAAGGTTTTATGAAAAATGAAGTACTCCCCCTTACTATAAGCATTAATAAGTAAGCCATGTAAATAGCCATGTAGATGAAGTACTCCCCCTTACTATAAGCATTAATAAGCAAACCATGGAAAGTTCATCATATATCCATGTCAGTTTAAGTTCACATAGTTCATCATATATCTCAGTTTAAGTTCATATGTGTCCATATATGTCAAGTTCATCTATTTTTTTATTTATTTTATCTTTACTAAGAACTCTCTCCCCCTTTGTCATTAGTAAAAAAGAGTAACAAGATTATGCAAAACCATCAAGAAGTCATTCTTATAACAAGATGTAGTCAATACTAAGTAGCATCTATAGATCAACTCAAAATATCAATACATAGAAGTTGCATGTGTACCCTTACAAAAATAGAAATGTGACACAAAAAGCTACATTGCATCATGATTACAGACATCTAAGGGACACAAGTCTTGATACTTTATTACAGACAAAAAGTTTCATAGTGACCTAAGCTAGGTAGTTTCTAACTATCCTAACCTTCCTCTTCAGAGCCATCTCCTTGCTCTTCTTCTTCATGGGTTCCTCCTTCTTCAGAATCTCCCTCTTTTTATGCAAAGTCATCATCATCATCATCTCCACTTTGAGGAGCGGAGCTAATATCCATGGGATCACTTCCCTTAGAAGATTTCGCATGATATTATTCTATATAAGTGACCCGCTTATCAAGTGATGTGACTTTTTCTTTAATGTTCTAAAGCCCAATGCATACTTTAGATGAAAAGCTGGAGAAATCCTTTTGGAAGGATAAGAACCATGAAGGTGTGTCATGTGATGAACCAAGATTCTGTGTAGAAGAAGATTGTGCTGCTGCTGATACTGGTGCTGAGGCTGAGGCTGAGGCTGACCCTGAGGTTGCGGCTGAGGCTGACCCTGAGTTTGCTGCTGAGGCAGGTGTTGCATGTTGAGTCCTTCCTGTTTTCAAGTACCATCCTGAACTCCCCTTGTCATACCCCATTTGCTTTAGGGAAGTCTCATTGAAAAGATCATATCAGATTCTCTTTATGAAGAATTCAGAACTATTGGTAATATGAAGATGATTAAAGAGAAGAGTAAAAATTCCTCCATAAGGAAGAGTAACTCAAGAAGATTCCAGTTTGGTCCACATCCACCTAATGATTAAATTAGCCAAGTTTAGTTTCTTTCCTTTAAGAAGACACCAAAGAACAAAACATTTAATATAGGAAAGTGATCAAAAGAACCTTGTTTAGGTATGATATTGTTTGAAATAAGTTTGTGTAGAATCTGGCCTTTTAAGTTTAATTGTTTGTATACCGGAGGATGCCCAAAATAAATAGGTTCATTTTCCATGATCATTGGAAGAAAAGCTTCAGGAGTGAATCCTTATTCTAGGATCCAAGACTGAGCAAACATAGGACAGTTAAAATCACCTAGAGTAATTTTAAAAATAGGAGACAATATTTTAGAATTCAGCAAAATTTTCTTTCCTTTAACTTCTGAAGAAAAAATCACATTTTCATTTGTCATATTAGCGTAGAAAATTTTGACAAGATCGGGAAAGCATCCTTTGGGTTGTTGGGTAATGAAATCAGACCAACCAATGACATGAAATAATGGAAGAATATCTGGAAACTCAGTATTGAAGAATGAAACATCCATAATTTTTCCTAAGATTGGTTTCTATAGTACTTAGTGAAGTACGATAACAGATTCGAGGCATGGAGATACTCGATTTTGGATGCCCTAGGTTTCGTGGGATGAATCTTTTAAGAGTAGAAGCTTCAGATTGAAGTGAGGATGAGAAAAGATGGAGAGGGAGGCGTTCGGATGGGTGGAGCAACTTACTTCAGAAGTCTGAAATTAGGGTTTAATCTGCTAGTAATATTTAAACCCTGTGACTTCAGATGTCTGAAGATTTCAAAGCCCAGAATTTGAAGAGACAGTAGGCTCCCAGACATCTGAAGTCCGAGGTTCAGTCATCTGAACCTGTTTGCTACAGTGTTCAGACGTCTGGGGTGTGAAGTTCAGACGTCTGAAGTGCAAAAGAATGTTGAAATTTCATTTCTAATATACTTCTCTACTATGAATTAGCCCAAGTTCTCTCCTAATATGTATAAATCTTTCTTCACTTAAGGGTTTTGTAAATATGTCAGCCCATTGATCACTTGTATTTATAAATCTTTCTTATATCTATATGTTTAGTTCTTGAGTGTGAAATTGGGTTTTTGGATATATTTATGACACTTGTGTTGTCACACTTTACTGGTATTGTTTTATACTCTAGATTGAAGTCTTTTAATTATTGTTTCATGTATAAAATTTGTGCACAACAACTTCTGGTTGCTATATATTCAGCTTCGGCAGTTGATAAGGCTATAGAGTTTTGTTTTTTTTAGAACCATGATACTAAGGATTGTCCTAGAAAGTGACATGTGTCACTTGTACTTTTTCTATCAATCTTACATCCGGTATAATCAGCATCGGAATAACTTATCATATTAAAATCAGTGTCCTTTGGATACCATAAACCTAGATCAAGTGATCCTACCAAGTACCTAAGAATTCTCTTAACGGCTGTTAGATGGGATTCCTTAGGTGCTGATTGAAATCTAGCACACATACACACACTAAACATAATATCAGGCCTACTAGTAGTTAAATATAGTAAACTACCAATAATTCCTCTACAGTGTGTTATGTCTACTTGTTTTCCTTTTTCATCTCTATCTAGACTTGTGAATGTACTCATAGGAGTTCCTATGGGTTTACTTTGTTCCATATCAAACTTTTTGAGCATATCCTTGATGTACTTAGTTTGATTTATGAAAGTTCCATTTTTAGCTTGTTTTATTTGTAGTCTTAGAAAATAAATATAAATTAGCTCCCCCATCATACTCATTTCAAATTCTTTTTGCATACATATGGCAAATTTCTTGCATAGATCTTCATTTGTAGCTCCAAATACAATATCATTCACTTATATTTGAACTATTAGCATATCTTTGTTTTTGGATTTAATGAATAAAGTACTATCAATCATTCCCCTTGTAAATTCATTTTTGAGTAGAAATTGACTTAACCTCTCATACCAAGCTCTTGGAGCTTGTTTTAAACCATAAAGAGCTTTTGTCAATTTGAATACATGGTTTGAATTTTTAGAATTTTCAAAACCTGGAGGTTGTTTGACATACACTTCTTCATTTATATATCCATTTAAGAATGCACTTTTTACATCCATTTGATATAACTTAAAATCCTTATTGGCTGCATAAGCTAGAAGCATCCTAATTGCTTCCATTCTAGCTACTGGAGCAAAAGTTTCATCGTAATCAATTCATTCTTCTTGATTATACCCTTGTGCTACTAGCCTAGATTTATTTCTTTCAACAACTCCATTTTCATCCTTCTTATTTCTAAACACCCATTTGGTTATTATAATTGATTTGTCTTTGGGTTTAGGTATAAGTTCCTACACTTGACTTCTTTCAAATTGATTTAGTTCCTCTTGCATAGCTATAATCCAAGAATCATCATTTAAGGCTTCTTCAATGTTTTTGGGTTCATCTTAGGATAAAAAGGCATAATGGTTGCAAATATTTTTTAGTGAGACTCTAGTAGTTATTCCTTTCAATGTTTCACCAAGAATTAGTTCTTTTGGGTGATTTTTATCATATTTCCATTCTTTAGGAAGTTTCAGATTTTCTGTAAGGTTTTCATTTGGAGTATCATTATTATTTTCTTCTTTTATTTCAAGGTCTTCTTCTTTTTGTGGAGTATCTTCTTTTTCATCATTCCTATCTTTAATATCATGATCATTTGATTCATCAAAAGTTATGTGTATTGATTCCATAATGGTAAAAGTTTTTTTATTATAAACCTTATAAGCTTTACTATTTGTAGAGTAACCTAGGAAGATACCTTCATCCGACTTTGCATCTAACTTTCCTAAATCATCTTTAGTGTTAAGAATAAACATTTGCATCTGAATACATGAAAGTATGAAATATTAGGTTTTCTACCTTTCCAAAGTTCATATGGTGTTTTGTCTATTTTTGATATTATTGATACCCTATTTATAATGTAGCATGCTGTATTTACAACTTCTGCCCAAAAGTATTTAGGTAAATTATTTTCATTAAGCATTGTTCTTGCCATTTCTTGTAGAGTTCTATTTTTCCTTTCTACAACTCCATTTTGTTGTGGAGTTCTAGGTGTTGAAAAATTATGAGTTATTTCATGTTCATTACAAAATTTATCAACTTCTTTGTTTTTAAATTCTCTACCTTGGTCACTTCTAAAGCTTGTTACATTATAGTCCTTCTCATTTTGTAATTTCTTGCGTAAGGTTATTAATAGATTACAAGCTTCATATTTGTTTGCTAGAAATATTACCTAAGTAAATCTTGAATAATCATCTACTATTACAAAAGCATATTGTTTACCTCCTAAGCTTAAGGTTCTAGTTGGACCAAATAAGTCTAGGTGCAAGAGTTCTAGGGGCCTTTTGGTGGATATGAATTTTTTCTTTTTGAAGCTTGTTTTTACTTATTTTCCCTTTTGACATACATCACACATCTTGTGTTTTATGAATTTAGTATTTGGTAGTCCTTTTATAAAATTTTTCTTTAATAATTTGGATGGTAGGTCCATGCTTGCATGTCCTAGTTTCCTATGCCATAACCAACTTACTCCATTCATAGCTGTCAAACAAGTTATGTTTTGATTTGCTAAGTTCTCAAGATTTATGCAATAAACATTATTTATTCTATGACCTATAAACAAAGTTTCTTTGTTTTTAGGATTTTGGATAACACATTTTTCTTTCATAAATATTATTTCGAACCCTTTGTCACTTAGTTGACTAATACTTAAAAGATTATGTTTTAGTCCTTCCACTAATAGCACATTATCTATAGTGAGTGAAGGTTCTTTACCAATTTTTCTGATACCAATGATTTTACCTTTGACATTGTCGCTAAAGGTGACCTTGGTCTTGTCACCGATCATGTGCCTTGAGCACCCGTTGTCCAAGTACCATTTATCTGTTGACGTTGTAGTCCTAAAGCAAACCTACAATGAAGGATACTATGTGTTAGTTTTTAGAACCCAAATTTTTTTGACTTTCTTTGTTTTGTTATTAGTTCCACCATTGGCTTTCCATTTTCCTTGAACTTTAACATACTTTCTTTTTAATGGGCAATTAAACATTACATGACCTTTATTCTTGTACATATAGCAAGTGGTGTGTTCATATTTGTTGTTTGATGAAGTGCTAGCATAGTACTTAGCTTCCTTAACAAAGTATCTCATGTATAACTCTTTATTCCTTTTATTTGCTTTACCGTTGTAGCCTATTCCTTCTTTGTTCCCATGAAGTCTTTGCTGTCCAATCATCTTTTCAAAGTTTTCTTTACCTTTGGTAAAGTTATAGATAATCTTTTCTTTATCCTCAACTACCTTTTTAAGTTCATTTATTTCTAGATCCTTTTTATTCAACTTATCTTTATGACTTTTATCTAACTCTTGTTTTGCTATATTTATTTCTTCTTCCAACTTCTTAATACAGGCATTTCTTTCTTTTTCAATAGCTTTGAATGATTCAAGTTGTTTCACTAGTTCTTGATTTTGATCTTTCAAAGTTATATTTCTTTTGGATTTTTATGAATCTTTTATGTAGTGAAAATAACTTAGCTTATAATTCCTTATAAGAAGGCAAGCTATCACACGACTCATCATAAGACTCATTTTGAGATTCGGTTGAAGAGTAGTAAGAATTTACCTCTTCGTCATTTGCCATGAAGCATATATTTGCCATCTCTTGTTCACTTGTTTCGATTTCTGTTTCGCCGGAGCTTGAGTCATCCCAAGTAGCCTTCATAGCTTCCTTCTTTTTCTTCTTGCCTTTTTTGAACAATGGGCGGTCCAGTTTGATGTGCCTTAGTTTTTTGCAATGATAGCATATTGGTGGTTCATTCTTACCTTTATTTTCTATCCTACTTGTCTCTCATTTTTTGGGTTTCTTTTTATTGAACTTTTTAGGAAACCTTTTATTCCTTCTGTAGAATTTTCCTAGTCTCTTAGTAATGAATGCTAATTCATCTTTATCTAAGTCACATGTTTCATTTTTTTCTTCACTAGTGTTGTGGCTAGATGCTTTTAGTGCTATGGATCTTTTATGCTTTGCTTCAGGATTCCTTTCTTTTAAGGTCATTTCATAGGTGAGAAGTGAGCCTATTAGTTCATCTAAAGAGGTAGTCTTAAGGTTTCTACCTTCTGTGATAGCTATAGCCTTTGGTTCCCATATGGAGGGAAGACCTCTTAGAATTTTCCTGATCATTTCATAGGTAGTATAGGTTTTTCCTAAGGAGTTTAAGGAGTTTATTATGTGGGTAAATCTGGTGTACATGCTTGATATTGTTTCATCAGAATTCATCTTGAATGCTTCATATTCATTTGTTAACATGTCTATCATATTGTCTCTAACATCAACTGTTCCTTCATAGGTTACTTCTAATTTGTCCTAAATCTCCTTAACTGTTTTGCAAGTCATGACTCTGTTAAATTCATTAACATCTAATGCACATTATAATGCATTTATAGCGCTTGCATTTATTTTAAGCATTTTATAATTTAAGCTGGTCATATCTTTCTTTTCTTTTGGAATCTTTTTTCCATCAACTATCTTAGTGGGGAGGTTTCCATCAATAACAACTTCTCATGCTTTCCAATCCATGTGTTGGAGATATATTTCCATTCTCTTTTTCCAAAAGGTATAATTGTGTCTACAAAAAATTGGTGGACGGGTTGAGGATTGGCCTTCACCGAAGGGTGCTACTCCAATGTTTGCCATTAGATCCTTTTATAGTTTCTTATTAGGAATTTCTATATCTAGCCTCTAATACCAATGGAAATTAGAAATAGCTTCCCAAGAGGAACACAATTAATAACTGATAATCACACCAAAAAAATACTGAAATTTAAATTTACAAGCTAATCAATTAAACTAAAACAATTCAACCATTCAAGCAAGAATATTAATACTTTTATCAATTTCCCTGTTGATGTTCCCAACCTTCTTTAGATAACCTCTTCGTATGCACTTCTCTTGATCAAGATTTTTGTAGATTAACCAACGTACTCCCTTTTGGGTTTTCACAAATGGTTAATCAAAACGTACTTTCTAAGTATCAAGAGTCTTTCTTTATTTTTAACTTTAGAACCTGCAACCTACACTTTAAATCACACAACAGCAGCTTGTATAGAAAATAGGAAGTAAAGAAGAGAGAAAGACATAAGGTTTTTACGAGGTTCGGCTTCAACACAGCCTACGTCCTCGCCCTTGGCAAAATACCGAAGGGTTCCACTATAGTAGTTCCATTATCAGGTGGAACAACGCCTGATTACAATCACTCCTTGGCCAAGGCCAGAGCCCGCCTTCTCAAAACAATATACCCTTGTTTGGTCAACGATCCAACAACCTAGAATCGTCCAAAATCAATAAGAGAGATATCAAGAAGCTGGTGTACAAGAGATGCTCACACAAAGAGCAGGTTAGTACAAATTGAAACTATGTACTTCAAAAGATAAATATCAAGAAAGAAATACACTTTTGAAGTTTAACAAGAATTTCAGCAAATTCCTTTTCTCTAGATGAGAAATCAGTAATCTAACTTCAGGAATTGATGAGCAAGAATATCAAAATCACAGCACTTTCAGCTTGCAAGAGATTGATCAAAGTAAGACTTTGACAGCAAGAGAGCTTGAGAAATTTTCAATGTTTGGTGTGTTTTTGATTTACAAAAACCATGTATTTATAAGCTTCCAAACAAGTTTCCTTGTTGCAAGAGTTTCCCAAGTTGTTAGAAAGTTTGGAGCTCAAAACGGCTATATTTTAAAAATATTAGATTTTAAAAATTTTCTTGTTGAACAGTGTTAAGATGTCTGAAGAGTCGAGTTCAGTCATCTGAAGTTCCTGAAACCCTTTAAAAAATGAATTGGACACAAGGTCAGATGTCTGAAGAGATGGTTCAAACGTCTGAGGTGTTGGGTTCAGATGTCTGAAGTATCGAGTCCAGACGTCTAAACAACTACTGCCTGTTTCTGTTTTGTCCCAGAAAATCTTCAGACGTCTACACTTATTCTTCAAATGTCTGAAGTAATTCTTCAGACATCTGAACATGAAGTTCAGCCATCTGAAGTTACCACTTTAGTCATCTAAACTTAAACGTTTAGACATCTGAACAGCCAAGAAGCTGTTTTAGAAAATATTTTTCATAAAAAATGATTTGCTCTCTTATTTTGATTTTTACAGGACTTGTTTCAATAATTCTAAATAGGTCTTTAGGTCCTCATAATCTCTTGAAAGAGCTCAAAACATATTTCAAACAATATTTAGCTTTTAAATACTTACAATATGTTTCCTAAGACTTTATATGCCATGCTTGAAATCTTTGGATATTTTCTTGAGGTGACTTTATCTTTAAATGCCTTAGTTTCTCTCTTGATCATTTGTTAGTTTATCTTCCTTGATAACCCACACTTGATCTTGATCTTCACTTGATCCATATTTCCTGAAATACAAAAACTCAACATTTCCAAGTTAAATTGTCCTTTGTTTGTTATCATCAAAATTGATTGAAAGACTTTGTTTAGACCAACAAGTTCTATTTTTCCTTTCCACAACTCTATTTTGTTGTGGGGTTCTAGGTGTTGAAAAGTTGTGGCTTATGCCATGATCATTGCAAAATTTTTCAGCGTCTTGATTCTTAAATTCTCTTCCTTGGTCACTTCTTAGATTTGAGACATTGTACCCTTTCTCATTTTGAAACTTCTTGCATAGAGTGATTAACAAATTACAAGCTTCCTTTTTGTTAGCTAAAAACAATACCCATGTGTATCTAGAGTAATCATCAACAATTACGAAGGTGTATTGTTTTCCTTCTAAACTTTGAGTTCTAGTAGGACCAAACAAGTCTAAGTGTATGAGTTCTAGGGGTCTACTAGTTGATATATGTTTCTTCTTTTTGAAGCTTGTCTTGATTTGTTTTCCTAGTCGACAGGCATCACACACTTTATCTTTGATAAACTTGGTGTTAGGCAAGCCTTTAACTAAATTCTTTTTGGAGAGTTTAGATATGAGATCCATGCTGGCATGTCTTAATCTTCTATGCGAAAGCCAATTATTTTCACTCATGGCAACTAAGCAAGTTATATCTTGAGAGATCAAGCTATCAAGGTTTATGCAATACACATTATTCATCCTATGTGCAGTGAATAGTGTCTTATGATCCTTAGAATTCTGTATTATGCATTTGTCTTTCTTAAACATTATTTCAAATCCTTTGTCGCTAAGTTGACTAATGCTTAATAGATTATGCTTTAGACCATCTACTAACAAGACATCATCAATAGTGAGTGAAGAGTCTTTACCTATATTACCAATTCCGATGATCTTGCCTTTTGCATTGTCATTGAAATTTACATATCCTCCATCCTTTTGAGTAAGAGAAGTGAACTTAAATTTATCTTCCATCATATGTCTTGAACATCCGCTGTCCAAGTACCATTTTTCTTTAGACGGAGTGGACCTAAAGCAAACCTACAAGAGAGGATTCATGTGGTTAGTTTTGAAACCCAAACTTTCTTAACTCTCTTTAAGTCTTGTCTAGTTGTTGTGTTCATCTTCCATTCATTTTTCACTTTGATGTATTTTTTCTTGAGTGGACAATTAAACATTATATGTTCTTTATTTTTACACATGTAGCAAGTAGTATGCTCATAAATGTTTGTTGATGAAGTACTTGCATAGTGTTTAGATTACTTTACAAAATACCCCATAAACAATTGTTTCTTTCTTTTGGTTGGTGTTCCATTGTAACCAATTCCTTCTCTATTGTTAGCCATCCTTTGTTGTCCTATCATTTTTTCAAAGTTTACTTTACCTCTAGTGAAGTTGTAAATAATCCTTTCCTTATCTTAAATTGAGTTTTTAAGATCAATTATTTCTAACTCTCTCTTGTCATATTCATTTACTTGAGACTTAGCTAATTTCTGAGACATGTCATTTACTTTCTTCTCAAGCTCATCAATTTTTGGTCTTTTTCTTCTTCAATAATTTTCAAAGATTCAAGCTAATTTCCAAGTGTTTCATTTTATTGTTTCAAGCTTATGTTCCTTTTTGAGACCTTGATGAATTTATTTTGAAGAGAGAATAATTCAACTTGAAGTTCTTTATAATAATGCATACTTTCACATGAATCATTACACGAATCTACCGAAAGAGAGTAGTAAGACTTTACCTCTTCGTTGTGTGCCATGAAGCACATGTTTGCTACTTCTTATTCGCTGGATTTGCTCTTCGATTCACTTGAGCTTGAGTCATCCCAAGTTGCTTTCTTTGTAGACTTCCTTTTCCTCTTTTCCTTCTTGAGTTATGGGCAGTTCGGCTTGATGTGTCCAGTCTTTTTACAGTGATAATAGGTGGGTGGTTCATTTTTGATCTTGTGTTCCTTTGTTCTATTTTCACCTTTTTCAGTTTTTGATCCGTTGAATTTTCTAGTGAATTTCTTGTTTCTTTTGAAGAATTTTCCAAGTCTTTTAGTTATGAAAGCTAATTCTTCATCTTCTAATTCACTAGATTCATTATCTTTTTCACTTGAATGTTCTTTCGAGGCTTTTAGAGCTATAGACTTCTTATTTTTATTTTCAGTGCTTCTTTCTTTTAAAGTCATTTCATAGGTTAGAAGTGATCCTATGAGTTCATCTAATGTAATTGTTTTGAGGTTTCTACCATCTGCTATGGCTGTGGCTTTTGGTTTCCAAATAGGTGGAACTGCTCTTAGAATTTTGCGAATCATCTCATGAGTGGAATATGTTTTTCCTAAGGCACTTAGTGAGTTTATGATATGCGTCAACCTAGTGTACATGCTTGTAATGGTTTCATCGATATTCATCCTAAAAGTTTTGTACTCACTAGTTAACATATCAATTCTATTGTCTCTAATATTTATTGTGCCTTCGTAGGTTACTTCTAATTTATCCTAAATTTCTTTAGCTGTTTTACACGCCATTACTTTATTGAATTCATTTGCATCTAGTACACAATATAAAGGGCTTATTGCACTTGAGTTAATTTGCAGCAATTTGTAATTTGATTCAATTAATTCTTTTTCTTCTTTAGGTACTTCTTTTCCATCTACTAGTTTAGTAGGGATCAAATTTCCATTTGTGACAACATTCCATGCCTTCTAATCCATTTTTTGAATGTAGATTCTCATTTGTTGCTTCCAAAAGGTGTAATTGAGTCCACAAAAAATGGGCGGTCTAGTTGAGGATTGACGCTCACCAAAGGAAGCTACTCCTATTTGTGCCATCTAGATATTTATATAGCTATTTGTTAGGATTTGCTATAACCGTACTCTGATACCAATTGAAACCTAAGGTGTAGTCCCAAGAAGGGGGATGAATTAGGTTATTTAAAATTCCTTAAGAGTCTTTTTATGAGTTCTTGACTTTTTACAAATTTTTTTAAAACTTCTTATATTCTTGTTGATTAGGCAATCCATACAAATATTTACTTCTTCTATTCAATCCATAACCACAACATACACAACCAATTGATTAACTGTTCAAACCAAACAAACACAATACAAGTAATCAATATATGCCTTGTAATATTCAACAGTCTTGTATATGAATGTGCAAGTCGTGTAGTTGACCTTTGAACTGAAAATTAATAAAACATTCAATCACTCTTTTCAATAACTCAGATTTTAAATAAACCCTTAGTTAAAAGAATTTAGGAGTTGATCAACCAATGTACTTGCTTTCGGTTTCCGCAATCAATGATAATCAACCCAATCAATTTTAATCTTAGGTTTATTTAATATCCAAGGTTGCTTGTAAGATTAATACATCAACGCATTTTATATTGTTGCTGGAATTTAAAGAGAATAAGAGAAGAGAGTGAGACGGTGTTTTTAGGAGGTTCAACTTACCCCAGCCTACGTCCTCGCCTTAGGTCAACCACCTAAAGATTTCACTATACCTTATTCCTTCCAGGTGGAACAAAAACCTTTACAACAACCAACCCTTTTTTAGGAAGAGAAACCTCTCCAAGCAACAACCTATGCTTGGTGTAACGATCCAACTATACCTTGAACCGTCAAAGATCTAGTAGAAATGAATGGATATCTGCGCACAAAAATACTCTCAAACACAAAGCAAGTTGTACAACTTAAATCACTAATCGTACTTCAAAACCAAAACTAAATAAAAAATGTGAAGCTCAAGGTTTAGAAGTCACCAATGGTTCTTTTTTATTGATATAGAGATTTTAGTTGCAAATCAGAACGAAAGCTTTTTAATCAATCGACAATTTCGTAGAGTTTCCCCTAACAAAAGTGTGAGCAAGTATGAGCTTTATGAGAACTTTAGCGTAGAAAGTGTGTATTGCTTGAACGTGTTTTTTCATTGAGCAAAAGAGGTAGTTATAGACTTCTTAAAGAATAATTTCCTTATTTAACATGGAGTATTTAGGCAACTTTTCAAAATATATTAAATCATAGAATCAATTTTGAAAAACTTCTCGTATAGTTCGAAATTTAAAATTTCTGTAGAATCAGTCGGCCGACTCACTCAATTGGGTCATTTTTGTACTAGTCAGTCGGCTGGACAGGTGGCTGACACCATTCTGTCTCTCAAAAAATAATTCGGATAAATTGTCAGTCGGCTAGACAGGAGGCTGACACCATTCTGTCTCTCAAAAGAATAATTCTAATAAATTGTCAATCAGCTGACTCAATTATGTTCAAAATAGTCAGTTGGTTGGATAGACCAGGGAGTTAGTCGGTTGACTGATCCCAGTTCAAAAATGGTCAGTCGGCTGGACAGATGTTTTTCCATTCATTATGCTTGTTAGTCGGCTGGCCAAACAAGGTGTGTTCTAGTCAGTCGGCTGACCAGTCCTCTTTTTTTCATTTTTGATTTTTAAATTCTAGTTCATTTTGAAAAACTTAAGTACCACTCTTTCAAAATCATTTTCAAAGGTTTTAGAAGAAATGGTTTCTAAGTCTTCTTATCCTACAAAGCTTCACATATCTAAATAGTAATAAATTTGAAGTACTTATAAACATTCTTCTAAGCATGATCTCCTTAATCACTAAGTCTTGCAGTCTCTTGAGGTTCAGTCTTTACTCCAAGTCCTGCTTAGCCTTTAAGCTCTTCATTTGTCATTCATTACTTCAATATATTGAGAAACTTTCACTTGATTGACTTCGATTTCCAGTATACTTTCCATGATTAACCATGATTGTCCTTTTACTTAGACCTGAAATAAAGTCACTCAACAACACAAGTTAAAACATCCTCCATTTGTTATCATCAAAATAAGATTGAAAAACTTAGTTAGGCCAACATAGCTGAAAAAATACATACGTATAAAAATATGCTCTATAAGCGTATAAAATACAAATTACAAAGATGTGAACAGATTTCAAAATCAAAGAAGAAAAATCATTGTCGGTGTCAGATCTACGATTTTTGTTGAAAGTGTTGTTGCCAAAGTTGAGAAGCTCGTCAGATCTACACTTTTGTCGAAAGTGCCGCCACCAAAGTTGAGAAGCTCGCCGGATCTACACTTTTGTTGAAAGTGTCGCCGCCAAAATTGAGAAGCTCCTCGGATCTACGACTTTTGCCAAAAGCACCTCCGCCAAAGTTAAGAAAATCACCGAATCTAAGACTGTTGCAGAAAGTGTCACCGCCAATCTTGAAAAAAATATCAACGCTGACGCCAGATCTGAACACGTCAGTCCAAAGGTAGCAGTTGCCAATAGTTGTTGGCACCGGATTTAGGCCCGTTTGTCAAAAAATGTCGCCATCCAAGTGGAAGAAGTTCGTCGGGGACGTCGAATGCGAAGTATTTGGTCAAAAACATCACCATCAGGGAAGAAATACAGTGTTACCGGAGCCAAAACTTGTTACGCATCAACATCATCGGATGAAGATGGAGAGATCAGATCTCGCCTATAAATACCCAAGCCTCTTGCCAAGCCAAAAAGTCAAGATTGTGTATCAAGAAAAAAAAAAAGAGAAAAAAAAATATACAACTTACCTCGTAATTCTCGGTTTCACTCCTTATTCGTTATCCATCTTCAGCAGCTCTGGCCTTGCCTTTTGCTGCATAGCTCCAGCAAAAGCACAAAACTCTTACATCTTCTCCAATACTAAAGAAAGAAGAAAAGTAAGAGAGAGAGAAATAAAATCTCCCTCCACTATGTAGCTACTTCAAGTGGGTTTGGTGGCTGTTATAATCTCTCTCTCTCTCTCTCTCTCTCTCTCTCTCTCTCTCTCTCTCTCTCTCTCTCCCTTACACACACACACACTCCACCCACTCCTCCGACAAATCAACAACTACTTTGTTAACAAAAGGCAAAGTCAAATTTTTTTATTTTTTTGTCTACCAATGGTTAAAAAAACAAAAAAAGCTTTCATTATCTTTGCAAATCTGTCGTCCAAATTCCCTAAGTTCCACACATTAGCCCTCCAAAAATCCAACTATTTTTATTTCAACCCCCAAACAAAATACGTCCAACCAACTTCGCAATCAAAGTTTCACCTACAAGATTGTCTTTCCCATCGAGGTGAAGACTTGGACAAAATTTGCTCCACCAGAGATCAAGCTACTGTAGCCATCAACAGAATCTCAAAGGAGGAAAAAAAAAAAAACCAAAGGTCGTACCTACAAAAGTTTAATATATATTCTATTATATAATTTTGTAATTTGTATTTTTTTTTATTTGCATTTTTAGTCTCCATACAAAGTCAAAAAGGTGCAAGATTTGTAGCAAACAAATTCTTGGCACGCCCGGTGGGACGACTTTGCCTCTCATCTCTTCCTCATTAAAAAAAAAAAAAAAGAGGCCAAATTAAAAAAAAAAAAAAAAAAAAAGGCCTTAAAAAAAAACAAAAAAAAGGCCTTGAGAAAAAAAAAAACAAAAAACACAAAAGAAAAATGCCGTACCTACAACTCTTACCAAAAGTGTCACCGCCAAAGTGAAAAAAAAAAAAAATACTATCAGTGTTGGATCTGAACACGCCGACAGTGATTAACTTGTTTACTGTTGAATCGAGTGTAATCCCAAGAGGGGAGTGAATTGGGTATTTAAAAAATCTTTGACACTTATTTACCGCTTAAACCCTTCTTATATATTTACCAATAAATTCTTATTACTCAATTACTTAAGTGTAAGACTATCTAACCTATGCATGCAATATATTCAATTTAAATACAGTGCTGAAAATAAAGAGTAAAGAGAAGAGAAAAGACAAATACAGTTTGACGAGGTTCAACCGACTTGGCCTACGTCCTCGCCTTGAGCAACCACTCAAGGGTTTCACTAAATCCCTGCTCCTTAAATTGGGACGGAGCTTCCCTTACAATCCGCTGCTTACAAGAGGTATAACTCCCTCCTACTCTACTACTTATAAGAGATACAACTTTCTCCTACTCCACTACTTACAAGAGATACAACTCTCTCCTCACACACCGGTTCACACACCGAACCGTGTATACAATAGAATCTAAAAAATAACACCCAAAACAATGCTTCTAACAAAAGCTTGTGAGTACAATTCAATTTCCTAATACATTAACATATGATATAACTTGAAACTCATGACTGTATGAAAACGATACAATCGTTTTATGTATGATATACTTCAACCAAATCCCTATTTAATCAAAACTTCTAAGTAAAGATATATTAAAAATGTTTTGGAGTATACTAGGGTTCCTGATTCACTTTGTAAAAAAGCACAAGTATATTTGAAGTGAACTTGTTAACAAAACTTTGTCTTGAATATTAAATCAATCAAAATCACAAAGTTTTATTTCAAGTATTCAATCCCAAATCGAATATATTATTTTTCAGAAAATATCTCTTAATAAAATGTATAGTTATAAGTACCAAGGATATTTAATCAAGAGTTAATATAACTAAAATATAGTTCCTTTAGATAACACACACTTGAATCAAACATTTCAATCAACCACACAATTTAAATCAAGTAATGATCTTGTTTAGAATAACTATGTATACGTATAGGTACTTTCAAGATCAACGTTTTAATCAAAATAGGTTTTTCAATAATAAGCTCAATGAATGATATATATGTATATTTATATACTCTTGAATCAAAAATCAACCAACCAAGTTAATTAAGCTCTCTCAAGTAATGATCTTTTCAAAAATCAATTTTTATACGAATATGCACACTCAAGATCAAAACTTTTCTAATGAAAATCAAGAGCACGTAATGAGATGAGATGAGAAGTTCTTAAGAATAAAAACTTGAAAGATCAAACCTCAATACTAGATTGAAGTACACTTGAGTAAACAAGTTCCCTTTGAGAATCTGAGTTGATTTGCCCAAGCTCGAAGATTAGAGATTGAAGTGTAGGCAATCGTATAGCAATAGGAGCAAATTTTCAATATTCTTTCAATAAGGTGTGTTCTTCTCTTTCTTGTGTCTACGCTCGTTCTAGGGTTTAGATATTCAGTATATATAGTGTCTTACCCTTAGAATTGATCTCAACCGTTGGATCAAAGAAAAAGCTCGCGAGTTCTTTTAATAAAAATCTGATTTTTAAACTTTCTCGCGACTTCAGGCAACCAAAGTGGGGTTCAACCTCCTGAAGTGACAAGTTCAGGCGCCTGAGGTCCTCAATTTAGGCGACCGAAGTGCCTCGGTCAGGTTCTGTGTTTCCCATTAATTTTTCACGCTACTAAACTTAATCTTCAGGTAACCGAAAAATTTTTTTAGGCTACTGAAGTTGAGTTCAGGCTCCTGAAGTGCCTTTTTTTTTTAATTTTTCCTTTCTAACTTAAAAATCTGCTTTGCTTTCTTTCTTGGCTCTTTTATAAAAACTTTTTTCAAGATTTTAACAACATTTCTAAGTCCATGAATGTCCCCTAAGGATATATATATATATATATATATATATATATATATATATATATATGAAATGCATGAATCCTAAAGTCTTTCTCAGTTATGTTGAGCCTCAAATTAAATAATATGAAAATGTAAGTACATGAGTTCTAAATACCCATTCTCAAGTTGTTCTTGAACTTTGCCGCTCTTTGATTTCCATGGATCTTGCCAAGATTTGTTAGTTTTACTTGAAGGCTTCCATGACTCGTTATCTTTCCATGCATGCTTAATATAGTTCATGTAGTTACTGTTCACAAACTCCATGTACAGATCAAATATCAAGTGATTTGTCATTATCAAAAAACAAATTGGACTCGTAGAGTCAACATTTACTTCTTCTTCGATTTGCGAGATAAGCTCTAGGCAAAATTGGCGTTGGGGTTGTTTCACTGGTCGCGAGCCTTTCTTTGTAGCCAAAAAATGCACCGCAATTTTTGGGTCAAGGTCAGGCATCTCGCACCCTTTTGACTTTCTAAGGAAATGAAAAAATGAAAATTAAAATAAAAGAAAATACAAACTACAAAATTATATAGTATAATGTATATTAACATTTTGTAGGTACGACCTTTAGTTTTTTTTTTTTCCCTCTAATTAATCCTCCTTTGAAATTCTGTCGAGGGCTACAGTAGCTTGATATCTGGTGGAGCAAATCTTGTCCAAGTCTTCACCTCGGAGGCAAAGACAATCTTGTAGTCGAAGTTTTGATCGCGAAGTTGGACGTATTTTGTTTGGGGGTTGAAATAAAAATAGCTAGAGTTTTGGAGGGCTGATGTGTGGAACTTAGGCAATTTGGAGGACAAATTTGCAAAGATGATGAAAACTTTTTTTTTCCCTTGACCATTGGTAGACAAAAAAATAAAAATAAATTTGACTTTGCCTTTTGTTAGCAAAGTAGCTGTTGATTTGTCGGAGGAGTGGGTGGAGAGAGAGAGAGAGAGAGAGAGAGAGAGAGAGAGAGAGAGAGAGAGAGAGAGAGAGAGATTATGACAGCCACCAAACCCACTCAGAGTAGATCGGTAGTGGAGGGAGATTTTTATTTTTCTCTCTCTTGCTTTTCTTCTTTCTTTGGTATTCAAGGAGATGTAAGAGTTTTGTTCTTTTGCTAAAACTAGGCAATAAAAGGCAAGGCTAGAGTTGCTAAAGATGGACAGTGAAGAAGGAGTGAGACCGAGAATTACGAGGAAAGTTGTATATTTTTTTCTTTTTTTTTTTTGGCTTGATACTTGGTTTTGATTTTTTTTTTTTTTTTTTGGCTTTACAAGAGGCTTGGATATTTATAGGCAAGATCCGATCTCGCCATCTTCATCCAGTTATATAGACGCGCAATGAATTTTGGCACCGACAACACTGTTTTTCTTCCCTGATGGTGGTGTTTTTGACTGGATACTTCAAATTTGATGTCGCCAGTGAACTTCTTCCACCTGGATGGCGACATTTTTGACAAACAAACCCAGATCCGGTGCCAACAACCATTGGAAATTGCTACCTTTGGACCAACGTATTCCGATTCGGCGCCGGCAGTGATTTTTTTTTCCACTTTGGCGAGGACACTTTCAGCAAAAGTCTTAGATCCAATGATTTTCTCAACTTTGGTAGCGAAGCTTTTGGAAAAAGTCATAGATCTGGCGAGCTTTTCAATTTTTGCAATGACACTTTCGACAAAAGTGTAGATTTGGCAAGCTTCTTAACTTTGGCGACAACACTTTTGACAAAAGTCGTAGATCAAGCGAGTTTCTCAACTTTGGCAGCAGCACTTTCGACAAAAGTGTAGATCTGGCGAGCTTCTCAACTTTGGCGGTGTACTTTCGACAAAAGTCATAGATTCGACACCGACAATGATTTTTCTTCTTTGATTTTTTGATTTTGAAATATGTCCACACCTTTGTAATTTGTATTTTTGTACGCTTATAGAGCATATTTTTATACATATGTATTTTGTCACTTGTACTCTTACAAAGTGTATAAATATGTATTTGACATCTTTACTTTTATTTATTTATATATATTTTTTAAAGAATTTGTTTACTGCAAATCTTGCACCCTTTTGACTTTGTAGGGAGATAAAAAATGCAAATAAAAATAAAATAAAATACAAACTACAAAATTATATAGTGGAATGTATATTAAAATTTTGTAGGTGCAACCTTTGGTTTCTTTTTTTCCCTCTGATTATTCCTCCTTTAAGATTCCATCGAGAGCTACAATAGCTTGTCGAAAGTGCCGCCGCCAAAGTTGAGAAAATCGCCAGATCTAAGACTTTTGTCGAAAGTGTTGCCATCAAGGTGGGAAAAAAAATCACTACCAACATCGGATCTGAACACTTTGGTCCAAAGGTAGTAGTTGCCAATGGTTATTGGTACCGGATCTAGGCCAGTTTGTTAAAAAATGCCGACATCTAAGCGAAAGAAGTTCGCCGGCGACGTCGAATTTTAAGTATCTGGTAAAAAACATTACCATCAGGGAAAAAAACGGTGTTTCCGGTGCCAAAATTCGTTACGTGTCCATATTACCAGATGAAGATAGCGAGATCGGATCTCGCCTACCAAAAAAAATCAAGATCAAGCATCAAGCAAAGAGAGAGAGAGAGAGAGAGAGAGAGAGAGAGAGAGAGAGAGAATATATATACAACTTTCCTTAGAATTCTTAGTCTCACTCCTTCACTGTCCATCTTCAACAACTCAAGCATTGTCTTTTGCTACCCAGCTCCAACAAAAGCACAAAACTCTTGCATCTCCTCTTATACCAAAGAAGGAAGAAAAGCAAGAGAGAGAAAAATAAAAATCTCCATCCACTACCTAGCTACTCCAAGTGGGTCTCTTCATTATCTTTATCTCACACTCCACCCACTCCTCTGGCAAATCACCAACTACTTTGTTAACAAAAGGCAAAGTTTTTTTTTTTTTTGTCTACGAATGGTAAAAACAAAAAAAAAAATTTTCATCATCTTTACAAATCTATCAATTCCCTAAGTTCCACACATCAACCCTCCAAAAATCCAACTATTTTTATTTCAAGCCCCAAACAAAACATGTCCAACTTCGCCTACAAAATTGTCTTTGTTGTCGAGATGAAGACTTAGACAAGATTCGTTCCGCCAGAGATCAAGTTACTATAACCCTCAACAGTATTTCAAAGGAGGATTAATCAGAGAAAAAAAAAAAACTAAAGGTCGTACATACAAAATTTTAATATACATTCTATTATAATTTTGTAGTTTGTATTTTTTTTTATTTACATTTTTCGTCTCCCTACAAAGTCAAAAGGGTGCGAGATTTGTAACGAACAGTAAATGCCAAAAAAAAGATATTTATAGTAAACTAAATCCCTTTTAGTAAATAAATTAAATAATTGGAAAGGCAAGCATCCTTCACTTGTCAGGGATGATCCATACAAGGTGGAAGGTTAACCATGGAAGAAGTCTTAAAATGGAGGGAAGAAAGAGATTGAGAGAAAATATGGTCCATCACATGCAAATCAATGTCTATAACAATAATAATAATGTATTATTATTATTATTAAAAGGCTCTTCAAGTCTAGACCCCCTAAGGCATGCAAAGCATGGCTTATAACATGCCTTAATCAAGAACAACTTGTACTCATTAGTAAAAAAAAATTAGAGATGTGGCATTGGAGGTTGACAAGTAAGTCAAATCTAAAATATTAAATTAATCAAAGAAATTTGATCATAGTTTCACGAATCAAATCCAAATGATTCAAACTAAATTATTCAAAACTTTATTAAGCTAAATCCAAGTGTGGTAAGCTTAGCATATTAGATCTATTCAAAATATTGAACCAGTATTAAGATAAATCCAAAGTCTATGCATATATGACTTACCAATGATGTTGAGAGTTATTAATTTCTTAAATTAGATACCACTCATCTAACCATACAAATAAAGTTACCCTCAACTCATTAAAGAAGTTCAAGAAGCTCATAAATTCTTTCTGAGAATATTTTTTTTCTCTGAGGTTGTAGGTAAGAGCATGAATTTCAAGTTTTTGAGGTAGATCTATATTGTATGGATTTAAATAAAATTCAATACAATGTTGTACTTTTTTTTGGGTTCCAGAAGCAAGGTGCCACTAAGCTCCCAGACAGAAGGTGAGGGAATTACAAGCACAAAATACAAGAAAATTGATTAGGACCAAGGTTTTTTTTAAGTCCTTCATCAAATTAAATTAAACCAATTCATTCAAATACAAATAGAACTCCACAGTTTATAGCTAAAGCTTGCCGAGTCCAAACACATGCACAAATCAAATAATTAGACATCTTACTCTTTGTGCCTAAGATACCAGAAAATTATGCCCACTTATTAGAAAATTAATTAGACTGTAACTTTTTTCTCTTTTGTTTTCCTAGACTCCAAAGCTTGTTACTATAATTACAATAACAATAAAATGAGCAGAATAAACATTGCTTGCTTCATCACATACCTTGTTTATGGCGAACTAAATTAGAATATGAAGCACTTCCTCAAATCCAGTACACGACTTAAACCAATCCACTCCAACATTACGTCTTTTACATACAACAAACATATACAAAAGCGTACCTGGACTCTAAAGACCTTTGGAACCAGGAACGTTAATCCACTCGAGTTGTACCTCCACTTCTCCACACTCTACGTTTTTCAATTGGAGGCACATGTCTTGGACCAGTTTTCCATTGTTCCAGACAATACAACTCTCCTGGGCGAGGCAGTTCTTCCTATTCTGTTGAATCCTTGAGATTACAGTGCCTGTTGGTTGGACGTCTACGTGCTTTTTCACACACTCCAGGTAAGGTTTTAGGTCAATCTCTGCTTCGCCCATTTTATCATCTACAGTGAATGTGTCTTTATCATGCACAATCTGCAATGGAAAACAGAATTTAGTTTGGGTTTCCTGCAGCAAATGTAGTTCTTGCCACTCTTCAATAACTGGAAAAACAAGCAGGCATAATGCAAATGATACTAAAGCATTTTGTGGATGTATGTTAATAGTGACAATTTCCCAAAAATTATATGGACAGAAAATTTGCACAAATGGGTCAAGCTGACATATTAAATTAAGTGAAAAATAAGCTATCGATATTAAAAGTAGCCTATGAAATTGAAAACTACATTTAAGTACGAAAAACAATGCAAATGACGCTAAAAGCATTTTTTGGATGTATTTTAGTATAGTGACAATTTCCCCATAAATTATCTGGACAGAAAATTTGCACAAATGGGTCACGTTGATATAATAAATTAACTGAAAAATAAGCTATCGAAATTAAAAGTAGCCTATGAAATTGAAAACTGCTTTTAAGTATGAAAACAGTTCTGAGTTTAAAAGTTGCTATTAATTCTTAAAGCAGCTTTCAAAATCGAAAGTTGGTCTTCATTTTGGAATTTACTTTTAATTTTCATGCATCCATAACATGGCCTGTCTGTTCCAAGATAAGCATCATGGAATTGGTAATCGTATAGCACCAAGTGAAAATTCGGTTACCACTTACCATCTTGACGGGAACATCAGGATCTGCAACACAGAGAGTCAGTTCTTCATTCCATTCAGGATTGCAATTGTTTTTCACCACGCCAGTCTTCAGTTTCTGCATCAATTCATCTAACCAGAGATGAGAGTGATAACACAGAATACAAGTCTTCAGTAAACAAGCATAGAGTGTTCCCTTTACAAACCATCTTGCAGCATGTCCACAAATTTCAGAGAACCAACATTAAATTCAACCCACCAGCAAAGTGTACTAGAGTTAGAATACCAAAGCAATGCATCTGGATGGCTTTAAAAACACAATAGCATAACAGATCATCAAATTTTAGGATCATGAAAAGTGCAAATTTGGGCATTTGAAGGCGTTATCCCTTCCTGAATTTGAACAGAAAAAACCAACAGATACACTGAAATTTGAAGTAAAATTAGCTAGAGTTTCAGCAATGGATGGTACAAGCTAGGCACCTTCTCCAGAATCCTCAAAAGAACACAGCAAGAACAATAAAAGGCAGACCCACAACTGACCATGGATAGCCAACTGCATCTGAGGTCTTGCAATTGACTTCGTTCGGACATTAAGAAGATGGGTGTATTATGCCTAAAATTAAAAAATAAGTTGACAATTTCATAATCCTCTATAATAATAATAATAATAATAATAATAATAACAGAAATAAATAAAACAAAGATAAAGTTATTTTTAAATGCTTTCAGAACCTAATGGCTTAATGAACGCGAAAAAAAACAAGCACACCAACGACATGAGCAAATCAAAGATTAGGTACAGAAACAATTCATCTATGATCAAATAGAGTTCAAAGTCAAGAACACGGGGAAAAAAATTAGAGCATAAAAAATTGGAAATGAAAGAAGAGAATGATGAAGAGATGCCTGCTCGCCCATGGTGATGACGACGTAAGGATCACTGCTGCGGGTGTCGCGAACGGCCAAATTGATCCCTCTGCGCACTCGCAGTCTGAGAAGGCCCATCAGCCTATCCATGGTTGTGCGCACCGGAAATATCAAAGACGGTGCCGGAAGATGAGAGCTTGGGACTCTCCCCTCACGTCCACTGCTTCTGGGATTTTATGCTGCTTCACAATTTTTGTTTTTATTCATTTAGTCTTCGTCATCGGGCCCGCACAACAAGCGTTCTGCCCACAGATTATATCTATCTATTTAAACCCGCTTTAATCTGTTGATGCCCAGTCTCGGTCTTTCTGTCTTTTGCTTTTAGAGCTGGGAGATCCACATTTATAGTGTGAAATAGCATTTATTTTACTTACATAATAATAATAATATGCATCACTAATTTTATTATTGTAGTGTGTGACTTATATTGAGTGAAACATATATATAGAGAAATTATGTTGACAAAAAAAAAAAAAAAAAAAAAAGAAACTCGTTGGTAGGAAAAAATAGTTGACGGTTTGATCAATAGTCAGATCGACGGTTTAGGCTCAGAAAGAAACCATTGATGTTTTGTCTGAAATCGTCGACCGTTTCAGTCTCAGTAAAAAACCGTTGACGATTTTGTTCGATGCTATTTTTGAATTTTGAATTTCAAAGATTAATAGGTTGGGAACTCGGAGGCAAATCCTCCGGAGATTAATACAGAGGCATTTAGGGAACTTTCTAATCCCTCTATATGTGTAGGGTTAGCATATATACAATGTTGTAACCCTAATTTTGATAAATAATGAATTTCAGTTGTCACTTGCTCCCGTGAACCTAGGCACATTGTCGAACTATGTTAATTCTTAGGTCATTGTTTATTTGCTTTCCTTATTATTGATGTGATTGTGTTTTCGTATTTTTCATCGTTAGTTGCTACATTACACGATATGGGTTTTCGTTGCACGTTAATTTTCACAATAAATTGGTATTGGAATTTTTTGTTACAATGGCTGGAATTTCTTTTACAAAGTTCAACATTGTCAAGTTCGACGAATTGGAAAATTTCATACTATGGCAAAGGAGGGTTAAAGACTTATTAGTGTCGCAGGGTATAGTGAAGGAATTATACAGAGGGGTAGTCGGAAGGCATGGACGACATGAGTTGGAAGGAATTGGAAGCAAAGGCTGTGGCGATTATCAGGCTTTGTCTAGCTGATGACGCGATGTATCACGACATGGATGAGAAATCATCGGCAGCAGTTTGGCTGTAACTAGAGAGTTAGTATATGTTCAAGTCGTTGATGAACAATTTGTATCTTAAGAAGAAACTGTATAGGCTTAAGATGTTAAAGGTTTCAGATCCGAACCAGCACATCAACATGTTCAATTAGATCATCAGTGATCCAAAGCGAGTTGATGTGAAGTTCGAAGATGAAGACAAGGCGTTGATGCTACTGAATTCCCTACCTGCGTCTGATATGTATAAGAATTTGGTTACAACTCTGATGTGGGGAAAGGAAACTCTCGAATTGGAAGAGATCACAAGAGCTCTTATTAGAGGAAGAAAGCCAGAGATGAGAATCTACATGGTAAAGGGCTTATGGTGAAGGGTAACCACAAACGTGGGAGAAGCAAGTTCCAAAGTGGGCGAAGTAACATAAAATCTCGATCAAATTCTAGGAAAAGGAAGGACATATGATGTTTTAAGTGCGGGAAAAAGGGACACATAAAACTAGATTGTCCAGAGAGGAAGAAGGGGAATGCAAAAAATAAAAAGGGTTCATAAAAATCTGCAAATGTAGTGAAAGAATGAGACTCAGAAAGTGGTGACAAGGATATGCTTTTTGTATCATCCGGTTCATATAGTCTCATGGATTCTTGGATCTTAGATTCGGCGTGCTTCTATCGCATGATACCAAACAAAGATTGGTTCACCACCTACAATTTGGTAAATTCTTGTTCTGTTATGGGAAATGATGCTTCATGCAAAATTATTGGAATAGGGAATATCATAATTAAAATGTTTGATGGCGTTATTAGAATGTTGTGCAATGTTAGGCATATACCGGAGTTAAGGAAGAATTTGATTTCATTGGGAACTTTAGATTGTAATGGGTTTAGTTACAAGTCTGCAAGTGGGGTAATGAATGTGAGTAAAGGTGTTCTAACCGTGGTGAAGGGGCAGAAATTACCAGGAAATATCTATACACTGCTAGGTACTGCAGTTGTAGGTGGAGTTGTAGGTACAGAGTTTGAGTCAGATAGTATGGTCTTGTGGCATATTTGGTTAGGGCATATGTGTGAGAGTGGGATGATAGAGCTTTATAAGAGAAATATTTTGAAGGTTGTCAAAACATGCAAGCTGAGTTTCTATAGGCATTGTGTACTTGGGAAACATAATAGGGTGCAGTTCATGACAGCCACACACAAGATTGGAGAAATTCTTGACTACATTCATTCAGATGTTTGGGGGTAGGTAAAGGTAGCATCATGAGGAGGACGTTTGTATTTTGTGAGTTTTATTGATGATTACTCACGAAAGGTCTGGGTGTACTTCATACAATACAAGTCAGAGACGTTTGCCAAGTTCAAAATATGGAAAACTGAAGTAGAAAACCAGACTGGGAGAAAAATCAAATGCCTTAGGTCAGACAATGGTAATGAGCACACTGATTCAAGGTTCATGGAGTTGTGTGAGCAGAATGGAATTAGGAGACACGTCACTGTTAGAATTGGTGTATTCCCAAGAGGGGGGGTGAATTGGAAATTTAAAATTTATCACCTAGGTTGAACCGGATAAACAGCAGTATATACACAACCTAGGGTCTGCCTATTCAATTTCCAAACGCGTAGATAAGTATAATGTGAAATTTAAGTCATACGCATCATTCACCCATAACATACATGTGCGGTAAATATAAAGTGCGGAGATATAAATGAACACACGATATGTTATCGGGGTTCGGCCAACCGTGCCTACGTCCCCGCCTTAAGCTCGCAAGCTAGAGGATTCCACTAATAGCTCACTTAAGGGTGGAGCGGCACCGTTTACAACTAGGTCAAATTAACACAGGGCTGACCTCAACCTTAACCAGGTCAATTAGCGGGGCTGACCTCAACCTACACGCCTTAACAGGACGACGCACCTAGCTTTCCTAACCGGGTCTAACCCAATCCGGGACTATTCCAGGGCTAGTCTCCCTCTTTAGGCCCGTGCCTGGAAATACAACCAATGTGTATTATACTGAAATGGTATAGTGATTGTACTTTCAAGTAAAGCAGATATGTACCCAAATTCGCGCAATAATATACACCACAAATATGAAATAATTTGTCAGCTCAGTGTGGTCTAAGATGTCAACTCTCAAATAGATTTACTATCGTTGTAATGAGTACGTGAGAGTGCAAACCTAAATGATCTTTGTATCACAGGCTATTCAATCTAAGTGTTCAAACAAAGATATTATCCAAACTTCATATATTTCAATCAACAAGTTTTCTCAATATATATATATATATATATATGTATATGAAGCTCTAGCAATGTATAAGTTTGGTTTGCAAAAGGAATTTAATCTTTGTATTCAACTATGGATATAAATCAATGAATATTGCAACAAAGATTTTTCTCACACAAACAAATATCTCTTTAAAGCTTTATCAAGACAAAGCACGCTAGATATTTGAATGTATTTTGAAAATGTTTTGCAACCAAAAACAAATACAATCTTCTTAAGATGTTGCAATGAAGGTGCAAATCTTAGAAGATCTATCAAAGTCTTCTTAGGATAGACTTATTAACAAAGTCTCCTAAGAATACTTAGGTTTAGCTCTCAATGAAAATAAATCAATCAAATATGAATGGGAGAGCAAACCTATTAAATATAAACACTCAATCGACTTACAGAGGATTTAAGAGATCGAAGAAGGTAAGCATGAGTGAATGGGGATTGGATATGAATATTATAGGATTTGGGATTTTCAGAGAATTTCTCTTAATCAATATTTTTAATCCCATACTAATTATCCCAAATGAGGGGGTATTTATAGACAACCCTTGAAATATAACCGTTGGGGACCTATTGGGAATAATTAGGAAAGTTTAATGACCTTTCAAATATTTTAACCCTGCTTAAACCATTTAATCGCGGTAAAAAAAAATAGGGCAACCCGAGAGGTCCGGTCGACCAAAAGTAGCTCGGTCGACCGGCACTCAAGTAGCTCGGTCGACCGAGGGCATTTTGAACTAAGGGGTCGGTCGACCGGGTAAGGGCGATTTTTGAAATCTCCGAGTTTCGGTCGACTGGACACTTTTTGAACTACATGGCTCGGTCGACCGGACCGCTGGGAATTTTCCCGAGGCCCTTCGGTCGACCAAGTTATTGACGAACAAAAGTGGTCGGTCGATCGGGGGGTCAAATAGTTGACTCCCAGGTGGTTCGGTCGACCGAGGTCAAATGACCTGTAAGGGGTCGGTCGACCGGGACCGGGTCAAATAGTTGACCCGGACCGGTTTCGGTCGACCGGGCCAATTTGAACTGTTTGGCTCGGTCGACCGAAAGTGCACCAAGTGTGCATTTCGGTCCCGAATTGACCCAACTCAATCAATTTTAAGTGCCTAATAAACATATGTGCATATGTGTGTGTCCTAAGGCCACTTGGGGTCCAATTTTGAAGACACAAAAAAAAGTCCGGTGTCGGTCGACCGAAGGGTACACCCTAGGGTCTGTCTAAGGTCCTTTCTCATTCATGGTTTGGTTTGAGCTTACGTATTATCATGCATGTGATGTGTGTGAGCTTATCACAAATCAAAGACCTATTTACTATTACAGACCTTTCCTACTTAACTATTACAGACCCGAATATAAATTACAACAACTCAATTATATCAAGGGTCTTCAGAGTCTTCGTTTTCCTCCGGGTCTCCGAGTGCCATCATAGGATACTGCCAAGATAAACCTGCACATCAACTTAGCAATCATTAAATACCTGAGTATTTGTCATAATCAAAATAGGGTATGACCCATAGGGTCAACAGTCACAGTACGCAAGACACCACAACAAAATAGTGTAGCGGAAAGGATGAACCGAACAATAGCTGAAAGAGTTCGGTGTCTTAGGTTGAATGCAGGGCTTGTAAAGAACTTCTTGGTAGAGGTAGTAAATATGGCGTGTTTCTTGTTTAATAGATCACTAAGGGTAACACTAGATGGGAAAGTAGCAAAGGAGGTGTGTGCAAGTAGCATGGTAGACTACTTTGGTTTGAGAGTGTTTGGATGTCCAGCCTATGCACATGTTTCTAGTGAGGAGAGATCAAAACTTGTTGCAAAGTCTAGACAATGCATCTTTCTAAGGTATTACTAAGGGGTGAAAGGGTTCAAGCTGTGGAATCTGAAGGCAAACAAGGCGGTGATTAGTAGAGATGTGCTTTTTGATGAGAAAGCCATGTTGTAGCATACTTAGGAAGAAGAGAAACAGGTGGCAGAAAACTACAATAGCAACAAGCATATGGTCCAGGTGGAGTTAGAGACTCATGGCAAAGATGACAATATTTAGAATGCAGGGAGTTATAACTTAGGAAACTAGCAACATCATAGTATAGCTATAGATAGGCCTAGAAGTTTTAGAGAAAATGAGACTGGTTGCCTACAGGTTAGCTTTACCACCTGTGCTATCCAGGATACATGACGTATTCCATATCTCCATGTTGAGGGAAATACGTCTTAGGACCCTTCTCATATTATTAGTTTATGGTGAATTTAGAGGTTTAGTGATTCACTAGTATATGAAGAGGGTACCAGTAAAGATAGTGGATAGAAGGAAACAGGAACTACGTAATAAGAAGATTCCTCTAGTAAAGGTTCTATGGTGGAATCATGCAATAGAAGAGGCTTCTTAGGAGTTCGAAGAATAGATTAGACCAAAATACCCGCGGTTGTTCCTCGGGAGTCAGTAATGATCAAGGAAATGTAAGTGATTATATATATGTTTCTATTGCAGGCTCATGTAATAATTTAGTTAGTTAGTAATATTTTAGTTTGGGGGGAATTTTATTTTACTTGTGTATTCTCCCAGAACTTGAAATGTAACCACGGTATTCCTCTGCCATAAGTGAGGGTAAGTAAGCAATATTAGTTTGTTTTGCCTTTAAGGAATGATGAGTTATATAAATAGTAATTTCGGAGACCCAAATTTTTATAGAGGGAGAAAGATGGAGGTATAATTTAATTGACCCAAAGAATAATGGTGTATTTAAATAATAAGGGAGAGGAAAATGGGGAATAGGATATAAAAAAAAAAAGGTCAACAACAGACTTTTCGTCGATGAACGCGTGGCCGTTCGTCGACGATGTACGGCATATAGGCTCCGTCGACGAAGCACCCTTCGTTGACTAGCAGATACCGAGAGGATGTTTTGGGCACTCTGAATTTCGTTAACGAAGGGGAGAGCTCGTCGATGAATTTCCTCTTGACCTTGCGTGAGGTGACATGGCTCGTCGACAAACCGCATTGTATAAAGCCAAACCTCATATTTTTACGCATAAAAATCAGAAATCCCACTCCCTTTCCTCTCTACGGTTTCCTCTCTCATCTCTCTTCGATTTCGTCTCCAACTTTCACGCACCGGATCGACAATCTGAGGCCACAAACGCTTTTGGAGAAGGGTTCTCAAATCCGCTAGAGCCGATCATTCGTGGGACCGATTNNNGTAAGAGTTGTTATTTTGCTTAAACTAGGCAATAATAAAGGCAAGGCTAGAGTTGCCTAACGATGGACAGTGAAGAAGAAGGAGGATAGTGAGACGAAGAATTACGAGGAAAGTTGTATATTTTCTTTTTTTTTTTGGTTGATACTTGGTTTTGATTTTTTTTTTTTTTTTTTTTTGGCTTACAAGAGGATTGATATTATAGGAAGATCCGGAATCTCGCCATCTTCATTCCGTTATTAGCCGCAATGAATTTGGCACCGACAACACTGTTTTTCTTCTTCCCTGATTGGTGGTAGTGTTTTTGACTGGATACTTCAAATTGATTCGCCATTGAACTTCTTCCACCTGGATGGCGAATTTTTGCCAAACAACCCCAAAAAAAGAAATCGGTGCCAACATCCATTGGAAATTGCTACCTTGGACCAACGTATCCATTCACACAACAAATCAGGCGCCGGAATGATTTTTTTTTTTCTTGGCACACTTTGGCGAATACACTTTCAGCCAAAGTCTAGATCCCAGTGATTTTTCTCCAACTTTGGTAAGCGAACTTTTGGAAAAAGTCATAGACTGGGCAGCTTATTCCATTTTTGCAATGACACTGTTTCGACAAAAGTGTAGATTTGGCAAGCTTTCTTAACTTTGGGCTACAACTCTTTTGACAAAAGTCGTAGATCAAAAGGCGAGTTTCCTCACTTGGCGCAGCACTTGTCGCCAAAGTGTGATTTCTGGCGAGCTTCTCACAACTTTGGCGGTGTACTTTTGACAAAAGTCATAAGATTCGACCCGACAATGATTTTTCTTTCTTTGATTTTTTTTTTGGAAATATGTCCACACCTTTGTAATTTGTATTTTTGTAAACGCTATAGAGCTATTTTTATTCATGATGTATTTTTGTCACTTGTACTCTTATCAAAGTGTCTAAATCTGTATTTGATGACATCTCGTAAACTTTTATTTTATTTATATATATTTTTAAAGATTTGTTTACTGCAAATTCTTGCTTGCACCTTTGACTTTGTGGGAGATAAAACGGCCCACATAAAATTAAAATAAATCAAACTACAACAAGTATCTAGTGGATTATATTCAAATTTTAGAGGTGCAACCTTTGGTTTCTTTTTTTCCCTTCTGTTATTCCTCCTTTAAGATTCCATCGAGAGCTAACAATAGTCTTTGTCGGAAGTGCCGCCGCCACAAGTTTAGAATCGCGCCA